>NW_024080668.1:1634365-2047611 GCF_003009895.1 Hyaena hyaena | reverse complement strand
GAGGGAGTCACAGACTGAAACAGGCTCCAGGCTCTGAGCTGGCAGTCAGCACAGAGCCCGACGCGGGGCTCGAACCCACAAACCACAAGATCATGACCTAAGCGAAAGTCGGACGCTTAACCGACTAAGCCACCCAGGCGCCCCTACGGATACCAGTCCTTAACTGGACATATGATTTGCAAGTATTTTCTCATACTCTAGCTTGTCTTTTCATACTCTTGACCGTGTCATTGGCAGAGTAAAAGTTTTTAATTTTGATGAATCCCAATTCATATATTTTCTTCTTCAGATTGTGCTTTTAGCATCTTATGTAAGAACTTTCTTTGCTTATTACTCTAGGTCCCAAAGATTTTCTTCTATGCTTCTTTTTAGTAGTGTCATAGTTTAACTTTTACATTTAGATCTCAATCAATTTTAAGTTGATTTTTGTATAAGGTATGCAGCTTAGGTCAAGATTCCTTTTTATTTTCCATATGGATGTCCAATTAATCCCAGATTATGCCCTTTGTTGAAAAGAGTATTCTTCATTAATTGCCTTTGTACCTTGGCCATAACCAAGAAGTTGAAACAATCCAAATATCTATAAAGGGAGGAAACTGTAAACAAAATGTAGTACATCCATAAAATGGAATATTAACATTACCTGGCCATAAAAAGGAATGAAGTACTGATATATGTTACAACATAGAAGAACCTTAAAAATATACTAAATGGGGCGGGTGAGGCACCTGGGTGCTGCAGTCAGTTGAGTGTCTGATTTTGGCTCGGGTCGTGATCTCACAGTCTGCAGGATCAAGCCCCACATTGGGCTCTGTGCTGTCAGCTGGGAGCCTAGAGCCTGCTTTGGATTCTGTGTCTCCCTCTCTCTATGCCTCTCCCTGGCTTGCACTCCATTTCTCTTTCTTGCTCTTAAAACTAAACATTAAAAAAAAATTTTTAATACACTAAATGGAAGAAGTCAGTTACAAAAGATGACTTATGATTCCATTTACAGGTAGCATCCAGAATAGGCAAATCTACAGATAAAAAGTGAATATGTGATTGTATAGGGGTAGGGAAATGGGGGGTTAGGGAGTGATAGCTAAAAGGTACAGAATTTCCATTGGAGTAATGAAAGTATTTTAAAATTAACTGTGGTAAGGGAGTGACATCAGCAAGATGGACAATGAAGATGTGGCCCTATCATATCCGACCTTCAACAGTGACATCCTGGCACCCACCCACAATATGCCTCTGTGGGAGCTGTGGGATACAGACAGGAGGCTGAAACTTTGGTGCAGCCCAAGAATGAGGAAAGCCATTTTGAGAAAATGCTGCCAACAGGCCCACTTCCCTCTTGCCTCATCCCGAGTACCGAGTTTGAGCTGAACGAATAGGGGTCAGTGAGAGGCTAGGAGACAGCAATCAGGGCTCACAATATTTCAAAGAGACATGAGTCTTACTCACCATGTCATGTGCTCTAGTAGGAGGCCCTCCCATGAGTACTGGGAATGCCTCACCCACAGATCTACCCCGCCAGCCCACGGATACCCCAAGTACTCCACACATCTCACCCACACATCTCCCCTCTGAGCCTGTGGCCAACTTCCCATGCACACTTCCAAGGGAAGCGATACTGAGCTTACGCAGATGACTAGTAAGCATGCACACAGATCTGTGGGCCTGGGAGAGACCGCCCTCAGAAAAGTAAAAGGAAGGTTGTCGCATACAATCTGGCCTCTGCAGAATCCAGAGAAGGCACAGAAGCTTCAGAATTCTGCCACAAGAGGAATCAAGAGTGCAGCAGGTGAATCCACTGAAGGTCCACTGAAGGCCTGAGAAAGCCTCAGAGTCCCTATCAGGGCTGACAACAAATATTTCCCTACCGAAGGCAGTCAGTGAAGACTGGAGGAGGTATTGCTACTACAAATGTGAAGGCAGCATCATGAGACTTCAAAGAACATGAAAAAGCAAGGAAATATGACATCACTGAGAGAACGCAATAATTTTCCAGTAACCAACCCCAAAGACATGAAGATCTGCTATTTACCTGATAAGTAAACCAAATGAGTAACAAAAACAAAAAACCACATAAAGACAATTCAATGAAATCAGGAAAAAAGAATGCATGAACAAAATGGTAAGTTTAACAAAGAGCTCTGAAATCATAAAAGACAACCAAATAGAACTTCTGGAGCTGAAGAATACAATGAATGAAATGGTAAATGCATCTGAGACCATCAGCAACAGAATGCACCCATGCATAATACAGAATCTGTGAATTAGAAGGTACGACCTCTGAAATTATCCAGTCAGAGGAGAAAAAGAAAAAAGAATGGAAAAGAGTAATAAAGCCTATGTGATCAACAGGTGTTTTGACGATCAAAACAATCCATGAATCATTGGAGTGCCAGATACAGAAGAGAGAGAGAAGACACCAAAAAGCTTATGTAAAGAAATAAGAAAGGCTGAGAACTTCCAAAATCTGGGAGAGATTTGGACATGCAAATTCATAAAGCTCATCGGTCCCCAAACTCAACTTGAAGAGATGTTCTTTGAGACACATAACAATAAAACTGCCAAAGATCAAAGACAAAGAACGTATCTTAAAAGCAGCAAGAGAAAAGCAGCTTGTAATTCACAAGGAAATCCCCACAAGGCTATCACTGAATTTCTCAGCAGAAACTTTACAGGCCAGGAGACACTGATATGACATACACAACATGCTGACAGGAAAACCACCAACCAAAAATACTCTGACAAAGTTGTACTTCAGAAATGAAAGACAAAGACTCCCAGAAAAATGAAAACTGAGGAAATTCTTCCACTAAACCTGCCTTACAAGAAATGATAAAAGGAATTCTTGAAGTTAAAATGAAAGGAAGTGGGGCACCTAATTGGCTCAGTAAGAAGAGCACGTGACTCTTGATTTCAGGGTCATGAGTTCAAGCCCTACAATGGATGTAGAGATTACAAAAAAATAAATAAATAAAATGAAAGGATGCTAATTAGTAACAGAGAAATGTACAACACACTGGTAAAAGTAAGAATACAGTCACATTTAGGATATATACCGTAATGTGGTGTATTAACCACTTAACTCTAGTATAAAGATTAAAGGACAAAAATATTTTAAAAAGCTATAGCTATAATAATTTGTTAATAAATACAAAATATAAAGTGATATCAAAAACTGAAAGGGGGAAGTAAAAAGGTATAGTTTTTTGGCATGCAATGAAAGTTAAGTTGTTATCAGAATAAAACAGACAATAATTATCTACAGATGTTTTATATAAGCTTCATGGTAGCCACAAAGCAAAAACCTCAGTAGATATACAAAGGATAAAGGGAATCAAAGATCCCACTATGTAAAACCATCAATTTACAGAGGAGGACAGCAAGAAAGGAATAAAAGAATATGGGAACTACAAAACAGCCAGGAAGTATTGAACAAGATGGCATTACTAAGTCCTTACCTATCATAATTACACTAAATGTAAATATATTAAATTCTCCATTCAAAAGACATAGCGTGGATGAATGGATTAAAAAAAAGACCCAACTATATGTTGCCTACAGAAGACTCACTGCAGCTTCAAGGACACAAAGACTCAAAGTGAAAGACTGGAAAAAGATACCCCATGCAAATGGAAACCAAAACAGAGTTCGATATATCAGACAAAATAAACTTTAATTCAAAATCTGTAATAAGAGATAAAGGCAATTATAATAATGATAAAGGAGACAACTCAAGAAGATATAACAATTTTAAAAATATATTCACCCAACATGAGAACACCCAAATATATTAGGTAAAGACTAACAAATCTAAAGGGAAAAAACAGACAACAATACAACAATAGGGGACTTCAATACCCCAATTTCAACAATGGATAGATCATCCGGGCAGAAAATCAACTAGAAATGTTAGACTTTAACTATGCTTCGGACCAAATGGACCTAATAGACATTCCACCCAAGACCATCAGAATATATAATCTTCTCAAGTGCACACTAAACATTCTCCAAGATAGATACTATGTTAGGTCATAAAACAAGTCTTAAAAATTTAAGAAGACTGAAATTATACCAAGTATCTTTTCCAACCACAAGAGTATGAAACTAGAAATCAGTAACAGGAGAAAAACTAGAACATTCACAAATATGTGAAAATTAATAATACACTCCTGAACAACCAATTGTCCAAAGAAGAAATCAAAAGATAAAAATAATAATAATAATCCCAAAACAAAAATGTAAATACAACAACTCAAACTAATGGAATTTAACAAAAGCAGTTTTAAGAAGTCTATAATGATAAATAGCTACATTAAAAAAAAAAAAAAGAGAGAGAGATCTGACTTTAAACCTCAAGAAACTAGAAAAAGAAGAAAAAACTAAGCCCAAGGTTAGCAGAAGGAAGGAAATAAAGAATAGAGCAGATATAAATGAAAGAGACCAGAAAATAATAGAAAAGATGAATGGAACTAAGAGCTGGTGTTCTGAAAAGACAAAACTAACAAAACCTTTTGCTAGACTAATAGAGAAGACTCAAAAATATATACCTATCAGATTAAAGAAGAGACATTACAATAGATACCATACAAGTACAAAGGATCATAAGAGACTACTATGAAACAATTATATACCAACAAATAGGCCAACCTAGGAGAAATGGACAAATTCCTAGAAACATAAAACCTACCAAGACTGAATCATGAAGAAATAGAAAATATGAACAGACCAATATGAGTAAAATGATTAAGTTAGTAATCAAAACTTCCTAACAAAGAAAAGTCCAGGACCAAATGGTTTAACTGGTAAATTCCACCAAACATTTAAAGAAGAATTAATGCCAATTCTTCTCAAACTCTTCTGAAAAACTAAAGAGGAAGGAATACTCCCAAACTTATGTTATGAGACCAAAACTAACTTGATACCAAAGCCAGATAAGGACACTACCAGAGAAGGTAACAACAAGCCAGTATCTTTGATGAAAGTAGATGTAAAATTTCTCAACAAAATATTCAACAGAACATTAAAAGGATCATACATCATGATGCAGTGGAATTTATTCCTGAGATGTAAGGATGGTTCAACATAATGCAAATAAATAAATGTGATACAGCACATTAACAGAAGGAAAATTAAAAATCATATGATGAACTCAAAAGATGCAGAAAAAGCATGATAAAATTCAACATCCGTTTATGATAAAAACTCTCAACAAGTATACAGTATAGAGGAACATACTTCAACATAATAAAGACTACATATGACAAGCCCATCACTAACTGTTAAAGGTTGAAAGCTTTTCCTCTAAACCTATTAGTTTCCAATCTTATCACACACGGTCTACAAAACAAAGGCTGGAAGGCAACCTATAAAAGGATAAAGGATACAAAAGTACAACAACAGCACCTTCAGTCTAAAAGCGATAGCTGACGAGAGCACGGGCGCACTGCACTGGTGCAATGACACGTGGAAAGAGATGGGACTGGAAGGGCAGAAGGTACGTGACATGCTCGTATACAACCCACAGCAGTGTCAGTGCTGTCAGCTTTTAGCGTCTTTATAAGTGGTTGGTTATATAAATTAACGGAGGAAACGTGTGTGCGTATAAATATGTGTGTATACATATATGTTATCTGTATATATATATATAATTATTATTATTATTTTAGAGAGAAAGAGAATGCAGCGGAATGGGCAGAGCGAGAGAGACAGAGAAGGAGAGAGAGAGACATAGAGAATCTCAAGCAGCCTCCATGCCTAGCATGGAGCCCAGAGCGGGGCTGACTCCCATAACCCTGGGATCATGACCTATGCCAACATTAAGAGTTGGACGCTAAATCAACAGAGCCACCCAGGACCCCTATCTATATTTTTATATAGATATAGATAAACACACACATATGCATGTAAGCATAAAATTATCACACTTTATGAGGTATGTGTTCTCAAAGATTTTGGAAAGTGTTGGTCTCCTAATTCAAGAGTTATTTTCCTAACAAACCAAAAGGCAGAATAGGGAGATGGGTTCTAATCGCTTATAAATCTATAAATCATCATATCATGTTTTTGTTTTAAAATATACTTAGGTAGAACAAACATTTGAAACAAATTTTTTTACATTCCTATGTCCACCTTTCAAATAATCAAAAATACTTAGCAGAGATGATAATCGGATTTAGGGACACATTACAGCTACACCGTATCCATTGTCCTTGCCTGGTCATGCAATAATTTTCATGAACTTAAAGGTATATATGCTTTAGTGCTGCCTTTATTAAGAATTTCTCCTAAATTAACGGTAATATGTATCACAACAGATTTTTGGCTTTCTTCATAGCTTTTTGTCACTTCTAACTTCTATTCCCAAGCAACTGATTTTCAGATGCATTTTTCGGCATTAGCACTTAATGAATGCTTGGCTCAAACTGTTACAGGCTTTAAAAATAGTAAATTATAACCACGGTTGAAAATATCAGCACTATAATCAACAAAATCATACAAACATTCAGATATCTGTAAATAACAGTGACAAAGGATGACACATGTCTGTTTGCCACTAAAGATGGCATCACTTAAACCGTAAAAACAAATGTAAAGTTTACAGTTCACACAGCCTGTCAGCTTATAACAAAGAGATTCTTGACAGAAGTTTTGGTTTTCATAGTACTTCTGATTTTGCTAGAGTAAGTAATTAATATATTATTAATGTGCAGAATTTAAAAATTACCTTGGGGCACCCGGGTGGCTCAGTCGGTTAAGCATCCAACTTCAGCTCAGGTCATGATCTCGCGGTTCATGGGTCCAAGCCCCACGTCAGGCTCTGTGCTGACAGCTCAGAGACTGGAGCCTGTTCCAGATTCTGTCTCTCCCTCTCTCTCTGCCCCTTCCCCACTCATGTTCTGTCTCTCTCTGTCTCAAAAATAAATAAATGATAAAAAAAATTATTTAAAAAAAGTTCCTTAAGAATAAGTATGGTTCTTGTCTAATCTCAAGGTTGGTAATAAATAAAACATCTCCAGATTGAGTTTTTGGGTTTGTTTGTTTGTTTTTTTAACAAGGCTAATGATATTAAGTTTTGGGGGAAATGCTCAGAAATCCTTGTGGTAATATTAATTCCCAGAGGACAGCGATCTGCAGACTGTTGCTCCTTTCCTTTCATGTAATCTGAGTGTTTGCCAACAAGACAAAGATCATTTTGCATACCTGTGTGCATGTGTGTATCTTACATTAAGATTATTTTGTTGGGGCGCCTGGGTGGCTCCATCAGTTAGGCGTCTGATTCTTGATTTCAGCTCAGGTCATGATCTCACGGTTCATCGGTTCCAGCCCCGTCTCAAGCTCCATGCTGCCTACACTGGTGATTCTCTCTCTCCATCTCTCTCTCAAAATCAATAAATTAACTTTCAAAAACATAATTTTGTACAGATATTATGATGCTGACAAGACAGACTGCCCACCCTGACCTAATCCCTTCCCTCCCCCAAAAAATCCAGAGGATAACTGTATTAAAATATATTTAAAATGTGAAAGTCTATATAAATAGAAAATATAATTTTCTAAAGTTTGATCTAGCATAGCCAGTAATACAATATACCAACAGGGAATCAATAAAATGATAGGAATATATATAGATTTATGTGAACATTATCAAGATCTCCCAATTTGAATCATTTCCCTCAAAAGGGACATATGAAGGAAGTAGATAATATAGTAGGAAAAAACCAAAGTCTGAGGTAATAAACTAGGTCAACTTGATCACAGAGGTAGAACTGCCCCCTAGTGATGAAATACTACAATGCACTCTGAAAACTTGGAAGATCCGCTGAAAGTTCTAGATCCATATAAAAGTTGGAAATAAGCAAGCTTATAAATAAATGTGCTCCTTCCAAAATCTACCCTTTTTCCTTCAAAATTTACCCTTTTTCCTTAGGTATTCACTCATTACTTCATAGATAAGGCGGAATAAAACATCCTTCATATAGAAGCCGTATAAAGAAATACATAACAAACGGATTGTGATGCGTGCTACGAAAGAAACAAATAGGACAACAGGACGCCATGACGGGGAATGATGGTTCGGGGCAGCCAGAAGAATCCTACTTCATACTGGGTGGCTGAGCAAAGGCTCTCTGAGGGAGAAACATAGAAACTGAGACTAGATGGATGAAAATCCCGTGTACGGGAGAAAGGAGAGAGGGAGGCGCCCCAGGCAGAGAAAAATGTAGCGTGTATGAAGTCTCAAAGTAAACATTCTGGGCGAGTTCGGCTCTTGGGAAAAGGCTGGTGTGGCCAAAGTGAGACAGAGGATGATGAGAAATTTGGGAGAAGAAGGGCAGTGGGGTATTTTAGGCTCAGGGTAAGGAATGTGTGTTTTATCCTAAGTGAAATGGGAAGTGATTCATGGCTTTAATCAGGGGACGTCCCTGATGTGCATTAGGACAAATCACCCCCAGGGCAGGCTCAAGAGCAGAAGCAGCTGAGCACAGTCCCTAGTCTACCATGGCTGGCCAGCCCCAAGTGGTGCCCGCAGGGACGCGGGGAAAAGGACACATTGGAGATGAGGCCCAAGTGACGGGAGCTCCTGATGGGGCTGGAGGGGCCTGGGGGGAGGGGGGCATAGAAGACACTCTCTAGCTTCGGGCTTGAACAGCTTTGCTCACTGACGACAGCAAAGACCCCACGAAGAACAAGTTTCAGTGGGGAAAAAAAATCAAAAGCTGTTTAGTTGTGTTGACTTTAAAACACCTATGCAATTTACAAGAAGGGTTGTTAAGTAGAAAGCTGGATATAGAAGTCCAGAGCTCAGAGGAGAGGTGGGCTAAAAATGCAAATGTAAGAATTTATGGGCATCTACATGGGATTTAAAGTCACAGAAGGGAGGGGCGCCTGGGTGGCTCAGTCAGTTAAGTGTCTGACCTCAGCCCAGGTCATAATCTCAGAATTCATGAGTTTGAGGCCCACATCGGGCTCTGTGCTAACAGCTCCGAGCCTGGAGCCTGCTTCAGATTCTATGTCTCCTTCTCTCTGCCCCTCCCCTGCTTGTGTTCTTTCTCTCAAAAATAAATAAACATTAAAAAACATTTTTTTAAGTCACAGAAGGGATGAGGTCACCTGGAAAGAAGCAAAAAAGACTCTACTTGGTCAGGCTTGTGTGAGGAATTCTAATAAGGGCAGGATTTAAAGGGTCTCCCTTATTCAACTTTAGGAATTAATGAAATAGCCACCTGCATACAGTTGTTAAAAGGAATTCTTCTGAAATAGCCACCTGCATACAGTTGTTAAAAGGAATTCTTCTTTATAAAGATAACAGTTCAGACTGATCGGAGGCCCAAATGACTGAGGGACCCAGGCACTCCAACATTTCAGACTTCTTGACCCCATTACTTTCATCTTTATTCTACAAAGTGGCTTAGGCTTAACTCTTATCTTTTTGAACCTACTTTGGCTAGTTTTCATTTACATGCCAAAATTTTGGACATGTTAGATCATTAATCTTTAAAGCTTCTGAGCCTGCATAAATGAATGCAGAATTCTCATCAAACTACTAAAATTTGTGTAAGCATTAAATTTTCTGTATTCCTAGGGCATTTTTTATTTTTTTTATTCCTAGGATATTGAGAAAAAAGATTCTTCTAGTGGGATGAGATTATGGGAAACAGTTTTTAATGTATTTAGAAATTTTTCTGTGAACAATGAACCTGTAGTAACTATTATGTCAACAATAATAGCTAATGTTTAAGCAGTTGCTTAGATCCATTCATTTGATATTCACAGTAGCCTCATAAGGTACATACATTATTCCCATTTTACCCTCCAAAAGACAAGGTATGTGAAAGGTGAGGTACCTAACCCAAGGCCACAAAGCTGGCCCAGTAGTAGATATGAGCATTAAACCTTCACAGGAAGGCTCCATTCTTAACCATTCTAACTAAAGGCTTTCCAAAAAAAAAAAATACTCTTTTTAAAACTGTGACTCACAGTATGAATTCCATTCTACACCATGACCCAGTACACATGTACTTTGTAGAAGAGCTAACGAAACAGTTCATGAATAGCCATGCAAAAGATGGTGTGTTTTTATATATTCTGTTCTTTCTGATTTCCTTGAAATCTTGCTGGGAGCCACCCAACTGGTTTCACAACCCACTAATGGTTGGAAGCTGCAGTTTGAAAAACACTTGAGTACAATACACAGTCATTAATGATGAAATGTTTTTAAAAATTTAAAAAGATACTTTGACCACAGTAAGTATGTGTAGTCAGACCACAATAATTATGCTTTAATTTAGAAGGAATTAATGGAAAGCAACTCATGAAAATTATCTACTGCAAATAAAGTTATTTACAATGCTTTGAGAAAAACATGGCTTCAAGCAACAGAGGTTGAAAGTCATTTAACTGAAGCACCTGGCTCAGTCGGTTAAGCGTCCGACTTAGGCTCTGGTTGTGATCTCACTGTTTGTGGGTTCAGGCCCCATGTCGGGCTCTGTGCTGACAGCTAGCTCGGAGCCTGGAGCTGGCTTCAGATTCTGTGTCTCCCTCTCTCTACCCCTGCTTATGCTGTCTCTCTCTCTCTCTCTCTCTCTCTCTCTCTCTCTCTCAGAAATAAAAAGAACATTAAAAATTTTTTGAAGTCATTTAACTAAATGTTTAAAATTAGTTTTCATTTTTATGATTTTTTTTTGTCAAATAGCACATTTAGAGAACTTTGCTAACCAAGAAAACAAGCAATACCTCATCAGAAAAACAGGCAAATAATTTGAGCAAACAATTTATAAAACAAACTTTACCAGGTAATTCTATCCCTAGTAATGTATTGGAAGATTATAAACCATATACATAGAAAAGTATTTCTGAGGATGTTTACCCTAAGGTTACTTAGAATAATTGAAAATTGGAAGCCACCTAAATGTACAAAAAAAAGAGATGGATTTAATAAACCATGGCATATCTATTTAATAGAAAAATATACAGACATTTTAAATGATGTTTACAAAAGTATATTTAATGTCAGATATTCTCTGGTAAGTTCAGTGGGGGGGGAAGTGCATTTAAAACCAATGATCTTTTTTTTTTTTTTTAATCCCAGGGACTCCAGTCCCCAAATTCTCACCTAATTCAAAACTCAACTCAAGAGTAATTTTGTCATGGGAACACACGCAGGGACGGGCCAGGCGGAGCGCAGATCACCCCTGCATTTCTGGCCCCGCCGGCCTAGACTGGAGGCTGCCCTGCCCAGGACACACAGCGTACACCTGCGTCTCCAGACACCAGTCTTGATTTCCCGGAGATTTCTGTGAGCTTAAAAATATTTTTGCTTTCTAAAATCCTACTTTCTAAGCACCTCTGCCTGTATTGTATCCACTCCTAAATTAACAGCACAGACTGTCAGAGGACTGTTTAACTGTTAGCATCAGGTCACATTTAACTTCCATCCCAAAGTTACTGGTTGGGGGGAGGCAGGGGGTGTATTTCAGCACTATACCATCACCTGATGAGTCAGTGTATGGTCCGTCTGCTCCAGTCAAACATCAGGAACCCCCCCCCCCTTTTTTTTTAAGTAGACTCCACGCCCAGCGCAGAGCCCAATGGCGGGGCTTGAACTTAAGACCTGAGCTGAGATCAAGAGTCAGATGCATAACCACTTAACGGACTGAGCCACCCAGGGGCCCCAGGAAACATTTCAATCTGCTAACGTGGCTCCCCCATATGGCATTACATTAGCACAAACACAGTCTACAATTCACCATGACTGTCAGCTTCAAAATTAAATGAATCTCTTCACCTTTTAAAAATGTGGATGGGGCACCTGGGTGGCTCACTCAGTTAAGGGTCTGACTCTTGATTTTGGCTCAAGTCACAATCTCACAGTTTTGGAGAGTTTGAGCCCCACATCAGGCTCTACAGTGACTGAGCGGAGCCTGCTTGAGATTCTTCCTCTCCCTCTGTCCCTCCCTTGCTGGTGCTCTCTCTCGGTCTCTCTCAAAATAAAGAAACTTAAAAAAAAATGTGGATAGATGCATACAATTTCAAACATGGCACAGAATATGAAACTTTCATATTTTTCTATTGCCCTTATTTCATGTCATTCATGTTTGCATAACATGTCACCACAATAGGGATTTTAAAAAGCATAGAAGTGTGGATGCCTGGGTGGCTCAGTCCGTTAAGCATACGACTCTTTATTTCAGCTCAGGTCAGGATCTCACAGTTCATGAGTTTGCGCTGCACATGGGATTCTTTCTCTCCCCCTCTCTCTCTGCTCCTCTCCCTCCTCAAAAATAAACAGATAAAATAATTTTTTTAAATGCACAGAAAGTTATTAGTGGTTATGGAAAGTAGAATAATGGATGAATTTTATTTTACATGCTTATTAAATTTTCCAAAGTTTTCTACAATAAATAACATGCCTTGTTTTTCTTAATCAGATAAAACTGTTACTTTCTGTATTTATACAGATTTTATTTTTACTGCAATTTTTTACTACAAGTAAAAATATATGTAACATAAACTCTACCATATTTAGCCACTTGTAAGTATACAATTCAGTGGCATTAAGTACAATCATTATGCTGTACAAGCATCACCACTCTCTATTTCCGGAAGATACTCATCATCCCAAACAGATTCTTCCCTCGCATCAGTCTCTGGGAACCTCTGGTCTACTTTGTCTCTATGAACAGCCCTATTCTAGGTACCTCACATGCGTGGAATCACAGAGTATTTGCCCCTCTGTGTCTGGCTTATTTCATTTAGCACAATGTTCTCAAGCTTCATCTACACTGCAGTATGTGTCAGAATCCCATTGCTGTTTATGGTTCAGGAACACTCCGTTGTCTGTATAAACCTCATCTTGTTCCTCCACCGTCTGCTGATGGACACTTGAGTTGTTTTCTAGCCTTTCTACCTTTAGAACGGTGCTACTATGAACGCACGGCATCTGTCTGAGTCTCTGCTTTCCATTCTCAGGGGGTGGGGGGTAGGAACTCTACCTAGGAATGCAACTGCCCGGCCACATGGTAGTTCTGTGTTTAAGTACGCGAGGCCCTGCCAGACTGCTCTCCACAGCGGCTGCACCGCCGCACCTTCCCGCCGGCCACGCGTCGGGCTCCGGTCTCCCCTCACCCCTGCCGACACTTGTCATTCTCCCGTTTCTGTGACGACAGCCATCCTCACGGACGTGAGGTGGTGCCTCACCACACGTACGGATTTGTGTACAATAAAACAGACGGATGCAAACGTTTCTCACGCCAGATATTATTCTGAAGACACATATTAACTTGACCATTATACAAGTCCTATGAAGTGTGTATTATTATTATTATCCTCATTTGATAGATAATGAAAGTGAGGCAGAGGGAAGGTCAGTGACTGACTCCAGGTACTGAGGTAAGTCACTACAGGAAAAGTTACAACACAGAGGAAAGTGGAATGAAAATGAAAAACCCACAGTCAGATCACGGAGAGACAACCAACACTGAGCATCTTCTAAGATTTTTTTCAGTGCATTCTGAAAAATCAAAAGCAACTAAATACATTGTGTTTTTCACTTAAAAGCATCTACCTGATTATAAATACACTGAATTATGTGTAATGGGCACATAGTATAAGTGGACTTAAGTCATGACTTAAGTCCCAGGATGAGACATTTAGGTTGTCTCCTCTGATTTTCTTCTTAGATACATTTCAAAACAGGTAACGAGCAGACAGCAGTGCTGTCCTGCCCGCTGCTCCCTTACGCTGTACGCAATAAACTTCTATCTTCTTTAAAAATTAACTAATTAAAAATAAAATGGGTAACACATTCACACCGTTCAAAACTCAGAAACTATACAAAGTTTTATAATGGAAATCTCCCTCCCACCAACAGGTAACCACTGATCTTTGTTTTGAAGACTCCTTCTGGAGACTTTTTCTAACCCAGACATATAATATCCCCGTTGTGTGACCACACACCAGCCCTCTGCTGATGGGCATTCGGCGGTTTCAGATTTTTGCCGTTATGAGCATCTCTGGTAAAGAGTCCCGTACGCACGCCTGGCATACACAGCTGCCTCTGTGGAGACAGGTATAGATGCGCTGGTCGCAGCCTCCGCATTAGCTGTCTCAGAACTCAAAAGATAACTTTCTCAAGGGCACAACCAACATTATTTCAGCTATGTATCCTCACTCAGAGCGGTAGTGGCCTCCACCGTCAGATGTAAAGATGACATAGTTTTTGCCACATAGTTTCCTTCGGCACGGTGAACTTTTATACTAGCTGACAGCAAGTCTTTTAAGTCCAATACCTAGGCCTCCTCGGGACAGTGTCTACGGACTATTTTTTCCTGAGTATGAGCCACACTTTGCCGTTTCTCTGGATGCCTCGAATGTTTTTTCTCATTACAAATGGACACTGTGCATAATACAATGTGGTGACTATGCACATCAGGATCCCCGCCCTCTGCCCTGGGTTTGTTGCTGTTGCTGTTTGTTTCTCCAGTGACTTTCCTGTTCTAATTCTCTAAAGTCTGTTTCCCTTGCTGTGCATGCGCCTGGTGTCTCTGCTCGGTCAGCTCTGTCAGCTAGATGAGTGCGCAGGGTTTCCTTCAATGCTTGGAACCCGAACCTCTTCTACCTCTGGCTGACGAGCTCGGCGGGTGATTCAGCGCCCCTCCCGCGTTCAGGCAGCTGCCTTCCTGCCCAGGACTCCGGGCTGCCAGGGGGACAGGCCAGGGCCCTGACCCACCTTTCCTGCACGTGAGCAGGGTCCTGCGCCGCACACGGCCGTCTGGGTCCCCAGGGCAGTTCAGAGCCCACGCCCCACATCCCATTCCCCAACTCTTCCCCCTAAGGTCTCGGCCAGGCTCCCGTTTGCGCCAGGGGTTTCCCAGCCTCAGCAGTTGTGCTAAACGACCACCGATGATTGCTGTGGACTGAAGTCCTGGGGTAGATCTTTTTCCACAGAGTAATCTCTGACACAGGTCAGGGAGCCCCGTGGGCCGGAGCTCTTCCAGAAAGCTGTGACACAGGTGATCGGCCTTCCTGAGAGATTCAAGCCCCACGGGCCCCTGCGGTGGCTGCAAGGCTGCTGGTGGTCACAGCCACCTCAGTTCTGAAGCTGCCGAGTGTTAGGGCGGCTGCAGAACTGGGGGTGAGAGGATGAGAGGGGCCACGTTTAAGTGCCGCGGGTCCCGCTATGCTCACCACGGTCGGCACCACGCTAAGCACTTCACCTCCAGTATCCCCTTTCAGCTCTAACAACCTGATCAGGTTAGAACTATTATAATCCTACTTTACAGAAGAGGAAACAGAGGCCTGCAGCCTTTCAAGTGGCTTGCTCCAGGCCTCACGGCCAGTTAAGAGTCAGTGTTGGCTTACAAACCATAATGGGTCTGATTCCAGAGTCTATGCTCAGTGACTGTGCTTGTACTACTTTTCATCTGTGAGAGAATAATCCAGAGAAACCAAGTTTCGTAAAAAGTGCGGCTGAATGTGAGTGCATGAGGAAGATGAATTAGAGAATTACAGATTGTAATTATAGAATATGTATTATACTTAAATTACCAATGAGTTCTTTCCCTAAATTAGTCATTCGTAACCACGGTATGGATCTGAACCATGTGGAGCTTTGTAAAAATATACCTACACAGCTTCCCTTTCTCCTCGTAGTATTTAGGATGGAACACAGATGTCTGCACTTTTACAAGTTCTGTAGACACTCTGAAACTCAATCCCAGCCAAGAATCACCGCTTGAGACTTAAAAACTCCTTAAACTTAGAACCGTATCAACTATTTCACCACCTAATTTCTGTGACAGGGGTTCACACAGGACAGACGCTTCTTAGGAAAACGGCATAAAGGAAAAAGCAGAGCTTTGGGAGTTGGAGACTTGGGTTTGAGTGCTGGGCCTCGCACTTACTCCTTGTGTGACCCAGGGAAAAATAACTGCTCTGAACCTTGGTTTCTTCGTCCATAAAATGGAAGTTTAAAAAACAAGTCTAGGGGCACCTGGGTGGCTCAGTTGGTTAAGCATCTGACTTCGGCTCAGGTCATGATCTCTTGGTTTATGAGTTCGAGCCCCACATCACATTCTGTGCTGACAGCTCAGAGCCTGAGCCTGCTTCAGATTCTGTGTCTCCCTCTCTCTCTGCCCCTCCCCCGCTCGCTCTCTGTCTCTCAAAATAAAGACATAAAAAAATAATAAACAAAAACAAAAGAGAATATAACACATCCTAAATTTTAATATTTATCTTAGCATGCTAAGTGTTAAAATTCTGCAAAAAAAAAAAAAGTTTAAATCTACTGAATGGTTTCACTTATGAATTTTAACAAATGTTCCATACTCACCAAAGCCATCAATATCTAGGTTATTTTCAACCACGACATCTAGTAGAGAGTCACCGACTTTCCCTTTGGCTGTCAACGTCTGCCCATCGCGGTTTACAAAGTGGACTGTTATTTTATCTTCTGAGCTGGAAAAGGAAGCAGTCCTTGATTATTTTTAGTCATTTCAAAAGATACTTTAAAATAATTGTTTTAGGAACTTGTAAGGTCAAAAAAATGGGGGGTGGGGGGGTGTATGCACGCAATGAGCGCATGTACACAAATAAGCTTTTGGTAGTGTTCTTTCCTTTCCACGGTTTAGAGAAAAAGGCATCACAAATCAGAGGCATGGCTATCTTCCCATTTACCAGAAAGGAAGCTCTACCACCCTGTGGAAAGGGCCACGGACATCACTATGAAGGCCGCCTGCCATGTCTCCCCAGGGGTTAGAGTCATAGGTTGCAGTTCTGTGACACCATGCAGCAATCATTGGGAGCAATCATCATCATCAGTCAGGAAGTCTATTTTGTTCTCACACGGCTCCCTGAAAAGCATCATGTGTACGTAGTGTCCCCAGCAGACGACACCGTGGAGAGCTTTGCAAAAGCAAATCATGCTATCGGTGAGCATAGCTATCTGCTGTTCACCGTTGCACGGAGGCAGCGGTCTATTTCCGGAGCGTTTACACATCTCATTTTGGTCCACATCATGTACTCGGCAATCAAAGGGACTGCAAAAGGTTTTTGTTTGTTTCAATCAGTTGGAAGATAAATATGATCCCTCCTTGCGTGTTTTATTCTAGGATACCGTATTACCCATTAGAGTTGGCAAACTTAAATTTCTTTTCCTTCTCAAAACATCACTCCAAAATCTGGAAAAAGAAATTATATAGCAACTAGATGCCTATCATCTACCGCTGGTCATTTTGATTTTGACCTCACAATCGAAAAGATGTACTTCAGCTTAAAATAATTCGTTGCAATCTTCACTACTGCCAATAGAGGGTAATAATCCATCAAAGAAAACTGTAAGTAAAAACTAGAATTATATAATTTCAGAGCTGTAAATATATTGCAAATTATCAAGTCCAATTACCTTATTTTAGAAATGAGGCAACTAAAGCCCCTTTCAGATAATGGCCTCCCTGATAATTCAATGCTGAAAAAAGGAGAATTCTATGAATTAAAAAGTTATCACTTGTGTGTGTGTGTGTGTGTGTGTGTGTGTATGAGAGAGAGAGACAGAGAGACAGAGAGAGAGAGACAAGAGAATGGCTCTCTAGAAGGACCTGTTGTCTCCAACTTCTTTTCGAAGCAAAAAGAAAAAACAAAAACAACTTTAGAAGTTCACAGCACAGAAATGTCTTTTACATCGAACTCCTCTTCTGTAAATTCCAGGTAACGTTTATATTCTAGTTTTGATAATGTACGTAAAATACTTAAGAGAGTTCACATTGATTAATAACTTGTATTTAAGGCTTCAGTCCTTTTTTTTAAAAAAAATTAATGTTTATTTATTTATTTATTTATTTTTTAAATGTTTTATTTATTTCTAGGAGAGAGAGAGAGAGAGAGAGAGACAGCGTGAGCAGGGGAGGGTCAGAGAGAGAGAGGGAGTCACAGACTCCGAAACAGGCTCCAGGCTCTGAGCTGGCAGTCAGCACAGAGCCCGACGCGGGGCTCGAACCCACCAACAGTGAGATCATGACCTGAGCCGAAGCAGTTACCCAACTGAGCCACCCAGGAGCCCCGGCTTAAGTTGTTTTGTTGCTAAGAGGCACCTGCTATGTATTAAAGGTATACAGTCCCAGGAGGGGAAAAAAAAACTGCTCAGTAAGAGAAATAATAGGTTTGTCAAAGGAGCGGTGAGGAAGCAGAAATGAGAGAGGAAAGGTAATCCTGCAGTCAAAAGTGTATGGAATGTGAGAATCCAAAGACGTAGATTCTAGCTCTGGTTCTCACATACACACATTAGATGACCATGGGAAGCCACCCTCTTATGGGTGAGATGGGGACATTGGTGACTTCACCAAGCTGGTGAAGGAGAATTAAAGATATGTTAGTGGAAACATTTTATTCCTTAAAGCATTCTACACAGGTACTTTATCCAAATAACTTTATCCGTTTGTAATTGGTTTTGGTGGATCTTAGATTCTCCCCCCCAATTCCAAGAACTAGCAAAAGATAAGATTTCATGCACTGACCAAGAAACACAATCCTTCTAAATCCCCTCCCATCATCAATTAATCAGCACAAATAACTATTTTCTTCACTTGTTACCTTTTACTACAGCCATTTCTTGTGCTCAACCACAGCAGGTATTTTAACAAAGCTGTCTGGGGTTGTGGTGGTAAAGTTCTTAACAGACTTGTCACAGGGAGGGAATTTCTCATAGCTGCTGACGCCTACCTTTTCACCATATGGGGAGGGTGGCCTGGGGCAGCTGGCCCAAGAAAAGGGCCCCTTCCGGGCTGGGCTCCCTACTTCTATAGCCTCCATAACTCTTCCCGATGACCCTATTGGCTAGAGAATTATCAACTCTTATGGTGCAAACTAAAACTGCTTTGACTCATGTTCCTAGTTTGCCAGCGACTTAATATATTTTTATTCCCTACCCCACCTACCTCCCAGGATTTTCTTAAGCATGAAGTTCAATAATTGTTGTGAAAGCCCTTTGGAGCCTAACTCGCTACAAAAAAGGAAGTATTATGTTGGAGTATTTTGGAGCAAAAGACTTTTTTCCCAACTCTCAATTACAGATAAACTAAATGCTAAACTTTGGAGAGAGAACTACAGTTTCTAGGCTGTTCTGTCCAGTGGAACTCTGTGCACTAACAGAGATGGTCTACACCTGCAATGTCCAATACAGTAGCCACTGGCCACATGTGGCTGTTGAATGCTTGAAACGCAGCCAGCATGGGATACTGAATCTTTTAAATGTACTTAAGGGATGTTATCTTAAACTTAAAGAGCCACATGTGGACAGTTATAACCATAGTGGAAAACACAAATCTCAGACAGTAAGAGCTGGAAACTCTAGTTGTTAGTTCCAAAGTCTGTGATACAAGGCACATGGCCATCAACTGAAACTGTGCCAAAGAGGAGGAAAGCAGGATTAGGAGGCAAAAGAACAGATGTGCTTCCCTTTAAGACAACCTGCTATATCCAAGTTCAAGCTTCACAAATTTGGGAGAGATAACTGCGATTTACAAAAGCATTCGTGTTCCCTTTAAACACTAGTTTCGTGAATAAGTTCGATATAACGTGTCCTCATGTATACACCATTTTTCAAGAATGCATCCACTGCAGAAAGACACCCATGTGGAGAGGTAGACGCCGGGAAGTGTCAAGGAAATAGGGGCAAATAAATCCAGCTTGCCTTCTCCACGATCTCCCTCACTTCATGCAACAAAAATGTACCCAGCAACGCACTAGATAACAGTATTAAAGGGGGGGGGAAGTGACTCGGTCCTAGGCCCCGTTCTCAGGGACCTTAGCAAGAAGAAACGAGAAGAGGCAGCAAACCCAGCACTCTCTCCCGCCAGTTCTTGCTTCCTGCTACGATACAGCAAGGGGTCAGAGAACTGTTCTGAGATCTGCAGATTACAGAAGGCGCCACCGCGCTCTGAAGTTGCGAGCAAATTTTATCTCCAATATACCTAAGGAAATCGTGTCTTTGAAACGCAAATATACCCAAGAATACAAATCTTCAAAACATTTTGGGGAAAAAAATTTTTTTTTTTTTTTACATCTTTCAACACTTAATCCAAAACACAAGGCTGTGGGCCTAAGTAGCTGCTGCCAACAGGTGGCATCCACCGAGCCCTCACCTTTGTGCCTGACACAAGACCACCCGTATTATCTTCACTACCGTCTTCTTCACGGAACCCTGCGAGGCCTGAGCGTGAGTTAGGCCCCCTTCGTAAGTGGGGAAGCGGAGATTTATCGTGCTGGAGGAAGTCAGGCGTTAAGGGCCGAGGCCTGGCTTCGAGCCCGGCCTTGCCCGTGCAAGGCCGGAACTCGGCCCCGCGTGAGCTGCAGAGAGGCTGTACCCCAGACGGACACTCCCGCCAAAGGACCGGGGACGGGACGCCAGACAGAGCAGGAGAAAGGCCCGGAAGGAAACGTGCGGGCCGGGACATCGACGGGGAGCATTTTATGAAGGTCAACGCAGGCTCCGGGCGAAGCAAAGGTCAGCGCGCGGGCAAAGCACAGCCGACCCGAGCGCGGCAGAGCGCGCGGCTTCCGGGCGGCCCGGGGGTCCCAGGTCCCCGTGCCCCGCAAGCGTCGGGGGCTGGGGCAGGAAACCGCGGCGTGAATGCAGGCGCACACGGCCCCGAGCAGCGCCAGGGCCCAGGCCGGGCGACGGGCGAGCGAGCCCGCACAGCCCCCGGCTCGCAGGCGGCGGGGAGGCGGCACCCGCGCGCCGCCGCCGCCGCCGCCGGGGACCCCCGCCCGCATGCGCACGCCGGCCCGCGCTCACCTGCTCCGCGCCGGCGCCGACACGCTCAGCGTCCGGGGCGCCCCGAGTCCCCCGAGTGCCCCGGCTCCCGCGCGGGGTCCGGCGTGGAGCAGACAGCGACGGGCAGCGCCGCCGAGGGCCACGGAGGCGGCGCGCAGGAGCCGGGCGCCCCCCGCGGCGGCCATGGCCGGCGGTCGGGTAACTACCGGAAGCGACGCGGAGGCCGCACGGCCGCGAGACGCTCGGCAAGCGCGGGGGCCGGACGCCGGGGGCCGCGGCGGGAGCGCGGCGGCTGGGGGCTCGGCGACGGCCTGCTCCGAGCGGCGGCCGCGGGCTGCGAGCCTTCCGGGTGACCTATAAACCCCGCGGCTCCCCGCGTGCGGCCCGTCCCCACGCCTCCCGGGCGGGTGTGGCCTCTCGGGGGCGGGGCCGGGCGCTGGGTTGCTGCACCCGCGGACCGGCTTTGTCTTCACAGGGGTACGCGGTCCCCGGTGGCGGGACGGCGAGTTTTAAAGGATGGCTGAACGTGACGGCAGGATGCGGCGAAACAGCCCCAGGTAACGACACCTCTTTCCCGTGTTCCGCACCTGCTTTCTCCTCCTTCCTATTAAAATAAAAAGCAACGTGGGAGGTTGTCATCCTGGGGTTCCAAGTAGGCTGAGAGGGCTCTCTGGGCCTTGTCAAACAAGGGCAGTGGGAAGTGTCATAGTGCCAACGGAAGTGATACACGGAGGGACACTTGTGAGTATAAAGCTCTAAACAATCGCAATCATCAATAAACCCGGGGATACTGGGGAAAGCACGGATAAGAATCCCCGGCAAACAAAGCTGCTTCAGTACATGAAATCCAAGAGTTTGGAGACTGTTGGTTGAACTGAGGTTTTACTAAAGACTTCTACAACCACGAAGACACATAAATTAAAAAAAAAAAAATACACGTTCTCAGGATTAATACGTTGCGGTTGAAAGGGCATGGGGCTTGGAGGTCATCAATAGCAATGTTCAGATCCAAGGTCTGCCACTCTTAAGCTCTCTGAGACCTTGGATAAATTACCCTTCTCAAGGATCAGAGGTTACAGAAACACTGTAACACTGATAAGATGTTCCGCTGTCCAGGGCCATTCTGAGGGTTACAGGAAAATATGCCCAGCAAGACAGTGCGTCACAAGCATTGACCCTCTTCCCTAAGGCCATCTTTCAAGACGCTAAAGGCCAAAGTCAGGTGGATATTGTAGTTATGCTAAATACAATAGAAGTTACTTCAAAGAATATTCAGAACAAGAAGAGGTAGACCTGAGTAAAGTTTCTGGAGACAACGTACGGTGGGTATTGAACCCAAAGGCAGAGAGATGGCGGTCCTGTGGCTCCCAAATTGCCTAAATTTTCCCATAAAAAGACTTTGAGGCTGGAAAGGACACCACAGACCCTGACAATCAGAAAGAGGAGGTTGTAAAAGAACAATTAATTTTTTTTTGTAAGATCAAATCTTCAAAGTAAGATGAATTCAATGTAGGAAGGAATCAGGGATAGCAGGGGAGTGTAGACATTCTCTCTGCAAATGCAGCTTCAGCTGGGTTTTGGCGCTTCCAGCTTTCTGCTTTGTGGCATAGTTGTTTGTATGCATTGTTCATCTCAGTAGCCCCCGTACTACCAGCTACAGGGCTTTGAGTACATCAAGTGTTCAGCAAATAGTCATGAATAAGTTAGTATTGTCCTGTGACTTCCTTAGTAATCACGACAATTCATGAAGCCTGTCAGTGAAAATTAAAGATGGAAAAAAAGTGCTCTCCAGTTCTTGAAAGATGGATAAGGGTGGATTCCAAAGATTACAAATATCAATTCAGCAGTATTCCAGAGAGGATTTATAAACATGTGGTCCCCGGGTACTGTAAAAAGTAATACAGAACTAGGAAGAGCTTTTGCTTATGTATTTCTTTTCTTCTAAAGCTCCCCTCCCCCTCCATCCTTCACTCGGGTTGAAATCCATCCATATTTTGAAGCTCATTTAAAATTCTTTCCCGTAAAGTGGTGCCTATTTATCTCAACAGATCATCCCTCTGCTAGATGCCTGAGATCTTTGTCCTTTCTTATAAAACTTGTACCTCTTACTTCAAATAGAATAATGTTCCCGAGAGTGCATTGTAAACTGAAAAGTGTCACAAAAACTCAGATTCAGTGTTTCTTGAGCACCTACTCTGAACTTCACGGGACTGTGGTTTCCATCACACATACTTTCCATAGCTCCTCTAGACGGAAGCTTCCTAGAGGAAGGATGCAGTCTCACTCGTTGTCATAGTTCCAGCACCTGGCACAGGGCCAGGCACAATGCAGCCATTTAATGACAGTCTATTAAGAAACGTGTTAGGAGGCGCCTCGGTGGCTCATTTGGTTCAGTGTCCGACTCTTGGTTTCAGCTCAGATCATGATCTCAGGGTTTATGGGTCCGGGCCCCAGGTGGGGCTCCATGCTGTCAGTGTGGAAGTCTGCTTGGGATTCTCTCTCCCTTCTCTCTCTGCCCCTCCCCCGTGTGTTCCCTCTCAAATAAATTTTTTTAAAAAATTGACTTGGGAACTTGCACAATTCTTACCTCATTTCAATATCACAGCAACTCTGTAGAGTAGATATGCAGTATGTAAATCTCCATGCTGGTGCTAGAGACATAGCAGCAAACAACAGCCCCTGCCCACTTGCTTTGCAGATGAGGAAACTGAGGTGCACTGTGGTTGTGCCTTCCATAGAATCACACTGCTAGTGACTTGTAGACCCAGACTGTAAATCTGGGTCTCCCTGGTCCCAAGTCCAGGGCATAAACACAAGAAATGATATTTTTATTGTGTTTTATTGTATAGTTACATAGGTCATTCATGTAACTTTTTTATATTATTAATGTGTACTTTATATGTCATGTTTTTCAACTCCATATTCAATAATAAATGCTTAAGATTCTACACGGCCTGTGTAGTTTAAGGATAAGGTCAGAAATTATCTAAATTTTGTTTGAGTTTTTTGTTTTTAGAAATTAAGTATTTTAAAAGGAGCACAAAATTAGACCTAAGTATGTTTCATCTCAAGAAATTACTCCACCCCCATGTGATTTATTTTTTAATTGTAATTTTTTTTAACTAGGCTTCACACTCAGCACAGAGCCTAACATGAGGCTTGAACTCACAACCCTGAGACCAAGACCTAAGCTGAGATCCAGAGTCAGATACTTAACCTACTGAGCCTCCCAGGTGCCCCCACCACCCAGGTGATTTATTAATATGGCTAATATTGGTGTGTTTCCTAAATTTAAAGATATAATTGATATTTAAGTTGCCGTCTTTGTCTCTCTCTTTTTCTTAAGTTTCTTAAGTAATCTCTGCATTCAACATGGAGCTCACACTCAAAACCCTGAAGTCAGGAGTTGCACACTCTTCTGACTGAGCCAGCCAGGCGCCCCTAAACTACCATCTTTGTCTTAATTGATCTTCCCGCCTGCAGTCTCATCAGAATTGCTCTGAGACACCCTCCTCACTGCCAGCAGGTGATCCTATTAAAATACCTGCACGATCGAGAAAATGCTTGAAGGACATTTCCTCATCATTTGTTAATAGAGTAGAACAAACCATGCAGTTAGATGCACAGCAGCCCCCAAGCTCTGCCCCCCCACTGCCCCTCAGGGCTGCAGGGCTGCGGCCTGACCGCCTCCTGTGCGCGCTGCCCTGGCGGCCTGCAGCTGGCTCCCGCCTCGCCCGCCCCGAGCGCTCCTTTCAGTCCTCAGAGGAACCGCTCTCTGATGCAGGCGACCGTCGTGAGCCGACCTGCCCACTGTAAATCCCTCCGTCACAGCTTACACTTGATTTGTTACATGCAAACGAGAGCTCAGAGCAAGTGACTTGCTCGGTATCAGGTCCCAGTGCTTTGCTAAGGTTACTTTCTATGTACTTTTAAACTGTTTGATATGCCCCCAAATGTTCATCACAGCTCATCTTTTTTTGTCGTGTTAGTCCCTCCCGATGAACAGTTTGCTTGGGGTTGTAAAATACGGGGGTTCTCATTTTATCATTCCTTCTTCACTGATCATCTAGACTACTTCTATAGTAAGACTGCCTCAGGCAAACTCGGGGCGCGTGGGGGGCTCAGTCAGTTAAGCATCCGACTCTTTATTTTGGCTCAGGTCACAGTCTCAGTCATGGGATTGAGCCCCATGTCAGGCTCTGCACTGACAGCACAGAGCCTGCTTGGGATTCTCTCTCTCCTATTCGCTCTCTCTCTCCATGCCTCACTCACTCAAAATAAATGAATAAACGTTGAAAAGAAAAAAAAGTCTGACTTGGCCTCACCCTCTGTTCAGATCTCCTGAAACAGACTCTTTCTGGGAAAGGGAGGATACATGCTTGATTCTTTCTCTTGATTTGTCTGCTGTAGTTACAGGTTTACTCATGCTATTTATTCAAAAGCTAGTCGAAAAAGTCATAATTTTCTAACAAATAGTACATTTCACCTAAATTTTTAAAAGCTACTGGCATAAGTTTTTTCCCAGTGTTTACTTATCTTTTAAAAAAAAAATCTCTGGGGGCGCCTGGGTAGCTTAGTCGCTTGAGTGTCCCACTTTGGCTCAGGTAATGATCTCATAGTTCATGGGTTCGAGCCCCGCGTCGGGCTCTGTGCTGACAGCGCAGAGCCTGGAGCTGCTTCGGAGTCTGTGTCTCCCCCCTCTCTGACCCTCCCCTGCTCATGCTGTCTCTCTCTCTCTCAAAAATAATAAAACATTTTTTAAAAATCCCTGGTATATCTATAACCAATATTACTTCTCATATTTCTTATATTATTTTCTGGCTCTTTTTTTTTTTTAATCTTGGCAAAAGTTTGTTTTATTGGTCTTTTCAGGTAACAGCTTTGGACAGTGATTTTCTGTGCTTTATCTCTGTTTTCTAATCTTATTTATCTTTATAATTTCTTTCATTCCACATTCTTGGGATTTACTACTTTGTTTTGTTTCTAACTTCTTGATCTAGATACTTAGCTCATTAATTTTCAATCATGTTTTTAAAATAAGTAATTTCTCTAAGTATTTAAGTTTCCTCTGAGCAGGGTATTTAGCTGTGTCAAGAGTTTGAAACATGGTGTTTTCTGTGTTATTCAGTTTGGTTTTTTTAAATTTTTTAATATCTATTTATTTTTGAGAGAGAGCAGGGGAAGGGCAGAGAGAGAGAGAGAAAGAGAGACAGAATCCCAAGCAGGCTCTGTGCCATCAGCATAGAGCCCAATGCGGGGCTTGAATCCATGAACTGTGAGATCATGACCTGAGCCCAAATCAAGAGTTGATGCTTAACCAGTTGATCCACATAGGCACCCGTGTATTGTTCAGGTTAAATATTATCAGATTTCTGCTCTCTTTATCCTCTGATGGTGAGCCATTTGGAAGTGTTTTAAATGTCTAAATATACAAAGGTTAGAAGTTAATAGTACTGCAGAAGCAAAGATCAGTGAACTTGTAAACACAGCAATAGAAAGTTCACAGAGTGACATCCACAGAGCAAAAAGACTAGAACAACGTAAGAACATTGCATCATTGGCCTGTTGAACAATACCACATGGTCTAACATACTTCTATTTGGAGTCACACAAGGAAAGAAAAGGAGACTGAAATGAAGACATTTTTAAACCAACAGAAATTAATAGAGCTGTTGCTGTCTGACTCACTGAAAGAATTTACAAAGAGTGTGTCTACGGTAGGCAGCTTCTCCCATGGCTTTCAGTAATTCCCACCTGCTGGATTCACACCTTGGAGTCATACCCCCCTCCTGAGTGAGGGCAGGCTGCACCTAGTGATTTGTTCCTAAAAATTGAAAACAGAAAGAGGTTGATGGGTGTCACTTCTGCGTTATGTTATGGAAGGCTGCGAACTCTGTCTTGATAGCTTTCTTTCTCTGCCACCCTCCTGGCTTACGCACTGTGACGAGGAATCTGCCAGGTCAGAGAGGCTCGCCTCACAAAGAACCAAGAACAGCAGCAAGGAACTGAGGCGTTAGTCCCGCGATCCACTTGCAAAGAACTGAATCCTGTCTGCAACCATCCCTGTGAGCTGGGAAGCAGATACCCCCTCGGTCGAGCCTGAGGGGATGACCGCCTCCCCGGCTGCCACTTGACTATGGCCTGTGAGAGACCCTCAAGCAGTGGGCCCAGTGAAGCCACACCAGATCCAGAAATAGACGGTAAATGTTGTTTCAGTTCATTATGCTTTGGAATCATTTGTTATGCAGTGATAGACACCCAATGTAATGTTCTTCAAGAATAGTGAACTTGAACCCAAAAGGAAGGACTAAGAGGCAAGAAGAAATGATAAAACAAAAAAATTAGCAACCATATGGGTAAATCTAAATAAAAACTGAATGTGAAATAATAACAACAACGATCTCCTGAAAAGATAAAAAGAAGAGCAAAATAGAATTACGTGCCTGAGCCAATATATCACATGAAACAGGAAATTAGTAATCAGGGTGAAAGTGTTATTGAGAGGATCCTCTCTCCCTTTCTTCTTTTTGGTAACAGAACGTCTTGAGTTTTAGCGGAACACGTGGCTGGCCAGCTCGAGGCCACGCTTCCCAGCTGCTTTTGCAGGTGAGTTCGTCCCCGTAATGGCTTTTGCCAGAGCCACGCAAGCACAATCAGTAACCGTTTTTAAAGGAAGCCGTTTATTTTCCTTTCTATTTTCCTTTCCCACCAGCTAGAAAGTGGCACCAACTAGTATGATCACATGAGATGCAAAATGGAAGCGAAAGATTGAAGGTGACAGACTATCAGGGCCAGCGTACCGGCCTGCGCGCCCGTAGGACATCGTGTAGCAGAGCTGTCCGCCAGTGTTCCCCACCCATGGCTGCGCTGTTCCATGGAGGACAAGTTAACATTGATGCTACTTCAGGTACTTGTTTTAAAGACTTCTTGTTACCACAGCTTAGCCTCTGTCTTGACAAATACATAATTTAATCTCCAAAAGAATAAAAGAAGGAAAAAAAAACATTTGAAAGCACATATTTTAAAAGAATAAAATGAAATCTTGAAAACAAGTCCCAATATATCAAAAATAAATGGATTAACTATACCAACAAAAAGGCAGACTTTTTTTTAAAATGTTTATTTTTGAGAGAGAAAGAGAGCGCGAGTGGGAAAGGGCAGAGAGAAGGAGACACAGAATCTGAAACAGGCTCCAGGCTCTGAGCTGTCAGCACAGCACCCGACACGGGGCTCGAACTCACAAACCGCGAGATCATGACCTGATGCTGAAGTCGGACACTTAACCGACTGATCCACCCAGGTGTCCCATTTAAAATGTAAAAATTCTGGGGTGCCTGGGTGGCTCAGTCGGTTAAGCGTCTGACTTCAGCTCAGGTCATGATCTCGCGGTTTGTGGGTTCGAGCCCCGTGTCGGGCTCTGGGCTGACAGCTCAGAGCCTGGAGCCTGCTTCAGATTCTGTGTGTCTCTCTCTCTCTGCCCCTCCCCCATTTATGCTCTGTTTCTGTCTGTCTCAATAATAAATAAACATCAACACTTGATCTTAGCCAAAAGGCCGAGAAGCGATAATAAATAAACATCAAAAAATAAATAAAACGCAAAAATTCTGACTCTACCACATTTAGAAGAGATCAAAATTGTAAAAGGTATAAAAGGATAGAAAAATACAGGGTAAGTACCTTGCTATATTGCTGTCCAATTAAGAGTTTATTTAAACCCAATTAAATGGACCAGGAAAAAATGCATTATAAAGGATAAATAGAGTCACTAAAAAATGTTAAGCATTAAGTTAATTTGGAATTCTAGCAACTCTAAACTTATAGTGTCTAAGAACATAGCATATATGTATGTTATATATTATATATAAAACAGTTTCATGGGAAAATGGGCAGATATGCAATCACATTGAGAGATTGGTAGCATACTTATTTTGGAAATTAATACATTAAACATTCAGTAAGACTTTAATAAATTTGACAGGTATAGGAACCTATACTGAGTTAAATAATCTGATTTTCCAATTAATTGGGGAACACTTATAAAAATAGACAGTGTACTAGGTGATAAACTATCAGTAAATCTTAAAAATTTTTACAGAAAACAACTTGTAATTGAAAATAAAAATAAGGGTTATTTACTTTATTCTAAAATTTATGTACTCCACAAGGTAGATCAAAGCTTTCTAACTAGATTTATGTATATGTCAACTACCCCCTGAGATGTTTTTAGAATTCTGATATTTCAGTGTTGGCATATTTTGCACTCAGGACCATATTGTGGTCGCATACATTACTAGTAACTCCTTATTTGCACTATCATTATCAAAGGAGGTAAACTGTACAATGTCCATTCATTTTCATTAAGTTGAAGAAAGTGGTCTGAAGTTCCTCCAACTCTACAGTTTTAAAAATGTTGTACAGGTTATGTTTTTAATTTCTTAAGTTTGACCACACTGTTTTTTGCCAAAAGAGTTTCCAAAAGATGTAGTTCCCCGCAGCATGAGAAAACCACTTAGAGCATTTATACACATAAGTGTGAGGCGGGAGACAGACTCATCCTTGCCCTTGAGCGATACCTGTGATTGGATTTTCTTGCCAATAGCTCAAAAGTCTTCTTAAGCCTCAGGCCCAGACTGAGTCATAAATGTTTGTGGGACAACAGGCACCCATCTTGTTTTCACTTTTAATGACTCATGTAATTTGTTGGGGCTTAGGATAATCTCCATTCTTAAGGTCCCTACCTCTGGTAACATGTGAAAAAATTCCTTTTGCCGTATACGGTAACATTTCACGGGTTCCAAGAATCAGGGCATGGACACATATATTGGCCATTGTTTTTCCTCCCACATTTGAGTTTAAATATGAAACAAGTTCAGCATTAACACTAACAAGTAGAGGATCTTTTCCGTCATCACTCTTTCTGGGCTGATTTCGATCACTATGCATTGATTGAGGCTTCAAGACTTGCTGCAGCATCGAGGAGTAACGTGTATTGTGCTTACCATTATGCTTACCAAAAGTTCCACAGTCACTGACATGTATTACCAGCAAAAGAATAAATGTAGTAATAACTAACATTTATTGAGTGCTTACTCTGCTCGAAGCACTTTTTTAGATGCTTTACATGTTTTGAGATACTTGATCTTCACAAAAACCCTGTGAGGTGGTTATCAGCATCATTACCATTTTACTGATGAGTGGAGTGAGGTGCAGTTTATATTTAAATTAAATGAGGTTTGGGGTGTTACCAAAAGAAGTGATATTAGATGGCCTTCAGTATAGTAGTTTTTATAATATACACGCACAGAAGTACTACATATTTTATGTTTCACTCTGTCAAAAGTGAACTTCCTCACCTTTAGATTTGAGGGAAGAAATAGCATGGAATCTAAACATTTTCACTTCTTGGAATCTGAAGGAGATGCATGTGCCGATGAGTGTGTCCTTGGGCACATGAGTGTGTATATGTGAAAAGAGATTAACTCAGTATACAGAGGGATAGCCTCCACTTCTGTTTTCATCTTTTTTTCTGCCGTTTTTGCTCTGTGATATTTGTTCAAGACACTAAATGTGTATTTTGTCGTTGGAGTTAATTTGTTTGTGGTATTAAATTGGAGTTACTGATATGCTGGTGTTAGGGAGGAAAATTTTTCTTTTACCCTTCAAAATTCTTCTAGCTGATCTAAGAATTTAATTAACATGCAACAGATTAACAGGAGAAAATCAAGTTTAATTTTGTGTGTACAAGGAATCCACAAAGACCTAAGATTTCAAAGACCGTCAAAATGAGGTATATATGTCCTCCTTAAGGGGCCAGGGGGTCTGGAACTTCAAAGGAAAAGAAAACAATTCACAGGAAGATGAAAAATAATAATTATTCTTTTTTTTACCAAATATGTGGTAAAAAATGTTTTACCAAATATTTTTACCAAAATAATTTTACCAAATAAATATTTGGTAAACATGTTTTTCTGGACTATTCAGAAACAGTGGGAGTTTGATCAAGTGGGCCTTGCTAGGCTTCTCCCTGCCCACCGTGCCTCCTTCCTGTTGTAATGCGGGTCCCTGTCCACCATACATACTTCCTGTTGTAATGCGGGTCCCTGTCCACCATACATACTTCCTGTTGTAGGTCCGTGTCCACCATACCTACTTCGTGTTGTAAGGTAGGGATCTATGTTGCCCACTCTTCCTGAAGCAGGTCCTCTGTCTCTATTCTTTTAGGCGGTAAGAAAGAAGGTCAAAATTTCTTTCTGAGTCTTTTTGTGAAGAAGCTTGAAATCATCTGCATGTCAAAGTGGCTCGTTTCACGGTGGCCTGCCCTTGGCTCCTACTCAGACGAGACTAGAGTGAAAAAATAACAGTAAAAAAAACTTGAGTCAACGGTGTTGTGCGGTAGCTTAAGGTCAGTCTCCAGTAGCGCGGCGATTGGTTTCTTTGGATTAAGACTGAGTAACTAGAAAGCAATTGTCAAATTTCCTTGGATGTAGTTGACATTAAGCTTCGGGTTACAAAAAACATTTTTCTGTTCCAGTGTCAGTTGTTATTTACAGGAGTTTCTGAATATTACCCTGTTGCATAGCTTCTGATTTGAGATCTTCTTTGAAGAATCCATTTCTGTCAAACTTACCTTAAATTTTGACCGGGATTTCACCTTCATTTTTTATTCTTTTTTTAAATGTATGTTTATTTTGAGAGAGAGAGAGTGAGCGAGCGAGCACAAGCAGGGGAGGAGCAGAGAGAGAGGGAGAGAGAGAATCCCAAGCAGGCTCCATGCTGCCAGCCCTGTATGTACAGGTGTATAATATGAACTGATGTGTGCACAGTGTTACTTACTTGCATCACTGTCTGTATTAGCAAAATATTAATAATGCCCTTCGGGGCGCCTGAGTGGATCAGTCCATTGATCCTCTGACTTCAGCTCAGGTCGTGATCTCACAGTTCGTGGGTTCGAGCCCCATCTCAGGCTCTGGCTGACAACTCAGAGCCTGGAGTCTGCTTCTGATTCTGTGTCTCCCTCTCTCTCTGCCCCTCCTTGCTTGTGTTCTGTGTGTGTCTCTCAAAAATAAATAAACATTAAAAAAACTTCTTAAATGCCGTCAAAGTGTCCTTCATCTGGAGGTTAAATGAACTATGGTACTACCCTGCAATGGTATAATACAGAGCTGGGAAAAAAAAGTAAACATTGCTCTTTGTCTACTGACGTGTGGTGATTTACAAGATATTATTAAGTGAAAAATTGAAGTGAATGTAATGTATCATCTTTTGTGTAAGATAAAGGAGAAAGTAATATAATTCCTTGGCTTGGACTTGTGTAGAGAGACCTGGAGCAGTAGTGTGTGTTAGGCAGGTGCAGGGCAGGGAGCAGGGCTCCCCGGTGTGTGCCTCGTGATAGGGCTTTAACTTTCGGACAGTGCAGATGCGTCACCTACTCAAAACAAAACAAAGTAAATAAAGCTTTGGAAAGAAACAAGATACCACTTTCCATGGTTTACAGAAGTTTTTTTGAGCATGTTCTATTTTTTGATAATCTTGTATGGGAACTCAAGGCATTTAGAAGCCGGGACAAGGGAGGGACATGCAGCAGGGTCTCCTGTGAGAAAGACTCTTAAGTATTGGTATATATTGAGAAAATGTAGGCCCCACATGTTAAGTGACTTGCCACCATCACTCAGCTTATTGGTGGAGAAATCAGGACGAGAATCCCAGGACCACTGATTCACAGTCTCCATGTTTATGTCTATATCGCGATGCTCTCTGTTGGTTAGTCATACCCCCTTTAATGAGGTAAAAACAATGTGTATAAAGTGCTTTAAGCATGTGGACATACATTAACTACTTTGATCATCACATTGTATTATGATAAGATAGTATAGTGTGGCGGTTAAGGTCATGGGCACTGAAGTTAGCCTTTCCGCCATTGCCTCGTACTTGCTTGCTGTGTGATCTTGAACAAGCTGCTTGACTTCGCAGGCCCCAGTTTCCTCACGCAGAGATGGGAATGTAACAGTGCTTCCCGCGCCGTGTGGACGTGGAGGGTAAATGACGTAGTGCAGGTAAAGGACTTAGCCTGGCACCTGATCTGTGCTCCCTGCACGTTATCATTGTTACAGCTTGTATGTTACAGATGAAAATCTGAGGTTGGGGAGACATATCCTGCCCAAGGACACGTAGGTTCCAAGGGATGGGTCAAGAACTCCATCTAGATTTTCTCACTTTCAGATCTCATGCTCTCTCCATTCCTGTAAAATCCATAGACTCCAGGCACTTGATTTTCCTCTAACTATAGTAGTTTTTCTGCTTTGACTTGCAACCCAGTCAGTATGAACCTTTTTACAGAATAAGTAGTAGCCCAGTCTGTTTGGATAGGAGAAAAGGAAAATAAATTCATGTATGCAATCAGATTTTATTTTGCTGTTAGCACAGGACCTAACAGGTATTAAATAAATATTAATTATTTTGTGTATTCTTTGACATTTAATTGGTTTAATTAGAAAATTTAATTAGGAAAGCTTTTTCTCACGTAAGCCAGTATTGTTCATATACGTAAGTGTATAATACATGCTTACATAATACATAATTAAATTATACTTACATAAATGAATATGTATACTTAATGTATAATATAAGTTATTACAGGTATAAGTTATAATACAGAAGTTATATATAACGTGGTAATGTATAAAATATGTACCTATATGGCAGATAGTATATTTTGTAATGTTTACAAATTATCTTAAAATGATTGTGCACCTGAGTAATATTCCATTGTGTGTGTGTATATATATATGTACATATATATCCATTTATCTACAAGTGGACACTTGGACTGTTTCCATATCTTGGCTATTATAAATAATGTTGCAGTAAACATAGGGGTGCATATATCTTTACGAATTAGTGTTTTCATTTTCTTTGGGTAAATACCTGGTAGTGGAATTACCAGATCATAGGGCGGTTCCATTTTTAACATTTTGAGGCAGCTCCATGCTGTTTTCCACAGTGACCGCACCCCGCTTGCCACCCCACCAGCAGTGCAGTGGCTCCTTTCCCCACACCCTCCCCAAATCTTGTTGCTTCTCGTGGGTTTGATTTTTGCCATTCTGACGAGTAGGGGGGCATCTCAGTGTGGTTTTGATCTGTATTTCCCTGGAGATGAGTCACGCTGAGCATCTTTTCATGTGTCTGTCGGTCATCTGTAAGTTTTCTTCGGAGAAATATCTATTCATATCCTCTGCCCATTTTTTAATTGGATTTTTTTTTTGATGTTGGGTTATATAAGTTCTTTATATACTTCGGATATTAACGCCTTACTGAGTATATCATGTGCAGATATCTTCTCCCACTCAGTAGGTTGTCTTTTTGTTGTTGATGGTTCCCTTCACTGTGTGAAAGCTTCTTAGTTTGGTGTAGTCCCAAGAATTTAATTTTGTTTTCATTTCCCTTGCCAAAGGAGACATATCTAGACATTCTACAGACAACGTCCGATTATTGCCTATGTTTTCTTCTAGGAATTTTATGGTTTCAGGTATCACATTTAGGTCTTTAATCCATTTTGAGTTTGTTTTTATGTTTGGGGGAATAATAATAATAATAATGTTGTTATTATTATTATTATTATTATTATTATTATTGTCAGACCTCCACTCCATCACTTCATGAGTCACGGTCTTCACTGACCTCCACGTGACTACGTGGCACCATCAAGTGTCGGTCCCCTCACTTCGCCATCAGAAAGCAGCGTTTGTCATGTCAACACTTTCCTTCTGCAAATGCCTCCTTCCCTTGTCTTCAAGGACACATTTCTTGTTTCCGTTCCCTCTCAGTCTTCTTTGCTGGTTTATCCTCAGGTCCCCAAATCTAAATGTCACAGTGCCCCAGGGATCAGTCCTCATACCTTCTATTTTCCCTATTTCTGCTGGGAGATGTCACACAGGCTCCTGGCTTTAAAATATATGTACAAGTATACCGCTGAAGCATAGATTTCTATCTGGCTCAGACCTACAGCCTGAATTCCAAATCTGGTTTTCTAATTACCTACTCAGCATCTGCACCCGAATGTCTAATACGCTTCTCAAATTAGCTCGTGCTAAATGGAATTACAGCTGACCCTTGAAGAACGTTGGGGGCAAGGTTTAGGAGCACCACCCCATGCTGCACAATAAAAAATCCACACGGAACTTTTGACTCCCCCGAAGCTTAACTAATATAGCCTACTGTTGAGTGGGAGACTTATCAATAACATAAACAGTTGGCTAACTCATATTTTGTATGTTATGTATATCATGTACTGTCTTCTTACAATAAAGTAAATTAAAAATGCCATTGAAACCATAAGGAAGAGAAAACTCTTATCAGGACTGTGTTGTAAGAAGTCTTCGTAAGCGGACCGACAGGGTTCAAGCCCCTGTTGCTCAAGAGTCCGCCATAGCGATCTCTGAATAGGGCCCCCCCCCCCCCGCAAACTTTGTCTCAGCTAATGGCAGCTCTGCTGTCTGCTTTTCTCCAGCCGAAAACCTTGCAGGCATCCTTGAGGCCTTGCTTTCTCTCTCATCCCTGGCAAGCACATCACCCATAAGTCCTGTCGCTCCACCCTTAGATCTATTCTGTTAGACTCCTTACCCTGGTGGCACATCTCCGTCGTGGCTGGCCTGGATTGCCACACGGCCCCGGTTTTCTCTCTCGGCTTCTGTACTGGCTGTCCCTGCAGTCTCTCCTCAACACAAATTTTATTAAAAATGTAAGTCAGATTATGTCATTCCGTCACCAGCTAGACCCCAGACCTCACCTTTACTGCTTATACCCAGTGATCTTTGTCCCACATTTTTCATTAAACTCTTTCCAGCTTATCTCTTAACTCAGGCAAAAGACCCCACGGGCATAACCCAGTACTGGAAACACCCCTTCACGCAGTAACCACTGCCTGGAGGCTCAGCTCTGGCAGCCCAGACCCCACCCAGACCAGCTGGAGCTTAACCCCCGACTTCTGCCTGCACTGATGGACCATGGAGTGACCTACAGTCACCTTTACGTCATTTTCATACTAAAATCTCCACCCACGGAGGAGCAAAAGCCTCATTTACATAACATACAAGGACTGTCTGGGCTTGTTTCCTCATGCACTACCTCTACCTCAATGACATTCTCTCCCCCCCCCCCCCCGTAACTACTCATCCTAACCCTAGATAAATGGCACCTAGTCACCCTTGGTCAGGGAGTCATGGCTTTGGAAGTTATTCCCCGTGATCCCCTTATTTGCTGCAAATAAAGTTCCTAGTCCACCTGGTGGAATTTCTGTGACTCCCCCACGAGCAAACTCAGGTAGTTCGGTGGCAGCTTCCCTACTCACAACACTCGCCCGGCTTCCTGTCTCATTCAGCACCAGAGTAAGATCCTTGCGGCAGCTTACGGCACCCCGTATCACCCGCCCCTTCTGCCTCCCTGATGGCATTCTCTCCTTACCTGTTTCTTTCCAGCTACACAGGCCCTGTGCCTCAGCACCTTTTCATCTCCTATTCCCTCTGCCGGAAATGCTTTCCCCCCAGAAAGCTACACACCTCACTCCCTTACTCTCTTTCCATGTCTTTTCAGATGTCACTTTTTTTAGTGAGGCCTTTGCAAATCATAAAATAGCACTGCCCCCCCTTCTCTGTCTCCTCCTCCGTGCCTTCTTATGCTGTGCAGCATTTATTGGCCTCTCACACACTTTATACTTATTTCTTGACTGCCTCATATCCACCTTCCCTCACCTCCTGACATACACTCTTTAGGAGAGTAGCAACTTTAATGTACTCCCAATAAAAGTATAGTAAATACTCTTATTTAAATAATGTTCTACCCCGACGTAAGCATTTTATAAACATTAGTTGAATTAATGAACTGAAAATACTGACTCCTGAGCTTGAGAGTAGAAATGAAGTGAAACAGCCAGAAATGCAATTCCAAGCATTTGAAGTATTTGGACAGCCTGGTGGGCCAGATGTCCCTGGAATAGAGAGGCCAAACGGACTGGAAAGTTGCATAAGCCTTGTGTTAGACCCAGGTCTGCCCCTGGGACTCTCATGGTGGTAACAGTTATCAGTCGAAGGTCTTCCAGAAAGGCCGCTTTTGCAAACTGGAAAGAGTTATTGAGGATCAGTGAAAATCCTTAAATAGCAAAAATTCAACTTAGTAGGTTAAAAGATAAAATTGGCTTTATTGAACAATTCATGAATGGGGCAGCACCCATCTAGCAGATAGAAAGGGGCTCCTTTGAGCTGCAGAAAATGAAAGGTTTTTAAAGGCGGAGAGGGAGCAAAAAAGAGGAAATTATTACCAAAGAATACATTGTTTTGGGCAAGGCCTCCCTCCTAAGGGGAGCAGAAGGGTCTGTCAGTGAATTTCCTAGTGCTGGCCAGGAAATTCATGTTGACCAGTCCAAGGTTACACGCCAGGGGGGTTGAAAGTGCAGGGAGGTAAGGCAGAGTAAGTCTTGGTTTGTTCATATGGAGCCCTTGACATAAGTGACTCCTTTTTTTTTTTTTTTTTAAGATTTTAAGTAATCTCTACACCCAGTGTGGGGCTTGAACTCATGACCCTGAGATCAAGAGTAACATGCTCTACCAACTGAGCCAGCCAGGCACCCCGGAAGTGACTCCACTTTAGACCTGTGGTTTTCATTTAAACAAACCAAATGGAAGGCTCTGGCTTCCCTATGCCCACGCTAGCTAAAGTAATTAATACTATTATGAGACACCCAAACTTTCCTCCAAGAAAGAAAATGTGTTCAGAAGGCATGATCAAAATTCCTTTAAACTACTTCTGTCCAGAAACAGAGCTTGGCAGAGGGAAAATTAAGTGTGAAGTTAAGGGAAAGTGTATACAATTTCCACTTAATTTGGAGATTTGCAAACAAAGCCATAATGGAGAAATTTAGGTAGCACCAGTCATTTTCACTCAACAGATGGAGCCAGAGTATAGAAACAGTCTGGCAGATTGTGAAACCAAACAAAGAGGGGTTCAAAACTGGGAATCCACTGTGGATTCCAGCCCCTAAGAGTCCATTAGGCGTCCACCCAACCCACCCAGGGCTTTCGTCAGTCACCCTAGCCAATGGGTTGCAGGTCGGGGGTTAGGGATGAGGGGGGGCTCTGCCTAAGCCAGTGATCTCATTGCCTTAATCAGCTCCTGGCCCCGCTTGCACATTTTCTTCCCCAGGTTGCAGTGAAGTCTTCCTGGCTTTCCCTGTGATTCCAGCCCCACATTCTGTTTATTTACTCGGGCCTAATCAGTGTTTGTAATGACATTTTGTTCACATGTTGATTATCTGCCCCAGAAAGTAAGCTCCTTAAAGGCACGTTCCCCACAGCATGCTCAGCACCCAACAGACAGTTCAGAACATAGAGAATATTCAGTAAACGTTTGTTGAATGTATTAATTGGCCTTCTGGGTTGATTGAAGTGCTGGGCACAATGCCAAGGTTTTTACGTGCATTTTTCTCCTTTATCTCTTATGTGATAAACATTGTGGAAAAGCTAAAGCTTAAGGAAATTGTATCATTTGTCCAAGGTCACATAGCAAAGCTGAGAATTAAAACCAAGTCTTTCTGGTTCTAAAATCTCTACTGTCACCTTACGGAACCTTTGCAAACAAGCAGACATTTGGTACAGTAGACAGTAGTGCATTATGGTAAAATTTTCACAAGAAAGCCAAGGAGAAGAAGTAGGAGATGCCAGAAAATTGGCTGCGGCACTCGGTTTTGTTACTGCTCCAACATTTGCTCATGTGCCAGTCATTCTGTATAGTTCAAGATTAAGTCTGCTTTCTGGTCCCGGATTCAGATTTCAAAGGAGACCTCTCTTCATTCCTTCTCCTCTTTCCTTGTCCACACCTCATGCATCCTCCCAACTGGCTTCTGTCCTTCTTTCACTCTGTGAGCACGCTCAAATCAAAGACAAACATTAGACCGTGTTACTGCGTCCTGGCACGAAGGAAGATGAGGTACCGGGCAAGTGTAGGACAGTCCGACTGAGACCGAGAGGGACGCTTAGAAGGTATGAAAAGTAACGGAATAGCACACACAAGCATGGAGGGGCCCATAAAGAAAGAGCTAGGATCCAGACATGAAGGTGTATGTGAGTGGGAGACAGGGCGTTCAGGAATGGAAGAGAACAAGACCGAACAATAAGGACCCACGTGCAACAGAAATATTGTGAAAATGAGAAGCGCCTTGTTAGATTAGTACTTGGAGGACAATGTGACTCAAATTCTGTCACCCTCTTTTCAGGATAGGAATGTCACAGTTAAGACTAAAAGTAACAAGGGAATACAAATAAAAGACCCAGCTTGAAATCCCAAGTTTTCAGAAAGAACATTCTGTCTGCATCTCCTAGTGCTGCTGCAGAATGTGACTCAGGCCCACAGTTCTCCTTAAGTGAAAAGGTTACGACAGACAATTTGTATGCACAGCCTGTACCGAGGCCCCAGGGAGGCCATGGCAAACTGCCTTGGGGTGTATCAGGAATGGGGTGAAATGTGGGCATCTTGTGCCATTCGAGTTCAGGCTGAGGACCAGCCAGACCCGCGACCCCTGGGAAGTGTGACCAGAGACCTTGGCCCTCCTGCTTCTCCGCACACACCGCAGGGACATGTTTGAAGGCCCCAATGTGTGTCATTCCACCCAGGCCGGTAGGTGACGGGGAAGGAGAGGGTGTCCCTCCCTACCCCACACACCTCTCCCACCTCCACGTGTCTGTCACAGTAATGCCGGTGCCTAGAAGATTCCGTCCCGCTGCCTGAGGCTGGGGTGTTCTCATCAGACAAGAAGCGATTCTGGGGAAGGGCCTTTCTGTTCTCCGTGCACACTCTCCACAATCCAAAGTGAGCAAAGGCGGTTTCTTTGAGATTAAATCTATTCTTTTTAAATGCAGTTTTGTACTTACTACAGGACAATAAATGTGTTCTGATTTTTTTCTCCTAAGAGCAAGTCACCTTTGTTTCATCTGTGGTGAGGAAATTCAGATATGTATTAACTAGTGTTTGAGAGACTGTGGAAGCTCCATGACAAAATGAATTCCAACCAGACCAAAGATTTAAATATATAAAAGGAAATCTGAAGGTACTAGAAGAAAACAGAGAAAGGACTCCCGTGAAACATGGTGCCCTACCATAGGCCTTTATCTTCTCTGCTTATGGTGGGCTACATGATGGCTCCCAAGGGTGTGTCCACACCATCATCCCCAGAACCTACGAATGTTATCTGATTGGACAGAGACTTTGCAGATGTGATCAAGTTAAGACCCTTGAAATACAGACATTATCCTGGATGATCTAAGGGCACGCTACAAGTAACAACAAGTATCTTTATAGAAGAGACAGAGGGAGGAGATGTGATCCCAGAGGCAGAGATTGGAGGGATGTGGCCACGAGCCAAGGAAGCTGGAGGAAGCCAGGAACAGACTCTCGTAGAGCCTACAGGGGGAGCATGGCCCTGCTGATGTCTTCATTTCAGCCCAGGGAAAGTGATTGCAGATTTCTGGCCTCCGGAAATGTAAAAGAATAAATTTCTGTTGTTTTAAGCCACCGAGTTTGTGGTAGTTTGTCATAGCAGTCCCAGGAAATTAGCATACTTCTGGATCCATCCAAACTCCACCAGAATGAGCTACGGGTGCAAAAATGATACAGCTCATGAAGATCAGGCAGAGAAGGACTTCAATGAATGTTCGGAAGGTGGAAATGAATGAAGGAATGAATCAATGAATGAATGACAGGTGACTTATCAGAGTTGGGAACAATACAGGCTGAGCCCCTGGAGAGGAAGATGTGATCAAGGCAGCAGATGCTTCTCCCAGAGAGGTCAGACTCAGGGTTTGCAAGCATCACACAGGAGCAGGGGTGGGGGGTGGGCTGAAACTAGAGACAGAGTGGAAGTAGGAACACGAGTCTTGGTCCCCTGCCCCACCTCCTCATCCAATACTGGTTGCCAGGAGCCAGGTGTATCCCTGCCTCTCACCTCCCTCACCCCTGGTCCAGTCCCCTGATCCTGCCATCACATGAGACGACAGAGACGTTCCACTCCTGTTCCTTGTGTTGGAGAGAAGCGTTGCTTCCTGGATGCAGGGGGTGGGAGATGCTGTGAGGACTGGCAAGGGCTTCTTCTGGACCGCTCTGCCCCACGCGAGGGAGACATGCTTTCTGATGGCACCACACTCTCCAAGCCACATCATCATGAAATTTCAGAAGATTGGGAATAAAGAGACCAGGGCTTCCAGAATGAAAAGCGAGGCCACAAAAGATGCTAAGAATCCACAATATGACTAGCATCAGACTTTTCAACAATTTTACAAGATACTAGAAGATGATAGAGCAACACCTCAAAACTCTGAGATAAAATATTACTCTCTGAGATAAAATATTACTGAAAAAGCTTGTGTCCTTCCAAACTTCCAACAAGTGTAAGGGGGAAATAAAGGTATTTTCAGACATGAAAGTCTCAAATTCTTTGCCTACCATGTATCTTTTAGGTGGAGTCTCCCCAAGGGCACAGTTCCATCATAATGTGGAGGGAACAAGAGAGAGGCAACCTGGGATCCAGAAAAAAACAAGGGGGTGCCCCCAGGAGAGTGGCAGAGAGAAAATCCTAGGATGATGGATATTAATCACACCTCCCAAGAATAGGGGCCCATGTTAACTGTCAAGGGGAGACATTTAAGGAGAAATTTAGAACTGACAGGTTATTTCATGTGTTGAGAATTTAGGGGGAAATTATTACTAAGAGTTTTCCAAATCTGTGGATCATCTATGAGGGATGAAGAGTGATCATCTGTAGAAGAGGAAGCAGTTTGGCCCAGGGCTAAGGGGGTTATCAGTTCATTACTAATGACAGAAAGCAGAAAGTTATGCCAGCAGAGATACAAGTATAACATACTTCTTGGTTGAGCATGAATAATATTTGAGCCTTACTTATGCAAAACACTGACTTTTGGCTAAACTAGAGATTTTGAGATCACTGTATTGGGAACAGGCAGGGAATGAAGTGGGGAAAGTTAGAGTTGGATAAGAAATCAAAAGCCTCAACAGTTTCCTTTCCAGGATTGTAATGTACATAAACATTTTTAAGTAATCTCTTCACCAAACACGAGGCTAGAACTCACAACCCCAAATCAGGAATCACATGCTCTACCATGTACAAAGAAGGTCACCATATCATTGAACAAAACATAGTAAAAACAGAGACAACTTGCATGCATACCTGTCTGTTAGAACTGGTTGTATAGATCATAGTTAAATGGGGTATCATGAGAGCATTGAAAAAAAAAAAAAAAGTCAACCCAGTACAAACCAACATGAACTACCTCCATAGAGTGAATACAAAAAAAGCCCACACAAACAAAATCAAGAAGGAGAATAGTGGGTCCAATATACAATATCACTATTTGGGGGGAATATAAATATACATACGGCATACATGCACAAACATTGAGTCTGTGTACGTACAGCCTCTGGAAAGATACACAAGAAACTGTTAAGAGTGGTTGTTTCTATGGAAAGAAACTAGACAGATGGGCAGGGATACATGAGTCCTACTTTTCACTACATACCATTTTGTTACTTAAAATTGTATGCTATTAAATGTATTACCTAGTCAAATGTTGGGAGTTTTTTTTACGTAATTTTTTTTTCAGGAATAGAATTTAGTGATTTCCTCACTTACATATAACACCCAGTGCTTATCCCAACAAGTGCTGTCCTTAATGCCCATCGCCTATTTAGCCCATCCCCTCAACACTCCTCCAGCACCCCTCAGTTTGTTCTCTGTATTTAAGAGTCTCTTAGGTTTTGTCTCCCTCACTCTTTTTATCTTAATTTTTCCTTACCTTCCCTATGTTCATCTGTTTTGTTTCTTAAATTCCACGAGTGAAGTCATATATTTGTCTTTCTCTAACTGACTTATTTCGCTTAATATAATACACTCTAGTTCTTTTTTTTTTCCTTTTTGTTTTAAAGTTTATTTATTTATTTTTTACAAATAGTTTATTGTCAAATTAGTTTCCACATAACACTCAGTGCTCATCCCCAAAGTGTCCTCCTCCATGCCCCTCCCCCCCTCCCCCCCACATCCATCAGTCCTCAGTTTTTGTCAGCATTCAAGAGTCTCTCATGGTTTGCCTCTCTCCCTTTCCCCCACCATTTCCGCCCTTCTTCTCCCCCTTGTTCCTCCGTCAAGTTCCTCCTAATCCTCCTATACGTGCAAACATATGATATTTGTCCTTCTCTGCCTGACTTATTTCGCTCAGCATAACACCCTCAAGGTCCATCCATGTTGCTACACATGGCCAGATTTCATTGTTTCTCATTGCCATGTAGTATTCCATGGTATAGATAAACCACATCTTCTTGATCCATTCATCTGTTGATGGACACTTAGGCTCTTTCCATGTTTTAGCTATTGTGGAGAGTGCTGCTATGAACATTGGGGTACATGTGCTCCTATGCCTCAGCATTTCTGTATCCCTTGGGTAAATTCCTAGCAGTGCTATTGCTGGGTCATAAGGGAGTTCTATTGTTAGTTTCCTGAGGAACCTCCACACTGTTTTCCAGAGGGGCTGTACCAGTTTACATTCCCACCAACAGTGTAGGAGGGTGCCCGTTTCTCCACATCCTCGCCAGCATCTAGAGTTCTCTGATTTGCTCATTTTAGCCACTCTGACTGGCGTGAGGTGGTATCTCAGTGTGGTTTTGATTTGTATTTCCCTGATGAGGAGGGATGCTGAGCATCGTTTCATGTGTCTGTTGGCCATCTGGATGTCCTCTTTGGAGAAGTGTCTGTTCATGTCTTCTGCCCATTTCTTCACTGGGTTGTTTGTTTTTCGGGCGTGTAGTTTGGTGAGTTCCTTATAGATTCTGGATATTAACCCTTTATCTGATATGTCATTTGCAACTATCTTTTCCCATTCCGTTGGTTGCCTATTAATTTTCTGGGTTGTTTCCTTGGCTGTGCAGAAGCTTTTAATCTTGATGAGGTCCCAACAGTTTATTTTTGCTCTTGATTCCCTTGCTTTTGGGGATGTGTCAAGTAAGAAGTTGCTGCGGTGGAGGTCAAGGAGGTTGTTTCCTGCTTTCTCCTCTAGGGTGTTGATAGTTTCCTGTCTCACGTTCAGGTCCTTTATCCATTTTGAGTTGATTTTTGTGCATGGTGTGAGAAAATGATCTAGTTTCATTCTTCTGCATGTTGCTGTCCAGTTCTCCCAACACCATCTGTTAAAAAGGCTGTCTTTTTTCCATTGGATATTCTTTCCTGCTTTGTCAAAGATCAGTTGGCTGTATACTTTTGGGTCCACTTCTGAGTTCTCAATTCTGTTCCATTGGTCTATGTGTCTGTTTTTGTGCCAATACCATACTGTCTTGAGGATGACAGCTTTGTAGTAGAGGCTGAAGTCTGGGATGGTGATACCTCCCGTTTTGGTTTTATTTTTCAGTATTACTTTGGCTATTCGGGGTCTTTTGTGGTTCCATACAAATTTTTGGATAGTTTGTTCTAGTTTTGAGAAGTATGCTGGTGCAATTTTGATTGGAATTGCATTGAATGTGTAGAGTGCTTTAGGTAGTAATGACATCTTAACTATATTTATTCTTCCTATCCATGAGCATGGAATGTTTTTCCATTTCTTTGTGTCTTCTTCAATTTCCTTCATAAGTTTTCTATAGTTTTCATCATACAGATCTCTTGTATCCTTGGTTAGGTTTATTCCGAGGTATTTTATGGTTTTTTGTGCAATTGTGAATGGGATCAGTTTCTTGATTTCTCTTTCTGTTGCTTCATTATTGGTGTATAAAAATGCAACCGATTTCTGTACGTTGATTTTGTACCCTGCAACTTGGCTGAATTCTTGGATCAGTTCTAGTAGGCTTCTGGTGGAGTCTGTCGGGTTTTCTATGTAGAGTATCATGTCATCTGCGAAGAGTGAAAGTTTGACTTCCTCTTTGCCAATTCTGATGCCTTTGATTTCCTTTTGTTGTCTGATGGCTGATGCTAGGACTTCCAGCACTATGTTAAACAACAGTGGTGAGAGTGGACATCCCTGTCGTGTTCCTGATCTCAGGGGGAAAGCTCTCAGTTTTTCCCCGTTGAGGATGATGTTAGCTGAAGGCTTCTCATAGATGGCTTTGATGATGTTTAAGTAGGTTCCTTCTATCCCAACTTTCTCGAGAGTCTTTATTAAGAAGGGATGCTGTATTTTGTCAAATGCTTTTTCTGCATCTATTGACAGGATCATATGGTTTTTATCTTTTCTTTTATTGATATGATGGATCACATTGATTGATTTGCGAATGTTGAACCAGCCCTGTAACCCAGGAATGAATCCCACTTGATCTTGGTGGATGATTCTTTTGATATGCTGCTGGATTCGATTTGCAAGGATCTTGTTGAGAATTTTTGCATCCGTATTCATCAAGGATATTGGCCTATAGTTCTCTTTTTTTGTTGGATCTCTGTCTGGCTTGGGAATCAGAGTGATGCTGGCTTCATAAAATGAGTCCGGGAGTTTTCCTTCGACTTCTATTTTTTGGAATAGCTTGAGAAGAATTGGGATTAATTCTGTTTTAAATGTCTGGTAGAATTCCCCAGGGAAACCATCAGGTCCAGGGCTCTTATTTGTTGGGAGATTTTTGATCACTGATTCGATTTCTTCACTCGTTATGGGTCTGTTCAGGTTTTCTATTTCTTCCCGTGTGAATTTTGGTAGTGAGTGTGTGTTTAGGAATTTGTCCATTTCTTCTAAGTTGTCCAATTTGTTGGCATATAATTTTTCATAGTATTCCCTGATAATTGCTTGTATTTCTGAGGGGTTGGTTGTAATAAGTCCATTTTCATTCATAATTTTGTCTATTTGGGTGCTCTCTCTTTTCTTTTTGATAAGCCTGGCTAGAGGTTTGTCAATTTTGTTTACTTTTTCAAAAAACCAACTCTTGGTTTCATTGATCTGTTCAATTGTTTCTTTGGTCTCTATGTTGTTTATTTCTGCTCTAATTTTTACTATTTCTCTTCTTCTACTGGGTTTAGGGCGTTCTTGTTGCTCTGCCTCTAGCTCCTTTAGGTGAGCTGTTAGATTTTGGACTTGCGCTTTTTCTAATCTCTTGAAATAGGCCTGGAGAGCAATGTACTTTCCTCTTAGGACTGCCTTGGCCGCATCCCATAGATTTTGAATTGTTGTGTTTTCATTTTCATTTGTTTCCATATATTTTTTAATTTCATCTCTAATTGCCTGATTGGCCCATTCATTCTTTAGAAGGGTGTTCTTTAACCTCCATGTTTTTGGAGGTTTTCCAGACTTCTTCCTGTAATTGATTTCAAGTTTCAAAGCATTGTGGTCTGACAGTGTGCATGGTATGATCTCTATTCTTTTATATTTATTGAGGGCTGCTTTATGTCCCAGTATGGGATCTATCTTGGAGAATGTGCCATGCGCACTTGAGAAGAAAGTAAATTCCCTGGCCTCAGGATGTAAAGTTCTAAATATATCCGTCAGATCCATCTGGTCCAATGTAATACACTCTAGTTCTATCCACATTGTTGTAAATGGGAAGATTTCGTTCTTTTTAATTGCCTAGCAAGACTCCATTGTGTATATATACCACATCTTCTTTATCCATTCATCCATCAGTGGACGTTTGGGCTCTTTCCATACTTTGGCTGTTGTCAGCACCACTGGGGTGCATGTGCCCCTTTGAAACAGCACTCCTGTACCTTTTGGCTAAACCCCTAGTAGTGCAATTGCTGGATCATAGGGTAATTCTATTTTTGATTTTTTGAGGAACCTCTACAGTGTTTTCCAGAGTGCCTATGCCAATTTGCATTCCCACCAGTAGCATAAAAATGTTTCTCCACAAGCTCACCAACATCTGTTGTTGCCTGAGTTTAATTTCAGCCATTCTGACAGATGTGAGGTGGTATCCCATTGTGATTTTGATTTGTATTTCCCTAATGTTGACTGATGTTGAACATCTTTTCATGTGTCTGTTAGCCATCTGGATGTCTTCTTTGGAAAAGTGTCTGTTCATGTCTTTTGCCCATTTCTTCACTGGGTTGTTTGTTTTTTGGATGTTGAGTTTGATAGATTCTTTATAGATTTTGGATAGTAACCCTTAACTGATATGTCATTTGCAGCTCTCTTCTCCCATTCCATCAGTGGCTTTTTAGTTTTATTGATTGTTTCCTTCACTGTGCAGAAGCTTTTTATCTTGGTGAGGTCCCAATAGTTCATTTTTGCTTCTGTTTCCCTTGCCTCTGGGGATGTGTTAAGTAAGAAGTTGCTGCAGCTGAGGTCAAAGAGGTTGTGGCCTGTTTTCTCCTTTAGGATTTTGATGGCTTCGTATCTTGTTTAAGTCTTTCATTCATTTTGAGTTTATTTTTGTGTATGGTGTAAGAAAGTGGTCCAGGTTCATTTTTCTGCATCTCACTGTCCATTTCTCCCAGCACCATTTGCTGAAGAGACTGTCTTTTTTCCACTGGATATTCTTTCCTGCTTTGTCAAAGTTTAGTTGGCCATACATTTGTGAGTCCATTTCTGGGTTCTCTATTCTGTTCCATTGATCTGAGTGAGTGTTTTTGTGCCAGAACCATACTGTCTGGATGACTGCAGCTTTGTTGAAGTCCAGAATTGTGATGCCTCCAGCTTTGGTTTTCTTTTTCAGGATTGTTTAAGCTATTAGTGGTCTTTTATGTTTCCATACAAATTTTAGAATTGTTTATTCTAGCTTTGTGAAGAATACTGCTGTTATTTTGATGGGATTGCCAAATACTTTTCTAAAGGGAGGGAGAAAAAACAAGCTGGCAAGAGGAAGGAAACTTTAAAAAAACAAAACAGAACAAAATTGGTCCACTTTGTATCTCAGCTTAACTCCTCAAACATCGTCTTAGAATGTCATTTCAGTACTGTTAGCATTTTTCCTTTAGGTGGCAGCATCCGCATTTCAGGGGGTACAGTCCGTCTGCCACGCCTTGAGGATCCGCTCAGCACTAGAGTTTGGAGGTCCTATTTTTCCTTCTCGTAGGAAAAAACTTCATAAAATGTTTATTAAATTTATAAAATGCATGACCTGGAAATGTTCCTGAGTACTGTTTCCAAAAAGAAAATAGAAACAAAAAGCAGGTTACCAGTTTGAGGGGAATGTAAAACAGACTGGGAAGAGAATTCACCAAAATGTTGACAATGATTTATCTCTGGGTAATGGAGCAGTAAATTAGGTGATTTTGTTTTTCTTTTTGTGCCTTCCCAAATTTTCTACCGTGAACATGGTATTTTTTAGAAACGTTTATTCTGTGGTCTGCTCCTTGCCATCAGCCTCCTTGGGCCCTGGAGAACTGAAGACAGTTATCTGACACCCAAGGATTTCCGGTGTCACAGAGCTCTAATTTTTTAACTGTGGAATGAAAATAATGACAGAAACTTGAAGAGCATAATAGGACTAATCAAAGGAGAGATTGAGGGGCAAAGGATCTTTTTAATACTCCCCACATCCAGAAACAGACTTAGTGTGAAGCTAATAGAGCGTATGCTTCAGAGCCTCCTCCCCCTTACACTGATACCTTTCAAAATATTGTGTCCCATTTGGAATTCCTGATTTTGGATTACAAGGCCCATATGTTATCCTGTCATAGAACCTATCGAACCCAGATCTACCATCACTGAAGCACACCGAAGCAGCCGCTGACAACCTTGCCCACATCCTCATAAAAGGCAGGCAAGCTCTAACTACGCTTTGAGCTGTGGGGGGCTGCCTGGAGACTCCGCACTGAACTGGGGGCCCACGCCTCATGTACCCCATACCCTTGTGGCCCAGATCATGTCTGGCACACCTCAGATATTCAGAAAGCATTTGTAGCACTGGTCAGTGGCAGTGAATTCACGGAGAGGTGAAAGTCTTACTAGTTCGTGGAGTAGCTGAGGAGCCGTCCTTGCAGAGCTGTTGTTCGTGGCTCACAGAGGCTGCTCCCATCTTAATCAGAGCCTCAGAGAGGACACCTCACGCCCAGAGGAGCCCTTGCGACTGGCGAGCGGATCTTGCCGCCATCACCGAGTACAGCTCAGAAAAAGACTCTGACTCCCCTCTTTGAGAAGCTGCATCGGCATACTTGTGATGTAAAGAAAAACAAATCTAGCATCTGACATAAATCTCTCAGACACCAGAGTGCAAACTGACACAGGAATACCAAATGAGAAAAGGGAATAAAAAAGTCAGCTGCCATAGGGCCCAGCACCTCCCCTCTCGGTTCACATCCAAAGGAAATGAAAGTAGGGGCTCCTGGGTGGCTCAGTCAGTTAAGCGTCTGACTTCGGCTCAGGTCATGATCTCACAGTCCGTGGGTTTGAGCCCCACATCGGGCTCTGAGCTGACAGCTGGCTTGGAGCCTGGAGCCTGGAGCCTGTTTCAGATTCTGGGTCTCCCTCTCTCTGCCCCTCCCCCACTCACTCTCTGTATCTCAAAATAAAGACATAAAAATTTTCTTAAAAAGGGAATGAAAGCAGGGATTTGGGGAGAGCGTACATCAGGTTCATAGCACTGGGGAGTGACCGTGTTCATCAACAAATAGGCAAAATGTGGTCTATGCATATGATGGAAAAGGACTGAAGTTCACACATGCTGCATTGAATATTGAGGAAATGTTACTAAGTGAAATAAGCCTGTCCCGAAAGGACAATTATTGTAGGATTCCCTGTCTAGGAGGTATCCAGAGCAATCCGAGTCACAGAGACAGAGAGCAGATGGTATTTGCAAGGACTGGGGCCAGGGGAAGTGGGGGGTTGTTGTTCGATGGGTGCAGAGATTCAGTCCTGCAAGATCTGGTTGTACTTATGCCACTGAACTGTGCCCTTAAAAATGGTAAAATTTGTGTTATTTATATTATAATGTGATTTTAAAAGCATGTGCCAAAAGATCAGCCAGATGGAAGAAGGAAATACATATTTTCCTATATTTTATCAATATCTTCACAAGAAGGGGTCGATGGTCTCTTCCAGAACTGTTCTGTAATGTAGTTGTGAATTACTTGTGAATGTTAATCGCTGACGTCTAATGGAGCCCTTACTATGTGCTCAGAGCTGTGCTAAGGGAATTTTTCCATTACTTTAACTCTCAGCCTGTGTAGGTGTACGTACTATTATTACGATCATTTTCAAGTTCAGAAAGTAAGGCTTAGAGGGGCGCCTGGGTGGCTTAGTCGGTTAACCGTCCGACTTTCGCTTAGGTCATGATCTCGCGGTTCGTGGGTTCGACTGCCAGCTGACTGCCAGCTCAGAGCCTGGAGCCTATTTCAGAGTCTGTGTCTCCCTCTCTCTCTGACTCTCCCTTCCCTGTGTGTGTCTCTCTCTCTCTCTCTCTCCTAGAAATAAATAAAAATATTTAAAAAAAAAAAAGAAATAAACAGAAAGTAAGGCTTAGAAAGTTTTAAGTCATTTGCGCAGAGGGCAGAGTTAGGGCACTGCGGAGGCCAGATTTGACCATATTGCTCATTTCAGAGTTTGGGTTCAGTTTTGGGTGGTTTTTTTTTTTTTAGTACATTTCTTCTGTTTTCCTTTTCTTTCTTTCTTTTTCTTTTTTTTTCTTTTTTTTTTTTTTTTTTTTGAGAGAGAGAGCATGAGCAAGGGAGAGGCAGAGAAAGAATCTTAAGCAGGCTCCATGCTTAGCACTGAGCCCAAAATCAAGAATTGGACGCTAAACCACCCAGACAGGAACTGGAGTCAGGAAAGTGCAGGGGACATTGACATGCCCAGAGGATCTGAGAGCTGAACAGCCCTCCTTTCAGAACGATGTCTGTAACAGTGCCTCGGCCAGTGGCCACGTGTTTACTGTGCGTTGGGGGGCTCCAGCCTCCACCCAGGGGTGAGGGAACTGGAAAAGCTACAGTGACCAGACATTCGTTTGAGGTACAAATAATTATGAAAAATATTCTAAAATGTCACTTTAAAGCTTTTTTTATTTTCAGACTTCATAACTAATTCCTGACACATTTTTCAGTATTCAGTTTTCCAAATAAGCATACACTGAGCAAAGCACTGGAACCATCTAAAGACTTGAGAGATTGATTCTGTTAGTTTATACGACTACTTTTTCCCCCAAAGAATTAACTGGATGTGTCACTGTATCTTTTCAAAAGCATGTGTGTGATGTGTCTGTGTGTGTACACACACAGTGATAGATTAAGCACATACATTTGCCTCTCCTGTCTCCCACATTCCCATCAAAGTGACAGAAAAGATCCTCTGGAGAGAATGCGAGAACAGAGATAGAAAATGAGAAAAAGCATCAGCATCAGGCCAGATGTGCTGAGACATCTCTGAAAGAGAAGGTGCAGAGAAAACTGTAGGCCAGGGCATGAGAAATGAGCATGTGTCTTCCCAAGGTGCCCTCCCTCCTCCAAGGGAGCTCACACTCAGTCATCAGTGTGATGATGGACTGTGAGGCCACCTCCAGGGGCCTCATTAAAGAGCTGGACGCAGGGCCTAGAGACAGCTGGGCCCCTTCCCTCCTGAGTGTGTAAACAGAGCTTAGCCCCGGAGACGTTTGCCCTCAGGTGAAAAGCCAGCATGACCCCCTTCTAGAAAGCCAGCTAGCAGCTCAGCATTCTTGGTGAGCATTTTGCGGCCTAAGAGAAGATACTGAAGAAATTCTGAATGTCTATGATAAACTCAGACTGGAAACCAGACTCCAGAGGCACCTCCAGGTTCCTGCTCCACTTGTTTGTGCGTCCCTTGGGGAACTCCGCGGGGAAGACTTTCCGCCCAAGACTCCACCTGCTTCTCCAGCCACCGCTGGCACCCTTCCACTCCAGTGCAAAAGCTCAGGCACCAACGTAAAAACTGCCGAAGAGGAAGCCCACACAAGCCACCAGATACTCAATTAAGGTGTTGCTGTAGTTCTTTATTCGTCCTATAAAAGGACAGCTGGGAGCCTCAGACTTGTGAGAACAAACAATACAAAAAGGGAAAGCCTTAGAAAAATAAATAACTGAAGCTGAAGAAAAAAGACAGTCCAAGCAGTGAGAGTAGTAAAAACAACAACTCCTAATGAATGCACACCCAGAGCGCTCATATCATTAGCACCCGTATTAGCCAATTAATACAATTAATATCTAAAACCATTTCAGTCAGAGCAATAAAAATGCAAATTCATCTCAGAGGGATTTATAACCTGCATACTTTTAAGACAACTATAGTTTGTGATGAAAAATAAGTCAGACAACATGAAAGAGTTCTTGGAAAGTAAAAATAAAAATATTTAATGGAATTGCTAAATAATCATGTAAATATAATAGATCGAGTTGGTTACCTGGAAGATAAAGGACGTAAAATGACATAAAATATGAGAAAAAATTAAGACGTATGGAAGGTAGCTCGAAGAAATCTCATACTTCTCTAAAGGTGATTCTAGAAGGTATGGGGGACCATGGAGAAAAAGAAATAGTCAAGAAAATGATGAAATAAATTTCCTTACACTAAGGAGGTTTTTGCTTGACAAAACCCACCAATTACAGAGCAAGGAAAGCAAAAAAAAAAAAAAAAAAGTACATCTGGACTCTAGTGAAACTGTAGAATTCTAGGAACAAGAGGAAAATCCTAAATGCTTTCAGAGAGGGGGAAATAAAGGGAGCAATGATCAGACTGTCATTACAATTTCTTTTCAGCAATACTAGTCACTAGAGGACCATTCATAAAACTAATAATATTGAGTGTCTACTGTGTGCTCGAAACTGTTCTAGTCCCTTGTTGTAGATTGATGAGCCAAACAGACCAAAGCCCTGTCCTGGTGGATCGCTAGCAGAATGTATTCCAAGGTCCTGAGGGGGAAAAACAGATCTTAGAATTCTAAACTTGGCCAAACTGCTAATCACATTTGAGGACTAAACAAAGACCATTTTTTGATACTCAAGACTTAGAAAGCCTACTTCCCATACAAAACCAAACCAAAGCTCCAGGGGGTAGCCCAACAGATTGTAGTCCAAGAAAGACAAGAAGCTGTCCTATCTGAGTCTGACTCTAAGGAAGTGAAGGAAGCCAGGAAAGGAGGAAGGGAGGAAGGAAGACTCCATTAACTCTTCAAGTTTAGAAGAATCTCAGTTAAGCCACAGAATTTCAATGAAATAACATTATGTTTCCTTCTCAATGGAGGTTCATCTGCAGTACTAAGTTGTTAATAACAGCTGGCCATAACAGAGGACCTCTGTGCCTGGCACTGTGCTGAGTGCTTTATGTGGACTAGCTCTTTTCATCTTCAGAAGACTTACTTATAACTGCAGAGCTGAATATAAATACAGTAAACTATGACCGTGTATATATGGAGAGATGTATATGTATAAATCTATCCATAAAAGAAAAACTAAGAAGTAGAGGCTCTCACATAACTGGGAATCAAGAGTGTCTTATCTAAATAAAAACATCCAGATGTAGAAGTTTAGGTATTATATAAAGCTACAAAGAGTATTTTAAAATATGGTTTTCAGGGGCGCCTGGGTGGCTTAGTTGGTTAAGCATCCGACTTTCGCTTAGGTCATGATCTCGCGGTTCGTGGGTTTGGGCCCCGCGTCAGGCTCTGTGGTGACTGCCAGATCAGAGCCTGGAGCCTGTTTCAGTCTGTGACTCCCTCTCTCTCTCTGACCCTCCCCTGTTCACGCTGTCTCTCTCTCTCTCTCTCCTAGAAATAAATAAATAAATAAATAAATAAATATGGTTTTCAGAAAATTAGAAATACTACTGAACTGAACTACAAGTAACGGAGCTAACACACATTAGGAGATAGAGAAGTTTCATAGATGGAAGTCAGTTGACACTTTCCAAAGCTGATGAATTGAGAAACAGAGCTATAAGAATATTATTTTTGACTATAGTAGTAATTGCTACATGATGTAACAGGAGTAGCTGTTAACAGTGCTTGTGTTGGGATTGTCAGCCTGGGCATGGATGGTATAGAGATCATGTTCATTTTATACTCTTATGTATTGATAGCAGTTTACGTGCTATAAAATAACAGTAAACTACAACAATATTAAGTACATTAATTTTTTTTTTTCTGAAGAGTGGAAAGGAGCTAAATGAATCTTTTCCAGGGGCACCTGAGTGGCTTAATGGCTTAATGGGTTAAGCATCCAACTCTTGATTTCAGCTCAGTTCCTGATCTCATGGTTTGTGAGATCAAGCCCCTAGTCAGGCTCTGTGCTGACAGCATGGAGCCCGCTTGGGATTCTCTCTGCCCCTCTCCTGCTTGCACGTGCTCCCTCAAAATAAAGAAATATTAAAGAAAATTAATAAATCTTAAGCAATAATGCTTAAGCCTATGTAATTGAAAGAGAACTTGCTTAGTCATAGTTGCTAAATGTTTTCAAAGGCTCATGAAGTGTCTTAGGTCAAAGACAGCTTAACAGGGCACCTGGGTGACTCAGTCGGTAGGGTATATGACTCTTGATTTCAGCCCAGGTCATGGTCCCAGGGTTGTGGGATGGATCCCCTTGTGAATCCCCACATCAAGCACCACGTTAGGATTCTTTCTCTCTTCCTCTGTCCCTCACCCCAGCTTGCACGGTTTCTCTTAGTCCCTAAAACTAAGTAAAAAAATAAATAAAAAAAAAGTTTTAAAAAAGAGCCTAACACATTATCTACTTGGCTTCTTTAGGTTGAAAAGAAAAGGTAAAACCCACTATCTAGCTTTTCTCATTTTGAATTGGGAAAAAGTTGCAAGTGTCATGTGTCCTAACCTTGTCGATCCTAAAGTCGGCTCAAAACTTGATAAACTAAATACTTTGAACTTTCCAAAAAGGAATTTATCACTGAGGATTACTCCTCTGTCAGACTAGAATAAGATGCAGTTTATATTAAGCGACGTTCTCTAACAGTTAGTATTTACTCACTGAGCCAGAGAACAAGGTGGCATAGTGGACAGAGCATGGGGCAGAAAGTCGGTCTTCCCCAGCTGTGTCCCCAGCTACTGTGGAGAGCTGGCCACCACTTCATCTTTAGCTCCTTCATCCGTAGACAGCAGATAAAACCACTCTCCACGCTCCTTCAGACTGTCTCTGTGAGCATCAGAAAGGATGAGTTAAAGGCAAATCCTTTGAAATACTACTGAGTGCACTGAGATTACAATGTAGTATCATTTGAATGATACAACATCAAAACTGGAAAGAAGTTAGAAATTATCCAGTCAAACTTCTTTAATTCACAGTTTCATTTTGTCATGTGTTACTTGCTTAGAGCCCCTTCATATATTATTAATACTCTCAACAATAGAATTTCATTTAAAATTATATTTTTCTGCACTATGTCCTCTTCTTTAAAGATTTTTTTTTTCATGTTTATTCTTGAGACAGAGAGAGAGGCAGTCTGCAAGCGGGAGAGGAGCAGAGAGAGAGGGAGACACAGAATCCAAAGCAGGCTCCAGGCTCTGAGCTGGCTGTCAGCACAGAACCCACACGGGCCTTGAACCCACGAACCGTGAGATCATGACCTGAGCCGAAGTCAGACACTTAACCAACTGAGCCACCCAGGCGCCCCTACTTTTATTCCCTTTGGATGTGAACCCAGAGGGGAGGTGCTGGACCCTATGGCAGCTGACTTTTTTATTCACTCTTCTCATTTGGTATCCCGTGTCAGTTTGCACTCTTCTGTCTGAGAGATTTATGTTAAATAAAGAGCTGAAGTTAGATGTTTAACAGACTGAGCTATGCAGGCACCCCATGGACTACGTCCTCTTCTTAAATAACAAAGAATCGTAGGCTCTTCGTGCTGCAAGAGACTGCCAGTGCCTCCTGTATTATCCCCTGGTTTTAAACATGAAGCAATAGTAGCCAAAGAGCACAGCTAGCCTAAGATAAACACAGGACAGTGACCCCAGGCCTTGGGTTAAAACCTGGTTCCCAGAATCTAGTCCACTGCCCTTTCCCACGGCCATTTACGAATAATTACAGTCAAAGTTCTACACTGGCCTGACAAGGGTATGCTTATCATTTCTAACCATTTGTGATGTTCAAAAGATGTTCCTTTCCTCAAAAAGCAAGTATGTGACAAAGCAAACTGAACGACAGAAAACATAAAGATGAAGGGAAAACATTTAAAAAATAATTATGCTTGGGGCCCCTGGGTGGCTTAGTCAGTTAAGCGTCCGACTTTCGCTTAGGTCATGATCTCACGGTTCGTGGGCTCGAGCCCCGCGTCGGGCTCTGTGCTGACAGCCAGCTCAGAGCCTGGAGCCTGTTTCCAATTCTGTGTCTCCCTCTTTCTCTGACCCTCCCCTGCTCATGCTGTCTCTCTCTCTCTCCTAAAAATAAATTTTAAAAATAATAATAATTATTATGCTTGAAAAATGATATCAATACACAGATTCAAATCTCTACTCAAACACTAAGATTGAAAGTACCAGAACAGTTAGGCATTTAATAGCCAAATTAATTACCAACATTCCAGGAAAACTTGACATCATTTAGTCCTTCACACAAACCCATGGAAAAGAGGCAGAGGATGTCAGTGGTTAAGATCAGAGGCGTTTTTTTTCCCCCTGAAATAGTTTGTTGTCAAGTTGGTTTCCATATAACACCCAGTGCTCATCCCCACAAGTGCCCTCCTCCATGCCCATCACCCCCCACCCCCATCAGTCCTCAGTTTGTCTCAGCATTCAAGAGTCTCTCATGTTTGCCACCTCCCTCTCCCCCACTATTTCCCCTTCTGCTCCCTCATGGTCCTCTGTTAACTTTCTCCTAATCCACCTATACATGCATATGGTATCTGTCCTTCTCTGCCTGACTTATTTCACTCAGCATAACACCCTCAAGTTCCATCCATGTTGCTACACATGGCCAGATTTCATTCTTTCTCATTGCCATGGAGTATCCCATCGTATAGATAAACCACATCTTCTTGATCCATTCGTCAGTGGATGGACACTTAGGCTCTTTGTATGTTTTGGCTATTGTTGAGAGCGCTGCTATGAACATTGGGGTCCATGTGCCCCTGTGCATCAGCACTCCTGTGTCTCTTGGGTAAATTCCTAGCAGTGCTACTGCTGGCTCATAGGGGAGTTCTAGTGTTAATTTTTTGAGGAACCTCCACACTGTTTTCCAGAGGGGCTGCACCAGTTTACATTCCCACCAACAGTGTAGGAGGGTGCCCGTTTCTCCACATCCATGCCAGCATCTAGAGTCTCCTGATTTGCTCATTTTAGCCACTCTGACTGGAGTGAGGTGATGTTTCAGTGTGTTTTTGATCTGCATTTCCCTGATGAGGAGGGACGCTGAGGATCGTTTCATGTGTCTGTTGGCCATCTGGATGTCCTCTTTGGAGAAGTGTCTATTCATGTCTCCACGCATTTCTTCACTGGATCATTTGTTTTTCGGGTGTGGAGTTTGGTGAGTTCCTTATAGATTTTGGATACTAGCCCTTTATCTGATAGGTCATTTGCAACTATCTTTTCCCATTCCATCAGTTGCCTATTAGTTTTATTGACTATTTCCTTTACCAAATATCACAGGGTTTTAAATCAAGACATGAGTTTGAATTCCAGTTCTGCCATTTACAAGATATGTAAATTTTACGTAAATTTTGAAAATGTTCTTTTTCAAAATCCATAAGCCTCAGTTTCCTCATTTATATTATGAGAGTAGTGATAATTCTTAGGGTTGCCATGAAGATTAAAAATTCACATAATTCAATAAATGAGACCACTCATCACTGGAGATTTTTAAAAATTTCTTTAAAGTTTTATTTTTACTTATTTGACAGAGAGAGAGGCAGAGAGAATCCCAAGCAGGCTCTGCACTGTCAGTGTGGAGCCCAACGTAGGGCTTGAACTCACCAACCGTGAGATCATGACCTGAGCTGGAGTCAGACATGTAATTGACTGAGCCGCCCAGGCACCCCCATCACCGGGCATTTTTTGCAGGTGAAGAAACTAGAGCTCACAGCTTGTTTGCTCAGCTAATAAGTGGTGGAGACGAAACGGAAATCCCAGTCCTCCAGCTCTGTCTTTCCCTTCGCTGCACGGCCTGTCTAGCCTACGCTTCGTTAGCCTCACGTGAAGGATGACCCTGTGACCCCACCACCCAGTGCACGGCTTTTCCACACCCAGTGAGAGGTTTTCGTCCTAAGTAGGATGGCTCTTTTGGCCAATTTCAGATGATACAGCCTTCAAACGGATGCATCTCTTTTGGCCTGCCAAAGGGAGTCACTTGATTCTTTCAAGTTCACAGCCCTCATGTGCTGGAGAGGAGGTGGGGTGGGGGGTGGCTGCCCATCTGTGTCACACAACCCTCTATTGTACTCTTATCCCTCCTCACTGCCCCTGACCCTGTGTCCCGTGAGGAGGCACATGCCTTCACTCTCTCCCCCGCACACCCCAGTCTCTGGCGTCCCCGGCCAGGATGGGGAAGGCCCTCATCCTTCTTCAGCCTGCTGTCCAGGTGCTGGCTTTTCAGCACCCAGATCCTCCCCAAGCACCCTAGAGGTGTCTCTGAGGGGCCCCTGCAAATTTGACTACCCCCACCCTACACATTCGGTCCCCGTTTTCTTTATTTTTGTAGCTCTCAGAGCCCGGTGCAAGCTAGCACATCATTAGCACTCCATGAACGTTTGCTGGGAAAAGTGGGGAGGAAGAAGGAGGAGAGGGAAAAACCGGTGGTCTTGTCACTCGAGAGGTTCTGGAAAAGGTGTCACAGTGAGACCACCATCCTAGGTCCAAAAGCATAACAATATTTATACATTTTTAATATATTTCTCTACTTATCTATGTCTGGAAGTACTGATAATAGAAATATCACTTTAATTTTAGTCTCAGACCTCACACTTAAAATTTTGGAGATTGTGTGTGTGTGTGTGTGTGTGTGTGTATCTGTGTCTGTGTTTGTGTGTGTAAGTCAGAGTTGGACCTTAGGACTGTGAGAGTTGAATTGCAAATATGAGTGGAGTCCAATAAACCTACATTCTTACGCCTCCGAGCTGCTTTGCAAACCTGGCTGAGCCACACTCTGCAAACTGTTAGGCGACGCCTGGGTGACTCCTTAGGTTACGCATCTGGCTCTTGATTTCAACTCAGGTCATGGTCTCATAGTTTGTGAGTTTGAGCCCCACATTGGGCTCTGCAGTGACAGCAGAGAGCCTGCTTGGGATTCTCTCTCACCCTCTCTTCTTCTCTCCCTCCCTGTCTCTCTGCCCCTCTCCCCTCTCAAAATAAGCAAATAAACATTAAGAAAAAATTTTAAACCAATAAAATGGAAGCAATTTTAACAGATGCCACTATTACAAGATTGTCATGGGGAATAATGATGATGTGTTCTAAATGGTCACTTTTTAAAAGACCTATGAAAGTGATTATTGCACTATCCACGTTTCCACAATGCTTGTTGGTGTTTATGGACCATGTTCTTCCACGTGAGTTTTTTCTGTTTGTGCATTCTCTCTGGCTCAGTGAATACCTCTAGAAGTCACGACGTATGGCTGTGCACCCACCATCCCTAGTAATTCTGCTTCTGAAGTGACCTTAGAATCTGTTCCTGGCCCCTCTGTTCACATTCTGATTCTCCTACTTTTTTAATGCTTCGCACTTAGATGCAATAACTTCCTGACACTTATACCTGCGTTAAAATTTTTTTTATGTTTTATTTATTTCTGAGAGAGAGAGAGAGAGAGAGAGAGCGCATGAGCAGGGGAGGGTCAGAGAAAGGGGGAGATACAGAATCTGAAACAGGCTCCAGGCTCTGAGCTGTCAGCACAGAGCCTGACACGGGGCTTGAACCAATGAACTGTGAGATCATGACCTGAGCCGAAGTCGGACACTTAACTGACTGAGCCACCCAGGTGCCCCTATACCTGCATTTTTAATGATCATTCTTTGTTATATCTGCTCCATCCTATGACGTTTAAATAAGTTCAGACTGCCTTGTACCCTGAGAGTACGCAGAAGCTCAGCTTTCGACTGCAGCTGTCTTGGAAATTTCCTTCATGGGCGCCTGGGTGGCTTAGTCGGTTAAGCGTCCGACTTTCACTTAGGTCATGATCTCACGGTTTGTGGGTTCGAGCCCCACGTCGGGCTCTGTGCTGACTGCCAGCTCAGAGCCTGGAGCCTGTTTCAGTCTGTGACTCCCTCTCTCTCTGACCCTCCTCTGCTCATGCTGTCTCTCTCTCTCTCTCTCTCTCTCTCCTAGAAATAAATAAAACATTAAAAAAAAAAATTTCCTTCAGTATTCTCTGTTCTCCCATCTCTGGGCATTCTCTTCCAGCTCCTAATACCAATTGGCAGAGTCTCCTGGCTTTGATTACCTGGGCGGATGTGCTTCACTTTCACTCCACATTCTCTGTGACCTGACATCATTCATCATAACTCCTATCTGCAACTGTGGGTAAAAATTATACTTACTGCCTCATTCTGGCTATAATTGACTCATTTTTAGCCCATCACTCTACTCATCATGTGGAGGAGAACAGGCAAAGTCTGTCATTAATGTGTTGTTCTGAGACTCACACTGGAACATGGCACTCTGTGATTCTAGTGCCAACTGCTGCCAGTGTGGTTGTTCAAGCCTTGTGACTTGCCTGGGATGAGGCACAAAGGATCTTTGGCAACAGAAGCTTGGGTGGGAAGGAAGACAGAAGCCAGCTCTTTGGGCATCCCCACTACTGGAAGGGAAGGTTGACAGGGATGAATTGACCAAGCATCATAGGCAGGCCCTGGAGAGGATCAAATGGCGCACAGGCAGGAGGGCTCAACAGTCTCAGCAACCAATCCAGAAGTTCCTGGGTCTGCGTGGTAGTCAGCCAGACTGGCAGCAAATGCCACTCTTCAAGTTTTTACATTAAAAATCATATCTATAAATCCTTGCCAGAGACTCCATTCATTCCTTCGGTAAATAGTTAGGCACCAACTATATACCAGACATTGTGTTAGGCATTGAGTACCCAGTGGAAAAGGAACGCCGTCATGACGACTTCCTTGGCAAGCTCTGTTAGATAACTTGGCATGGACCATTCTTCTTTATTGTCTTGTCAATATTAGAATGGGTTTTGGACCAAGAGATGTGGCTTCTACCCAATGCATTTCTGCAAACAATTCTCAGATGTGCCACAAATATGTGCCCAAGATAACATATCGCCTTCATTCCTGCTCTGGAATAATGACACAGCTTTTCAATAACAATAAATCCTTCATAGGCGAACAGCAGAAATACACATTGGTAGTTTATGGATGCTTTGAATTTTCCAATCAGTGTTTTCAACTGGCTATCCTTCTATATTCAGTTTAAAAAAATCGCATCTGGAAACCTGGATAGCCAATCATCACAACACAATTTTCAACAATACACCCATGTGTTTATGCTAACTGTCAAGAGTACTTGATGTCCCAAATGAAAGGATTATGTTTTTGTTGAGCTTGCTTCTTACAGCAGGATTGGTAACAAAAACAAAATCAAACAACAATAGTAAAAACCTAATCTCTTTAGAAGAAACTAGTTCATATCTAAGTTCACAACTAAGTTCACAACTAAGAATCAGTTGTCCAGTGAGAAAGAACACTTACCTAAATAAAAAGATGTGTCATGTTCTTGGCTTGGAAGACACACATTGTAAAGATGTCACTTATCCTAAAACCAATCTATATATTTATTATAGCCCAATAACAATTCTAGTGGAAATCTTTTGGAACTCGGCAAAACAATTTTAAAGTTTGGAAGAATAAAAAATCTGCAAGGAAGATGTGAATACAAAAGGATATTATGGAAGACCCGGGCAGTTATTTAAGCTGCAGTGTTAGGCGCCTGGATGGCTCAGTCAGTTAAGCATCTCATTCTTATTTTTGGCTCAGGTCATGATCTCGAGGTTTTGTGAGTTCAAGCTCCACATCAGACTCTGCACTGGCAGCATGGAACCTTCTTGAGATTCTCTCTCTCCTTCTCTCTGCCCGCCCCTTTGCACTGTCTCTGTTTCCTAATAAATAAACGTGAAAAAAATTAAACTGAAGTATTTATTACCAATATACTGCTGCAGGAATAGACAGATGATCAATAAGACAAAATATTGAGCACAGAAGTAGATCCAAATATGAATGAGATTTGGTTATATAATAAAGTGGTGGGGGGAAAATGTGTTTATTCAGACATCTGGCTAGTTATTTGGAAAAACAACAAAGTTGGTTCCCTACCTCGAACTTCCAGATGAAATAAAGATTTAAGTTTTTTTAAATCATAAAGTACTGAAAACTTTTTTAATGTTTATTTATTTTTGAGAGAGAGAGACAGAGCATGAGTTGGAGAGGGTCAGAGAGAGAGGGAGACACAGAATCTGAAGCAGGCTCCAGGCTCTGAGCTGTCAGCACAGAGCCTGATGGAGGCTCACAAATCGCAAGATCATGACCTGGACCAAAGTCAGACACTTAACCGACTGAGCCGCCCAGTACGGAAAACTTAGATGAATGTTTTTACAATTTTTCAGTGAAGGAGGGCTTGAAGCTTGCCCCTTGGCGGTCCAGGCATGAGGCTCCCGCCTCTAAGGGTGGGATTCCCCACTGCGCATGGTCTTGGTGTGACAGTACACTGCCTCCTACTTTAGGAGCTGGAGGAGATAGGGGCTTCCTCCAGCTGACAGGTATTGGCCTGGGTTGTGGGGGAGCCCCTGTGACCTGCTGAAGAAGGAAGTGTTCAGGACTGGTTTCGTGGATGGCTCTTACGTGATCACCGACATTAACACAATTACTGTTGCAGATCACCCACTTAGAGATGGCCTAGAAGGACAATTGAAAGGAACATCTTCCCAGGGTTAGAACTCTGGCTCAGTCGGAGGAGCATGTGATTCTTGATTTCGGGGTTGTGAGTTTGATCCCCACGCTGGGTGTAGAGATGACTTAAAAAATAAATTTAATTAATTAATCATGCAAAAACAAATAAAGTAAAATAAAATAATGTTACTGTTAAAAAAAAAAAAACATAAAGCAGAACTCTAAGCGATGTGTCTCCTCCCCTACCTTCCTGAGAGGAGCACTGGCCTGAGGGTTTTTCAGTCCCAGGGAAACAAACTTCAGTCAAGGGATGCATTAAAGATTCCACTGAATTGGAAAATGAAGTTCTCACGTGGCCATTTTTTAGCACACAGAAAAAAAAGTTCAAGTGGAAGCTGGGTGATTAATTCTGACTGTAAAGGGAAAGAGAGGGATTGTAGCATAATAGAGGCAGAAAGATGTTCCCCAGATACACCTCCTCGTAACTCCTTGGCCAGTGTTAGAAGTCAGTAGGCGATGCTTGTAAGAACACACGGGCAGGCCTCAGATCCTTTGGAAATAAAAATTTAGGTCACTCCAATGAGTAAAGAGCCCCAGCCAGCTAAAGAACAAAGCAGAGGACAAAAAAATCAGCTTTGTTATTTCAAGATAATAAAAATTTATTTTGTTTTATGAACTCCAGGGAGCAGACTGACTGAGTTGAATGTGTCCGTATATGTCCGTTTTAGCCATGAAATCTGTTCAAGTTTCAGAGAGGAAGGCACATTTTCTTGCTTACCAGTAGTTCTGTAGGAGAGTTTATACCATCTGCTACCTTTTGTCTTGCTCTGTCTCCAACCTCCCTCACCCCTGCCTCCTGGCCTTGGTAGTTCTCTCCCTGCCCTACGATACTTTGCTATTCATAGTTCCTCAGGTCACTAGGCAGTTTCCATCTCTTAACACTTGCACCTTGTGCTCTTCCTCCTCCCTCCATGGCTCCTCACCTACTCCCATTTGAGGTTCAGCCACACATTCCTCTCGGAAGCCTCTTGAGTGTATATGACCAACAGAATTGGCTTCCTCTTTCCGTCGGAGGACCTGTAATACTCTATTGGCACTATGGCTTTACGCGTTTGTGTCTACTTACCAGATTTACTTTTAAAATCCCAGAGTTTGGCCCCGAGAATGGCACAAAATAGGTGCCCAACAATACTTGTGGACTACACTGAAGAATCACCGGTGTTAGAGGCAGTGAAGAATGAACAGACTTTCAGCCGCAGAGTTTAAATGGGACGAATACTCCTCTAAGTTTACTCTAAATAACTAAAGCTTATATCAAGCACTTAGAAAGAGCCAGAATTAATTCTGTTCTCTAGAACATGTAAAATATAACTGTTTTTTAGACCCAGTATTTAAGAGGGAAAAGTTAGGTCAGCTTCCAGGTGTGTGGGTCCAAAAAGATCATAGGAACAACCAATAACCAGCCATCCTTTTTCTGCCTTTGACCCTGACCACGTGACTGTCCTCTCTGTCTTCTGTGTAAAAGGCAGGAGGGAGTTGTACAAGCAGACAAGGGTAGTGCATTTTTCAGGATCGGCAGTGTTGGTGACAGTTAAGGCTTGGAGGAGTTCAGTCCCATTGATATAAGCCACAAGTTGCCATTATCATTACCAACCTCAGTGACTCAATCAGCTGATCTAGTTCTTCCTTTCCCTAACCATTTCCCTGGGTCTACTTTGCTTGGTAAATGCACTGTATATTAATAGCATGTGAAATTCTGGGAAATTTTCATTTTCCTTCTTTTCTCCTCAAGGATACTTTTTTCCAAGAGGCCCATTTTTATCCACCATCATTGTCAAAAGGCTCTTTAACATGGCAGGAGTCTTGTGATTTCTCCAAATCGTCCCTATTTTGTTTCAAGCATGTGTCACTTACTGTATCTGGTTGGCCCGTCTAGTTTTACTCATAATTTAATTGGGCACAGAGCTACTCAGAGCAAATTAGGTAACTTTGGGAAGCTATGTTAAAGCTTTGGGGATAGTAAAAGTGATTTTATGCACTAAAGCGGTAATTTACCAAATGCTTCTTAGTTATCTGAGAAAAAAATTGCAGAGTTTTTTATGGTATTTAATTTGTTTCCAGGAAGTTAGTCAAAGGGAGGATCTGAGCTAATATGAACAAATGGACAATCTCAGATTTTACCTGTTCTAAAATCGATACTGTTGCCTAATTAAGTAAGTGTGTACAGGAAATGTGCTCACAGACACAGGCCTGGCTCTCTGAACACAGAAATGTTCTATTTTCCTCTACAAGGAAAATAAAAAGAAATTCTGCTTGCCCCTCATGACTTCTCTCAGGGTTCATTTTTTTTACTTAATACATCAAGTAATAGTTAAAATATGCATTTTTAATCTCAGGTTACCACATATCAGGCCTCTCTTGTTCATAGTATAATCTTTTTTTTTTTTAATGTTTTAATTGTGTGGGTTTTTTTTAATTTCTCTCAGAGAGAGAGAGAGAGAGAGAGAGAGTGTGAGCAGGGGAGGGTCAGAGAGAGAGGGAGATACCAAATCTGAAGCAGGCTCCAGGCTCTGAGCTGTCAGCATAGAGCCTGATGTGGGGCTCGAACCCACGAACCGTGAGATCATGACCTAAGCCAAAGTTGGACGCTTAACCAACTGAGCCACCCAGGCGCCCCTGTTCATAGTATAATCTTGAAACGCATTCACCATTTGAAGCTTAAAAGTCAATGTTTATCAAAATAAAAGAGTGATCTTTCAATGACTTTATAGATTACCCTTCCCCATTTCATTATAATCGCCAATAAATCTATAAACACTGTACAACCTCAATGGAATTTCTACCAGTCCATTTCTTTATTTTTAAGATTTTGTTTTTTATTTTTTAAATAGTTTATTGTCAAATTGGTTTCCATATAACACCCAGTGCCCATCCCCACAAATGCCCTCCTCCAGTCCCATCACCTCCCTTCCCTTCCGCCCACCTCCATCAGCCCTCAGTTTGTTCTCCACATTCAAGAGTCTCTCATGGTTTGCCTCCCTCCCTCTCCCCCACTATTTTTCCCCTTCTTCTCCCCCACGGTCCTCCGTTAAGTTCCTCCTAATCCTCCTATGCGTGCAAACATATGTAAGATTTTATTTTTAAATAATCTTCACACCCAACGTGGGGCTTGAATTTACAATCTTGAGATCAAGAGTTGCATACTCTACCAGCATGCAAGCCAGCCAGATGCCTCCCAGTTCCTTTAAAATAATCTGAACAGAATGGGATAGCCCACAAACCTTTGTGGAACATTAACTGTGTGCCAGGCAGTGAACCAAACAATGGAGCCAAAAAATGGAGAGTATAACAGACATCATTCTTACATTCATGAAATTTATAATTCATCTGTAAAGACTGATTTAACAGGTCTTCAATAATAAATGTCTACTCAAAACTTTGAGGACTTGGGGGCACCTGGGTGGCTCAGTCGGTTGGGTGTCCAACTTCAGCTCAGATCATAATCTCATAGCAAGTGGGTTTGAGCTCTGTGACAGGCTCTGTGCTGACAGCTTGCAGCTCGGAGCCTGGAGCCTGCTTCAGATTCTGTCTCCATCTCTCTGCCCCTCCCTCACTCAAGCATGCATGCTCTCTCTCAAATATAAAATAAAACATTAAAAAAAATTTTTGTTTTAAATTTTGAGGATTTTGATCCCACTAATATACTGAATCCATTCAGATCAAGGTCCCCACCAACCTTCAGATGGCTAAATCCAATGGTCAATTTTTGGTCAGTCTTACTCAGCTTCTCAGAAATAATTTGATCCCATTGACCACATCCTCCTTTTATAACCATTTCTTTGATTGGAGCGCCTGGGTGGCTCAGTTGGTTGAGCATCCAGCTCTTGGTTTCAGCTCAGGTCATGATCTCATGGTTTATGAGATCAAGCCCCACATCCGGTTCTGCACTAAGAGTGTGGAGCCTGCTTGAGATTCTCTCTCTTCCTCTCTCTCTCTGCCCCTCCTCTGCATGCTCACTCGCTCTCTTTCTCCCCCATCCCTTTCAAAATAAATAAATAAACTTAAATAAAAACATTTCTTCAATTGATTTCCAGTTCTGTAAAATGACTCTAAAATTTATAACCCCTAAGTTCATTTATGACTCCCAAATTCATATTTTCAGCCCCAGTCATTTTTCTGTATTTGACACCAGTATGCCCATCTGCTTCCCCAGCATTGCCTCTCTGATCTGTATTAGCATCTCCAATTAAGCATGCCCTAGACTGAACCGTGAATTCCCTTCACCACTTCCCACACACCCACCTCTCCCTTAGTGCTCACTCTTTTACCAGATGGAACCCGTATTCATTCAGTTGGACCAGGCCACATATCTTGGAATTGACCATAGCTTTTCCGTTCTTCATATTCCTCATTCAAGTTAACAGAAAATCCTGTTGGATTTGCTTTTAACCCCTATCACAATTTCACTGTCTCCCACTACCTTCGTCACTACTGTCTTAGTCCCAGCTGCCATTTTCTACCCTCTGGATCATGCTAGTAGCTACCCAAGTGATCACTTTGATTCCACTCTTGTTCTGTTCTCTGGATAGCAGTCAGAGAGAACCTTTTAAAATGTAGGTCTGATTATCTTATTTCCTTGTTTATATCCTTCACACTTAGGGTAAAGTCCTCGCCATGCCATATAAGGTCCATGTGATCTCGTCTTTATCCGCCTCTCTGCTCACCTTCCTTCCTACTCTTCTTGATGTTCCTTGAGTTTGCTCTGTACGTTCCCACTTTAGGCCCTTGTCATTGGTGTCCCCCTGCCTTGGCTCTTAGTCATCTAGATACATTGGTGGTTCTCTTCTTCAGTTCTTACCTGTCTGTGCTCAAATGTCAACTTTCCAGAGAGGCATTTCCTTACTGCTAAGTTAAACTACTGAAACGGTGTTCCTTCCCCATCTCTTTCAACCTTCTTGGCCTGCTTTGTTTTCTTTCAGTCTTACTACCCTCCTGACACTGCATGTCTATATGTGTGTGTGTGTGTGTGTGTGTGTGTGTGTATGTGTTCATTGTGTGTGTCTATTAGGATGTAAGAGATTCAAAAGCACATGAAATTTTGTCTCATTCACTTTTGTATCCTCAGTGTCTAGAACAATGAGTGCCTGGCACATTGTAAGTACTCTTCCATTCTGGGTTATATAAATGAAGGTGATGATGGTAAGAAGGAACTTTACAGGAGATGATAAGATCATACATGGATGTGACATAGAGTGAGGTATCAGACAAAGAAGCATATATGCATTCTGGTGAACATCTATAAATAGAACAGGCAGCTGTGCAAATGTGGGTGACAGAGTTCTCTAATACTCTCAAGACAGTTGCACGCCCTTCCTCCTGAGCTGACCCATGTGGGGTAAACATAAAAGCTCTGTTGAAGAAAAATGTTTTTCATTTATAGTTTGGTTTTGCTTTTTCCCAGAGACATGTGACCAGCAATGTCCCATTTATCTGTGTGACAGATCTGGTAGGTAGTTGGACAAGAGAGATGAAAGGGAACAGGAAAGGAATAATACCAGTTTTGTCTTCATATAAAGGCAGTGAAATGGAGAGAAGTCTTGTGACATTACCCATCGTGATAGCGGCTGAACTAGACATGTAATTGATCCTCCTGATTTATTACTGATCTCTGCTTCCAGGACCTGAGATGGAGGGAGAGAGAAGTTTCTGCAAATCTGTCCAGAGTGGATATGTTTTCTCTTCTATCTCCTCAGCCCAAACTGCCACCTGTAATTCTCGTCATTATTCCCTTGAGGTCTCAAATGTGGGAAGTAGGTCAGGGATAAGGGGAGAGTGGGTGCTCTCTACTTATTTGTTGAATTGATAAATTAGTTAAGAGCAAAGGGAGTAAGAAAGCAGGCTCTGTGGTGTGTATTCACATTTGCACAGGTTCAATTCCCAGTAATCTGGGCCTAGGGAAAGGAAAGGAATTTAGGGGCGCCTGGCTGCCTCAGTCAGGTCAGCATCCGACTCTTGGTTTTGGCTCAGGTCATGATCTCATGGTTCATGAGATCAATCTCCGTGTCCGGCTCTGCACTGACAGTGCAGAGCTTGCTTGGGATTCTCTCTGTCTCTCTCCCCTTCTCCCACACTCACATGTGTACCCTCTCTCCCATCTCAAAATTAATAAACATTAAGAAAGGAAAGGGAATTTATAGCATAAACAGAATTGAAATTTTTGGAATTGGGATGCAGGATTGAATGCATAATTTATCTAAATTTCTCTGGCTTCTGTGTTTTTACTCTTAGTGACCTGTCACCTATCAGATTGTTTATCAGATGTCTGAGTATCTTTTCTTAAAGATCATAAACAAACTATATTTATCAGGTATACCTTTATTGATATGTCAGATTTCATTGTGTAACTCATGCTCTCCCACTGCAGAACAGGTATATGATAAGATCAAAATGACAGTGACAAACAGATCTGTTGGATGTGGCCTGCAGAATTCCTTCATTCTATCTATGTAGGGGGAGACAGCCACCAATGTGCTGCCCCGGCCCTAACACGGCATCTGACATTTCTTGCCCTCGGACATTGGCCCTCGGGCTGTTGCTTCCTCTGTGCTTCTCTGTCTCAGTGTCTCTGTGTTTCTGCCTCATTTCACTCCCAACTCTTCCAACCTTTGTTCTCCTCTGGCCATTCGCCCCCAGTGTCTGATGCACAATATGTTCTTTCTTTATGTGACCTGCTGGAGTTCTGTGGTGTCCATCTGCAGCCTGGACCTCACAGTTCTGTAATAACCTGCTGTGACACAAATAGCGGGACCTTGTGTTTGAGAAATTCACTCTGCCTTGTTTCCTACTCATCAGGAAAGATGGGGGGGCGACGGAAGATAATGGTAAATGACTACTAAAAAGCCACTCCCAAACCTCGTGTCTGTTTGTGCCTTTAACTCTACAGCCTACAAACCAAGATACTTCTCCATCTTTCCTTGCATCAGCGATGGCCCCGGGACCCAGCACTCACACGTAGACACAACTGGAGCGTGCTGGTGGAGGGAGAGGGGGTGCTCAGAAAGATTCTGCTTTCCTAAAAAAAGGAAAACAGTTGAGATCAATGTGGCCTCTTCCCCTCTCTCTCTTTCTTTCTGTCTTGAATGCAGAATTGATGGCTAGAGCTGCAGTATCATCTTGTAACCACAGGAGAAAGGTCAGGAGAATCAGATACATCAACCCTGACATCAGTGACCCAGAGAACCAAGGCCAGCTCTTCTTGGTAAGTGAGAAAAATAAGCTTCTATCTTTCAAGTGGCTGTAAGTGATTTTCCTATTATTTATGGGTGAATGTATGTCTGACCTATGCACAGGTATTTCCTCACCACATCACAGCCTCCTTTGCAGACAGAATCCAGAGCCTTGTAAGCCGAAGTCTAGGGTTTCTTGGTCACCATGAAAGAGCTAACATGTTTTTATTTTTTAATGTAGGCTAATTGGAGGATAGAGCTGAATTATTCAAGACAAGAGACGGATCTACTCTGGGGAGAGAAAGAGAGTCCCAGGATTGGGACGGGTGGGAAGCTGTGCAGCACTACGAATAGTGGGGCCTTGAGTGGCTCCCACACAGCGCCCTAGAGGGCGAGGGCCTCAGATGGGGTGACCACTGTCGCCAGCTGCTGCAGTCTCGAGAGGAAAGGGAGGATCCTCTGTAGCCAAGTCAGTGGCCAGTAGAGAAGTATATCCTAAAGGGCGTCTGTCTCCCTGCCCAGTGCTTGGAGGCATCTGAGCAGGGACTGAAAACAGCGTCACATGGTACGTAGTGGAAGGAACAAATGTAGCTGTGGCAACGGTGTAGACTAAAGGGCCGGGCCTCCTGTTTACCTGTAGATTCTTACGTTTTTGTGCAGTTTCACTGTGGGTGGAGAACGGATGGCAGTGATGCCTGACCAGCACTGGACTTACTGTCGGCCCTAATACATAGGGGATTGAGCTAGATTTATTACTTTTTTAACCTATGTCTTCATATTTAAAGTGACTTTTTTTATAACAGTGTATTCTCGGGTATTGTTTTTCTATCGAATCTTTTCATTTATCCAAACAGTTTTTTTTTGTGATTTAACTAGTGTGCTTAGACCATTTGCATTTAATGTAGTTATGAGACGGGTATTGAACTTTACCATTTTATAGTTATTTGTTCATTCCATCTCTTTCTGCCTTGTTTTGGATTTTTTGAGTGGTGGAGCTTTGGGGTTCTTTTTTTTTTTTTTGGCTCCATTTTATATATACTATAGACTTACTATTTTACCTCATTTTCAAAAAACTTTAGTGTTTACCCTAGGATTTAAATATACATCTTTAACCCATCACAGTCCATGTTCAAATAATATTATAGTACTTTGTGTCATGTGTAAGGGCCTTACAACAATATATTTCCAATTCTACCCTCCATCCTTTGTACTATATCCTTTAAAAACAAAATATATTGATACCACTGATCTTTGTTTTAGATAATCAAATATCTTTTAGAGCAGCTAAGCTAAGGAAAAATAGAAATTTATATTTACCTTCATTTATACCAGAGATCTTCATCTCTTTGTGCAGATCTAAGTACAAAAGAGTATATTTCTTTCCAAAGTTAATAGAAATATTTTCCTAAAGTTGTATAAGGAAATCTACCACATGATCCAAGAGACTGTTCGTCAAGGGCCATAGAAGACAAGAGTTGATATCAGAGTTTCTACTTTTCATTGTGTACATACATCAGATGACTGGCTGTGCGGTTGACCATTTTTCCTCTTTGGGAGAACTTTTCTGTATTTTTGTAGTTGTATGAACAGTCAAAGCATTTATAGTCAAGTCTCTATAAAGTTCAGATGACTCTTTTGGACTATATGCATCATTACTGCCATAACTTAGTATAGAAATTATTCAGAACATGTATTTTGACTGTATTATATAGATCTCCATTTGTGGCCTATTTACATGTTGGTACCAAATTCCATCAAAATGACCTATGTATTGGGGGTGCCTGAGTGGCTCAGTCAGTTGAGTGACTGACTCTTGATTTTGGCTCAGGTCATGATCCCAGGGTCTTGGGATCAAGCCCCACATGGGGCTGTGCACTTAGTGTGAAGCCTACTTAAGATTCTCTCCCTCCTCCTCTGTCTCCCTCCTCTGTCCCCTCTCTGCCTACACAGGCACGTGCCTGTGCTTTCTCAAAACAAACACAATAAAGAATACAGGTAAGTAATAAATTTTTTAATGGTCTATGTATTAAACTAAAAGTCAGTTAAACAGAGCAGAGATATTTTAAAGTCCTGAGAGCCCTGAGATCCACTGTTAGACATTTATCCATGAGATATTTCAACATTGTTTCCAAATTTATAGCACTTGTTTTTGTATATGTGCTGCTGAAGCGAGCACTATAGCACTTGTTTTTGAACTGTCGCTAAAAAGTAGAATATACGGAAAATGCAGGGGAACTTCCAGACGAGCCCCGAGTAGCACTGTCACCAGCCTCTGCGGGCTGCAACTCTCTGGCAGATGGCAGACTCACTTCTTCAGAGTATATTTGAGATAGATAGTATGTGGCTCCTTACAGGCCTTATTTGTCATGATACAATGTTTGTAAATATATAATTCACATTCCCTTGCATTTATTTGTTCTTTTTGTTTGTTTGTTTTCCTGCTGCTTTTATATGTCTCCATATAAGTCAGCAGTCTTACTTCAAAAGTAATATATATCAGAAAAGGTATATACATATTTTAAAATATCCATGTCCTGGGGCTCCTGGGCGGCTCAGTTGGTTAAGTGTCCAACTTTGACTCAGGTCTCATGGTCCGTGAGTTCCAGGTCCGCATCGGGTTCTGTGCTGACAGCTTGGAGCCTGGAGTCTGCCTCCGATTCTGTGTCTCCGTCTCTCTCTCTGCCCCTCTCCCCAGCTCTGTCTCTCTCTCTCTTTCTCTCAAAAATAAATAGCTCTCCTGAGATAGCAAGAGGGTCTGGGGGACCGCCTCTGGAGCTGGAGCTGTCGTGTTCGCTCCTCTTTCACTTCCCATTGCAAACGATAAAGGCCATTTCTACCATTAAAAAAAAAAAAAAAAAAGTGAGGAGGGAGGCACCAGGTGACTGAGTCAGTTGTCAGTTAAGCCAACTCTTGGTTTCAGCTCAGGTCATGCACTCGCAATTTGTGAGTTCAAGCCCCGGCATGGGGCTCTGTGCTGACAGTGCAGAGCCTGCTTGGAATTCTCTCTATCCTTCTCTCTCTGACCCTCCCTGCTCTCTCTCTCTTAAAATAAATAAGTAAACTTAAAAATTATTAATAAATAAATAAACATTTAAAAATATAAATAAATGAATAAATGAATATGAAATATCCATGGCCTGAATTAATGATCCTATAAGCTGTCCAGATTTAAATGCATTTTTATCTCTTTGCGGTTTCCCTTTTGGGGGATATGTGTCAGCGAGGCCAGCGTCCTGCATGTAGTTCTGGTATGGCCTGTGTTCAGGTCTTACCTCCTGACCCCGTCACCAGTCTTATCGAATCGCTGCTTCTAACGACGTCAAGCCCAGGTCGCTCTAACGGAATAGCACACACGGGGAGACACGGGAGCAACACACGCTCGTGTCTCTCAGCTGGGGAGACGGCCTCGGGGCCAGAGTGGTCTCTCAGCTCCGGGGACATGTCAGGGCCAGCGTGGCTCCGGAGAGAGTCCCTTCCTGCCTTCTCACTCTGTCGTCCCGTGGCCGACCTGGCAGAGGAGGCAAGTCCCCTCCTCACGGTGTAAGGACACCTACCCGCTCACGAGGGCTCCACACCAGTGACCCCGTCTAATCCCGGTCAGCTCCGAGGGCCCTGCCTCCCACTGCCCTCACATGGGGCAGCAGGGGTTCTGCAGAGGAGTGGGGGAGGGGCACACGAACCTCGCTCCACCGCCGCAGCAACAAGCCCCCTAAAACCTGACAGGTCAGAGCTCAGCACGGAAGATTAGCTGTGCCGTCACACTGTCCACAACACAGCTGTGACCTCCACGAGGGGCAGGGCTCCCCGTCCGCTCCAGCCCAGTGCGTCGGGAAACTTCCAGTGGGCTCTCTTCCATCTCACCATCTTCACAGTGCCAAAGTGCTTTTTTTCTGATTGGAAAGACACTTTGGATTCATATCTGTTTTTATTTTGGAGAATGTTCTCAAATGACGGATAAGCTAAAAATGTGGCAATGAGGATGTGAGGTTAATGCTCAGTTCTTTCTCGCCCGCCCCCCTCTCCAAACTGGCATCTGGCATCTAAGGAGGCTTGTCACAGCTCAGCCTTCGGTCCCGAACGTTCCTTCTGGGACCGCGCTGATGAGCAGTGGGAAAGGAATGGCCGTGCGTGGGGGAAGTAGGGGACAGAAGAGACTGATCCCTGTTCCTGAGAGACAAGAGAACTGGGGCTGGTCGGTGGTGCTGTCTGGAGAGGGGGTGGCTCTGAACTAATGGCCCAGGTTAGCAGCTGCCTGGACACGGGCTCTCTTCTTTTCTGAAGGCCTTGAACATGACCAGCCCAGGGCCCCTCAGCCTGGCTCACGGCAACTCCACTGTTTCCTGACGGGCTTCTCTTCCTCTCCGGATTTTATCTTAGGTCACAAACGTACAGCACACACCATATTGGCCCTTACCTCCCTGGATGCAAGTCTCTGTCGTTGTCTCTCGCCTCCACTTTCATTGTAAATAAAAATGTATGTATATGCCCTCTTAATTATGAACTTGATTTGTATTTTCAACTCTAAAAATTTCATTCTCAAGGGTAGGACTAGGTGAGCCTTGCTGAAGCCCCAGCTGACACTGACAAACGTAGAAAGGATTAGGATTAAGATTGGAGTTCAGCAGTTTTTCTAGAGCCAGAATGTGGTGGTCACACGCTCTTGTGTACAAGATGGGCACAGTGTATGGGAAGAGCCAGGGAATAAGCTCTGGAGATTTGTGGCCTGGGGTGATTGAGAAAACAAGAGTGTCTGGCTAGACCCGGGCCACTGCCATTCCCTGGGGGGTCACAGTGTTAGAGAAGGGGGAAGCAGCCAGGAACCCCTGGCTCCTGAGACCGTACCCCTGCTCAGCCAGAGCCTTCGCCCCCATGGACAACCCCCCCTTCTCCCTCTGCGCCCCGCCCCGAGGGGACGGCGAGGCCAGTGCCCCCGGGGAGCACTGGCCCAAGAACCCCCCCCCCCCCCGCCCAAGAACCAAGGAAGGGAGCCCAAGGCTGGGCCCTGCCACTGACGTCCTCGGAGCCCAGCAGCTCCTGTCTCCTATCACCGACCCTCCTCCTTTTCGGGATTCCGGGGCCTCGTGAGGGGGTGTTGACCTAGAAACACCTTTGAGTTGAGCAGACTCTTTACCTGGAAGTTCGTGAAGAGCTCACAGCCGGAAGCAGCAGCTGGCCCTGCAGACTGACTGTGTCTTTCCCTCCACCGGCAGCAGCGTCCCCTTGCGAATTAAGAGAAAAGATCCCATTGCTCGTGGGGAAAATTCCTCTCTTCTCTCCAGTTCTTACAGTCACAGCGACTGTGTCACTTACCGACTCTTACCAACAACTGCTGCGTGTCCCACACCAACAAGGTTCTCCGTCCTTGGGCCTCGGCCACCTCAGCCGCTGTCGCTGCTGGACTCACCATGAAGTGCCGTGTCACTACCTGTCACCTAAGCTGCCACCGGTCCCACAGAGATCACAGGTGCCACTGCCTCCTCATCAGCAGCCACGGCCCCTGCGTAGGGTGTCCCGCCCCAGACTGCGCTGTCCTCGCCACAGCCTCTGCTGTCTGTTGCTTGTTTCCTCCTCAAGCAGTAGAAAAGGAGGGTGATCTCTGTGTCCCTTTTCTAAGAGGAAGATGAGGCTGTTCATGTTTGAGGATCTTTCTTACACTGGCCGATTCCGTCTCTGCAGAGGGAGTGGCTTGCTTGTTTACTATAAGTAAATTACCTACTGGAAACTCTTAAAGCGCAAACAAGGCAACCTGGGATACTAATTTTGATGCGAACGATCTACACCATCTGTCCCGCAAAGGCAGAGCATCTGTTAGAGTCTCCAGAAGCATAAACTCTTCCAGCTAACGCGATGTGAAGCAGCCCACCCAGAGACAGAGGGTTGGTAAATGACCCTTCTTCACTAAACCTCTTCGGGAGGTGAGACAGGCTGAGCACTGCCCCAGGGCGCGGGCTTTGGTCAACACTCAAATTATTATTCTTTCGCTTTAAATTTTTAAGACTTACCCAGTGAATTATAATTTCTACAGCTCGGGTTGGGGAGAGAGGGAAGGAAAGAAAAGAAGTAGCTGATTGGCAGCCCTTCATTCAGGAGCAGGATTGTCAATGGATGGGACTCGGAATCCATTGCTTGAGTAGGGGTGCAGCTGTTTCTTTGGGCAGTCTCCCTGCACATCAGCATATAAAAGCCCTTTGCTAGGGGCCGGTCAGCTTCACAGAAAAGAAATACTCCAATCTGTGGTCTAGAAGGTATAATATAAGCCTGCCTCTAAGGATTCTGGGAGATCCCACTAATTATTATCAAGACTTTAATTTGATACCTGCCAAACATGCCTTTTTCAGTATGTGATCACCCACCCTACCCCCCACCCCCCTGCCGACTTTCAGCTATGCCTCACGTTCCAGAGTTCGAGGCCCATCTGGTTCAGTTTCTTTGGAGAGTGAATTCCGCCCCAGCCTTCTGCAGAGGTGAGGGAGGGGTCCTCGACTGAAAAACAGATGTGAGTGTGCCAGCTGCTCCTTTCTCCCAGCTCTCCTGTTTACAGCGCAACCCTTCACCCCCACCTTCAAATGTTGCTGAGGACTCCTTGCCCGAATCTTTCCAGAACCCAAGGCCAGAAACTTTCACTTCTGTTTACCTTCTCCCAGTAGGCACTTGAATGACTTTAATGAGTTTTCAGGAGAAAGGACATAAGTCTTCTTTTGTTCAGTCTATCATGTTTAACCAAAACCCCTCTTTTTGTGTGTGTGTGCACTTTGCTTTCCAGAATTTCATCTTTAGCCTGTTAATATTTATTTTGTGTGAAAGCAGATGAGTATGTAAGTTGAATCTCACTCTGTGCCCAGAGCCAGCCAAAGAGACATCACTTACTGAATATCCCTTCCTTCTCTCTTGTTCGTACCGCACAAGGTAGTTGAGTATACTTTGCTTCGGAAGTTGGAAATGACATCACAAAATGTATAACATTCTCTGTGGGTCTGAAGTGGTCAGGCAAGTAGACGCCTGTGGAGGGAAGTTACAGAAGCCCAGGAGAGGGGGGCGCCTCGTGATGGTGCGACAGTGGGTGCCAAGTGGAGAAAGAGTCTGGTAAGAAGACACCGCGCCAGACGGTACAGGGTATTTTATGCCATATGAAAAAGCTGCGCTTTATGTATAGGGCCGCCAGGTCACAATAGGATGAGGTTATCCTGACGTTTTAAGAGACACGCGAACGACCTCCTCAGCAACCGAGTGAGCGGCCTCGCGGTGGTTTCCTTTCCAGTCATAGCCGATAAGTACTTTCTTCAGCTTTTACTCTCCCAAGACTCTTCTTTGTGACGTCAGCAGTGTCTCGCACGTCTGTTACTTCTGTCTGCATCTGAGTGTGACACTGAAGCGTCAGCTCACCTCCGCCACACTAGGTAAGCTCTCCACACGTCCCTGGGACTGGGAACTGCACACACGCACAGAGGAGACCCAGCAGAGCTAGTAGAAAGCACAAGGGACACGCGACAACCGGCTCAGCTTCAAAGGTGCTGCTGACCCTCCACAGCGGTGGCGCAGCAGAGCGTGGGGCCTCGCAGGCTCGGGGCGCTTGCGAACAGCCTCGCCCAGGTCACTGGCTGACTGTCACTGGCTGACCGCTAAGCAAGGCAGTCATAAAAGGAAACCCTAGGAAATAAGGCCGCGGGAAATAAAAATTACAATTAAAAACTCAGCAGACACGTCAACATCTGCATACTGTGGGGGAAGGTAAATTACGCGGTTCTAAAATACATCAAAATTCATAGTTGCTACAACATTTTAGCTAAAGTGCCCACAGTTTTCTACAAAAAATTATGAGATGTGGAAAGAAACAGGGAAGTGTGACTCATACTTGAGAGACAAAAGTAGCTGATAGAAACTGACTTTTAGTGAGCCCAGATGTTGGCTTTATCAGGAAAAGACCTCAAAGCAACTATGACAAATATGTTCAAATAATTAAAGGAAATATGACAATTCAACAACTCAAAGATATCAGTAGAGAAATAGAAACCACACACATACACACACATAAAGATTCTAGACCTGAAAAAAACCACACTAACATTTAAAAAAAAATCACTAAATGGGTTCAACAACAGATGGCAGAAGGAGGTATCAGTGAGCTCCAAATAGAGCAATGGAAATTAGTCAGTCTGAAGAACAGAGTGGAAAAAAAGATTGAGGGAAAGTGAAGAGAGCCTCGAAGGCCTATGAGACAAGCATCAAACACGAACTAGGAATCCCAGAAAGAAACGAAGAGACAAAATGGGGCAGAAAAATATATGTGAAGAAATAATGGCCAAAAAATTCTCAAATTTGATGGAAAACTAAATCTGCAGATCCAAGAAGCTCAATCCTAAATAGGATAAATAGAAAAATGTCTATACCTGGACAAGAAGAAACTCTGGAGGAAGAAAAAAATATAGATTTTCTCTTTGGGTGTGGACAACTTGGTGTCAGTTTATTAATTATTATTTTTTTTAATGTTTATTTTGAGAGAGACAGAGCACAAGCAGGGGAGGGGCAGAGAGAGAGGGAGACACAGAATCTGAAGCAGGCTCCAGGCCCCTGAGCTGTCAGCACAGAGCCGGATGTGGGGCTCGAACTCCTGAATCAGGAGATCGTGACCTGAGCCCAAGTCGGATGCTCCACCACCCAGACACCCCTAGATTCAAAAACTCGAACAGGTTGAAAGCAAAAGGATGGGAAGAGATACCTGATGCAAACAAAGTGTGTAGTAGCTGGATATATCGGTCAAAATATACTTGAAGAAAACTATTTCTCATGACCTTTAATTGATAAAGTCAGTCAAGATTTAATAATTGTAAAAGGCGAATATCTAAAACCAGCCACCGGATACATGAAGCCCAAACTGACAGAATTGAAAGGAGGGAGCGTCTACCGGTTGCAGTTGGAGACCCCCATGTTCCTCTTAGAGTGACCAGTGGACAAACTAGACAGAAAATCAGCGAAGCCATAGGAGGTGTGAACAGAACAGCCACCCGGCGTGGTCGTACTGATGTGTAAAGATCACCCTACAGATGCTGACAGCAAAATTTAGAAACTGTGCTGTATTTCACCCAAAGGGGAAACCCAGCCCTAACAACCCACTTGAGATGGACCCACAAAGCAGAAAGTGAGGGATTAGAGCAAAGCAGGATTTCTAAGGGCCAGAGTCAGGAAGACCAACTGGAATGGCCATGCTGAACTTAAATGGAGCAGGAGCCAAATGCTTTTCCTTACTTAGAGAGGCAAAGCCAAGCTGACGGTCAGGGTTGGGGGGAGGCACGGGGGGGGGGGGGGGGGCGTGAGAAGGAAAAGCAGCTGAGCCCCAAGCTGGAGCTGACAATCCCAGGGCTGATCCTCAGCACGGAAGCAAGTGCCAGAAAGGAACCAAAACTCCTTCCTGAGATTCCACCAGAGATCACTTGTTCCAGAGTAACACTGCACCCGAAATCTGAGGAGCTCCGTCCAGCCTCTAAGGCCATCGGGCCAGACAGCGTGGAGGCCAGCAAACTCCACAAACAGAGCCAAGCTAGCCAGCCTGGACCTGGGTGAGATTAGGATAAAAAAAAAATCCGTGTAAACCCATCCCTTTCTCTGCGCTTACATTGGCTTGCTTTTCCTTAAGCATTTCGTTTTGTTGTGATTTGGAATCCCCCCGCCTCCCGAGCCCCAGCTGAAGGAGGGGGAGAAGTGACTTCCCACACCTAAGTCAGGGTGAATACGGAGGTGCCGCGGAGGCTCACGGGGGGGCAGGAGCCACGGGGCCAGGGAGTGGGAGGCCGAGAGAAACGTGAGGAGCCGGGTGGCAGGCGCTCTGGCCAGCCCGGCACATTCTGCCCTCCTTCCCAGGGGCCTCTGCCTTTCCTCTGCGCGGTCCCTGGAGGTTTGGGCTCGCACGGTGGCCTTGGGCGTGAGGCCTGTGACTTCCCATTGTCCGGCCGGAGAAACAAACAAAGGGTTGCCTCTAAGGAATTGTGGAATGTTTATTATTCTAAGGAAAAGCCTCTCTCTTCTCCGGCAGGAAATCCTGCCGTCATGTCTTAGAACGCCCCTGAAATAAATAGTCTCCAGTGCCTTTATTTCGTTTTTCCAGCTCTGTTGACATAACGAATGACACATAACAGTGGTGTTAAGTTCAAGGCATACGACATGATCATTTGAGATCTGTCTATATTGTGAAATGATCACCGCAATAAGGTTAGTCCCTCACATCAAGCCGCAGGATGTCTGGCAGCACAGGAAGGAAGGTGACCCATCTGTGGGCACCCCCTGGGGGTGGGGCAGCGGCCGAGTTCATAGGCAGCGCCCACAGTTGCTCAGGCTGCTAGCGTGGCCACGTAACCAAACCCTCTCCCCATCTGGATCCTGCCCTGGCCTTTTTCCTCCTCCTTCCCAGGGAGTGAGGTCATGGAAGCTACAGCCTCGAGGAAAACATTGGGACTCAACCCCACGGAAAAGCCTGGAACTCATGAAAGAATATTGCCATGAACTCCTGGGATGTCGAAGAGCTTGAAGGAAGCCGGAGAAGGTTCCCCTAACTCAGCTTGCCTTCCAGCCCAGCCAGGCTCGCTGCCGAGACACGCGGCTGCTTGCTGGAGGTTTTAGAAGCCGCTTCCTAGCTTTACAACAGATACCTTTTCTTCCTTTGTATTAAGATGTTTTTGTGGCCATTCCTTCATCTCCTCTGCAGAATGTAAGCAAGTCAAGTATGACACTAACAGACATTCACTATTATTTTCTGTGACTAATACGTCAGTATTTACATTCCTACTTCCTGTCTTTCTCTTCTTTACTTTTTATTTCTGTGCTCACTTTTCAGAATTTTCCAAAGTGACTTTAGGAACTGAATGCAAACTTTATTTTTCTTTCTGTTTTTCTTGGCGATTCTGTTGTCTCTTGCGGTGGTCTGTTTTGTAACATCACTGACGCACCCACATCAGAAGGAGACACACTTATAAGTATGTATCGGATCATCTCAGAGCTGATGTTACCCTTGTTTTATATACAGTGTAGCAGGTTTAGAGTCTAATTGAGAAAAAAAAAAATCCTATTCCTAAAAAGAGCAGAACTGGAGGATTTTGTGATTAAAATGCAAAAAGAAATCTCAGCAAAAGAACTTTATGACCCTGGTAGTATAGAAGTTACATGGTAGAGAGACCAAAGGACACAACAAAATCTTCATCTCTAGAATAAAGCTGGCATAGGATTTCTACAAGAACTTATTCCTAAGTGAAATCGCATCCCTTTTTGCTTTAAAGTTACATAGTTTTGTAACACTATCACTAATTTCTGTATGCTGGAGGTAGTTGTCTGATGTTGTACCAAATATGACTTCCTTTAAATAATAGAAATTTTGTATTTTAGTGAAATCTAAAATGATCCATTGTCAAATTAAAGAAGGGAGGTGTCTCTACCAAAGATAAATGTAGCTGATTTTTCTGTTTTCCCTGAGGCAGTGTGGTTTTACAGAGACATATTGCCTTAGGGGAAAGTGTAACATTTTCCTCTATTTACAAATAGTAGAAACTTAACCAATTGCTTGTGAACCTTGCAAGTTTTGTCAAATGTATGTTTACTAAACAAATGAATTGTTCTTTTTGGACAAGTCCAGAGAGATTTTTAAGCGTCAGACTTGATAAATGGCAGAAGCCCACGTAACCGTAACCAGCTGAGGACCAGTCTGACAGGAATTGGCAATGATAACAAACTGAACAATGAAGGCCCATTATCTCGGAGTTCACAGAAGAATGGCTTGGCTGCTGGCCAGGTGTATAATCAGTCTATTTTAGTCTTTATCACACAAACCAATGGATTTTTTTTTCAAATAATAGTAAATTGGGTGTGGCTCTTTTCTTTCTTTTTTTTAAAAGAGGATTTCCTGACAGTCTGCCTAGAAGTTATGATACTATCTTTGTACATTTTCAGAAAACGGTACGTTATGCACCTATGATAAGAAACAATGGGTCTTTGGTTTCAGCTGTTTGATTCTGGGTGTTTGGGGAAATTTTATTTTCAATGGTTCTTGTCACTTCATTAGACTACCTCTAGACCAACTTTACCTTCGTCCACATCCCTTAAAATCGGTGCTTTGTGAGGCCCCATTACAATAAATAAAGAGAGCCACAGTGTCTATATGGCAGATTGGACTTCTTCAAAGAGGAGCACAGAACACACACAGCTTCGCTACCCGAACATCACCTTCAATATATAGCTTGAGGTGGCACGCATATGGCTTTGAAACCAAATATCTGTATTTATTAGCACATCGCAGTCATTGGTGGCTAATTAACTTTCCTCGTTGTCACAATACATCAAAACTAAAATTTTAATTATTTGTTATGAGGAGAAGATAGTCCTCAACCTCAAATCACTCAAGGTTCTATTTATTATTGAAGCTGCCATAAAGAAGCTGAGAATTTGTTTTTTAATATGAGTGAGAAAATTCTTCATATTTATTAGTTGGAGATACTTTAAATCCATAGAATGTTTTACCAAAAAATTAAAACAGAACTTACTCTTATATGTATTTGGTTTAAAATATAAGGTTAAGTTAAAGTAATTGCTCAAACCTTAAATAATGCTCAAAATATTTAAAAATCTAACATCCAGTACAAAACTCTCAGCAAAATACAAATAGAAAGGAACTCCCTCAATCTCATAAAGGACAACCAATAGCTAGTACCATACTTACTAGTGAAGACTGAATGCTTTTTCCCTAACATTGGGAATGAGGCAAGGATATCTGTTCTGACTACTATTTAAGATTGTCCTGGAGGGATGCCTGGGTGGCTCAGTAAGTTGAGCGTCTGACTCTTAACATTGGCTCAGGTCATGATCTCAGAGTCGTGAGATTGAGCCCCACATGGAGCCTTGCATTGGGCTCCACATGGGAATGGAGCCTGCTTGAGATTCTCTCTCTCTCTCTTTTTGCCTCTCCTCCACTTGCACACGCTCATAGGCTTGTTCGCTCGCTCTCAAAAATATAAATAGCTAAATAAAAAGAAAAAAGTAAAAAGATTGTACTGGAGACCTTAGGCTGTGGAATAAACAGGCAAAAGAAATTAAAGACACATATCAGAAAAGAAGGAATAGGGGCACCTGGGTGGCTCAGTCAGTTAAGCATCCGACTTCACCTTAGGTCATGACTTCACAGCTTGTGAGTTTGAGCCCCGCATCAGGCTCTGTTCCAACAGCTCAGAGCCTGGAGCTGCTTCAGGTTCTGTGTCTCCTAAGCTCTCTGCCCCTCCTCCGCTCACACTCTGTCTCTGTCTCAAAAACAAGTAAACATTAAAAAAAAAATTTTTTTTTTAAAGAAAGAAGGAATAAAGCTATTTCTATTTATAGGCAACATGATCACCTATAGAAAATCCTATGAAATTATAAAAAAGGTATTAAAATTAATAATTGAATGTAGCAGTATTACAGGATACAAGATTAATAAAAAGTCAAGTTTATTTCTTTTTTTTTAAATTTTTTTAATGTTTTATTTATTTCTAGGAGAGAGAGAGAGAGACACAGCGTGAGCAGGGGAGGGTCAGAGAGAGAGGGAGTCACAGACTCTGAAACAGGCTCCAGGTTCTGAGCTGGCAGTCAGCACAGAGCCTGATGCGGGGCTCGAACCCACGAACCGCGAGATCATGACCTAAGCGAAAGTCAGATGCTTAACCGACTAAGCCACCCAGGCGCCCCGAGTCAAGTATATTTCTATCTACTAGTGAAGAACAATCTCAACTTGAAATTTAAAAAAATAAATGCCGTTTATAATAGCATCAGAAATATTAAATATTTAAGGATAAAGCTGTCCAAACATGTTAAGACCTATACAACAAAAATTATAAAACATTGCTGAGAGAAATTAGAAAGACTTAAATTAACGGAGACATAAAGTATTTTCATAAATTAGAAGAATCAGTATTGTTAAAATATCAAGTCTTCCCAAATTAATCTTTAAATACAGTGAAATCCCAATCAAAATCAGTATTCTTTTCTCCTGTAGCTATTCATGAACTGATTCTAAAATTCATATGAAAGTGCAAAGTAGCTGGAATAGTCAAAACAAGGAATAAAGTTAGTAGATACATACGGTTTGATTTTGTAATTACTAGGGGCACCTGGGTGTCTCAGTCAGTTAGGCATCCGACTTTTGATTTTGACTCAGGTCATGATCTCACAGGTTGTGAGATCGAACCCCAAGTCAGTCTCTGTGCTGACAGTGCAGAGCCTGCTTGTGATTCTCTCTTTCCCCTTCTTTCTCTGCCTCTCCTCTATCCACACACTCTTTCTCAAAATATACACTAAAAATATATATATATACACACATACATACATATAAAAATATATATTATATATACATATAAATATATATTATATATACATATGAATATATATATTATATATACATATAAATATATATTATATATACATATAAATATATATTATATATACATATAAATATATATATTATATATACATATATATTATATATACATATAAATATATATAGTATATATACATATAAATATACATAGTATATACATATAAATATATATAGTATATACATATAAATATATATAGTATATATACATATAAATATATATTATATATATAAATATATATAGTATATATACATATAAATATATATTATATATACATATAAATATATATATACATATATATAAATCTGCAGTAATCAAAGTTGTGTGGAATTGGCATAAAATAGACATTTAGGAGAACAGTGTCTAGAAGTAGATTCAATTGGTTTTCTACTAAGGCACTAAGGCAATTCAATGAGGAAAGGGAAATCTTTTTAATAAATACTGCTAGAAAAAGTGGGTAACCATACTTCTCAAAAATGTACCTCAGAACCTACTTCACATCATATGCAAAAAGTAACTTGGTGTGTATTATAGTAGAGACCTAAATATAAAATTAAAACTAGAAGAAATCATAGGAGAAAACCTTAATGACATTTGGTTTGTTAAAATGTTCTTAAATATGACACAAAAAGCACTAAGTGAAAAAGCAAAAAAATTAGTAAATTGTATTTCATCGAGATAAAAAAACTTTTGTTCTTTAAAGGACAACCATGGGGGCACCTGGGTGTCTCAGTCAGTTAAGTGTCCGATTTCAGCTCAGGTCATGATCTTGCAGTTTTGGGTTCGAGCCCTGCATTGGGCTCTGTGCTGACAGCTCAGAGCCTGGGGCCTGCTTCGGATTCTATGTCTTCCTCTATCTGCCCCTCCTCTCTCTCCCTCTCTCCCCCTCTCCCTCTCTCCCCCTCTCTTCCCCTCTCTCCCCTTCTCTCCCCCTCTCTCCCCCTCTCTTCCCCTCTCTCCCCTTCTCTGCCCCTCTCTCCCCCTCTCTCTCCCTCTCTCTCCCTCTCTCTCCCTCTCTCTCTCTGTTAAAAATAAATAAACATTTAAAAAATGTTTTAAAGACTTCCATGACAATGAAAAAGCAAGCCACACACTTGGAGAAAAATCTTTGCAAAACTTTTTATCATACAAAGGACTTTATCTGGAATATAAAAATATCTCTTATAAACCAATCAGAAGGTAACCTTTATTTAAAATGGGCAAAATAATTGAACAGACACTTTAGCAAAGAGGATACATGGATGACAACACATGAAAAGGTCATCATGAGTCACTAAAGAAATACAAACTATAATCATAATGAAATATCACCACACAAGCAATAGAGTGGCAACAATTAAAAAGACTGACAATATCAAGTGTTGGTGAGAATAGGAAGCAACTGGAATTCTCATACGCTGCTGGTGGCAGTGTGAACAGGTGCAGTCACTGTGAAAACCTGTTTGGCAGTTTCTTCATAAGTTGTACACATACCTATAATTTGACCCAACCCTTCCACACCTGGGCATTTGCTCAGGGGAAACAGAAGTACATTCTACACAAAGACGTATACATAAATGCTCATGGCGGCTTTATCTGTCAGAGCCAAAAACTGGAAACAACTCAAATGTCTATCAGCGATTGAATGGATAAGCAAATTGTGATATGTTCATACAGAAAACATTATTCAACAGCGAAAGGGAAACTATTCATACATGTAACAGCATGAATGAATCTCAGGCTAATTATTCTATGGTAAAAAAAAAAAAAGCATGGCCAAAAATTCTGGGAAATGCAAACTAATCTATAGCAACAAAACTCTAGCTCAGTGGTTGCCTGAACCGTGGTTGGGGGAAGTGAAGAATAGATTAGGAAAAGGTACAAGGAAACATTTGGGGATGGTATTAACATTCATTATCCACATCATGGTGTTGGTTTCATGAGAGTATAAATGTGTCAAAACATTTCATACCTTAAATATATGCAATTTATTATACGGATATTATAGTTCAATAAAGTGGAAAATAATAATGGTTTGTTGAACACTGTTCCTTTAATTCTTCCCACTTTGTTCATGAGCTATGTAATGTTAGCAGTCCACATTTGCTTTTGCCTCACCCAGCCTTTCAAAGTTTTATGCTTACAGTATTTAAATGATGGTTATAGGGGCACCTGGGTAACTCAGTTGGTTAAGGGTCCGACATTTTTTTTTTTTTGAAAGAGACAGAGAGAACATGTGTGAGTGTGAGCGGGGCTAGCAGGAGGAGAAGGAGAGAGAGAATCCTAAGCAGGCTTCACGTCCAGTACAGAGCCTGATGTGGGGCTTGCTCCTATAACCCTGAGATCATGACCTGAGCTAAATCCGGTAAGCATCTGACTCTTGATCTCAGCTCAGGTCTTAATCTCAGGGTTGTGAGTTCAAATCCTGTGTTGGGCTCCATGCTGGGTGTGGAGTCTACTTTTAATATTAAGTGTATTTTTTGCCACTTAGGAATAACTACAGCTATTTTTGTTTTCATACTTTCTCATGCATATAGAAACATAATAAATTTTAATTGGGATTATATTGCATGTAATATTTTGTATCTTGATTTTAATATTACATTACAAGCATTTTTACATGTGATTATATTTTACATGTCATTTGTCAAAAGTGCAATTTTTCTATTATATACTAAACATTACATTGTAATGGATATGCCATAATTTAACTTCTCTTTTTTTTAAACCTTTTTTTTTTTTGAGACAGAGAGAGAACTAGAAGGGGAGGGGCAGAGAGAGAGAGAATGAGAGAATCTTAAGCAGGCTCAATCCTTAGACTCCATGCTTAGCTTGGAGCCTTATGCGGGTCTTGATCTCACAACCCTGAGATCATGACCTGAGCCAAAATCAAGAGTTAGACACTTAACTGACTGAGCCACGCAGGGGCCCCTAACTTTTCTTGTTTGGGGACATTTAGGTTGTCCTAAAGCTTGTACTAATATATATAATGCTGTGTTAAATGTCTGTGTATTTGTGTGTCTTAAACCATTTCCTTATTTTTCAGTATAAACTCTTATAAATAGATTAATGATAAAAGAATATGAATTCATTGAGGACTCCCGATATGGTGTCAAACTGTTTTTCAGCAATACTGAACCAACTTACATCTCATTGGAAATACATAAAAAAGTATATGGTTGCTAGCTTATCTTCTGTATTTTTCAAAGTATTGAAGCCCACAGAGCTTTTAAATTTTAACATCATTTTCCCCCCTCACTGTTTAAGGAAGCAAGGAAATTCCTTGAAGGAAATCATCATTTTGATATGACATCCTACTTAAAAGGTATGAGTCAGCTTTACAAAAAAAAAAAAAAAAAAAAAACAACGCATCCTTTTTGTGAGAGTAGTATCGTTAACATTCATTAACACCACATTACAATTCTTTGTCAATCTCACAATTTTTCTGTTGCTAATATATAAATTACCTGCTATAAATAGTCTCTGATTCTGATACACGAACATGTAAAAATTTGGTAAGATGTTTAAGGCACAGCTTGTGAAGTGATAAATTCTTCTTTTTCACGTAATGTGTTTGGCTTATTTCTTTTTCACTTAATTATAGGTTTCCAGTAGAAATTATCACCTGGTAAGAAGTGACAATTACTTAGCTACAAATACCAAGTATAATTTTATCGACTGTAATTGTTAAAACTGTGAAGAGTCATTCTAGGATCTGCAGCCTGTTTAGATCCATGTTTTAAATAGATTTTTAGATGAATCTATTTTTAGATAAGTCTAAAAAACAGATTCCCTGTTGTTTTTTTACTTAAAATTTTTTTTAACATTTTTTGAGAGACAGAGAGAGACAAAGCCCGAGAGGGTAGAAGGCAGAGAGAGAAGGAGACGTAGAACCCAAATCAGGCTCCATGCTCTGAGCTGGCAGCACAGAACTGGATTCAGGGCTCAAACTCACAGACTGTGAGATCATGACCTGAGCCAAAGTCGGACGCTCAATTGACTGAGCCACCCAGGTGCCCCTAGATTCCCTGTTTTTTAATTGTGTTATATCAGGGACAAAACTCAGACACAGATCGAGTGCTGGGGCCTTTTCATTTTTGTGCATTCTCCAGAATGCTGAGTCTTCTGGCTCTTTATCTGATGATTCTGACCTTTACTCACATGACTGACGTGTCCCTGATGGTCCAGCACTAATGTATGGTCTAGCTCCTGACAGTCTGTGATGCGTTAGGGCCCTTGGCCCTCAAGATAATTCAGGCAAGAGCCAACGTCCATAGGATAATGTTAGGCCAGCTTTCAGTGGGGTATTCAGAAAGAAACATGGTTAAAAAGCAGACAAAAAGTTGCTAGTTGCTAGTTGAGGCTAATGAGTGAATAAATACGCCATAAATACGAATAAATAAGGTCTATAGGAATCTACTCAGAGAAATTCTCCAAGCTGTGATTTGAAAGCAAATACCATGCATATCCCTAGATAAAGCAGTATGTTATAAAGGCGTGTTGGGGAGATGAGGCGTGGCCGTGAGAGGGCAGACATGAGTATGTGACGCCCGGTGCCCTCCACAGTGCCTGGCTCTTGGCACATGCTTAACCGAAGTTTGCTGAATGAAGAGGTGCTGGTACCCTGGAGTCCAGAAAAGAGACTGGAGAACAAAGCAACAGCCAAGACACCTTGGTTTGCATGTTCCTATCACAATAGCCGAGATAACTTTCCGTGGGAAGAATGACTTGATGGATATAAAGATCGGCAGTCTGAGTTTCCTTTGACATTTAAATACATCATACTTGAGCCTTTGACAACCTGCTTTGTAAGTATCTGTATTTTTTCTCCGTACAGACTTCCAGAGGGCGGAGAAGGACAATGCCTTCCTCGTCAATGGAAGCCGATCCCAGAGGCTCCAGCCCTGGGAGTAAATGAGAGATGGAGGAACTGGATTGTCTGGATCCAGTTTTTACCAAAATGATGGGCCAGAGAAAAGAAGGAACCTTACGGAGTATGACCTAGTTACATTTCCATCCCAAGGAAAAATGAGTAAGTGGTATAACCCTCAAGCTTTTAAGACTGCTTCTGAGTTTGAAATTCCTCATGAAGTTATTTCAACCCCTGATATGCTTTTCTTCTTTTGAAGACTGTAAAATTCCACAGAAACACTCAGATTCATTTTCCGGCATAGAGAGGAGGAAGGGAGGGAGGCACAATGACACTCTTTTCAGCGTCAAAGAGAGAAGAAAACTCAGCTGGAGGGTGTGGGGCGAGGTTAGAAGAAAGCGAAGGTCACACTTGGACCCTCTGGGGGAAAAGGCGGAATGAAGGGGCCAGCCTGCCAGGAGGCACGTCCCCAGGCCTCCGCGCTAGCCGGGGAGCTGGCCACTCAAGGCACCGCTAGTTTCCGGGCAGGAATGATGGGTGTCCTCTGCAGTGGAGAAGAAAAAAATCATTAGGTTTTTCCATCAGACACTGACCTATTCTTTAAGATCATGAAGTTTCCTTTCCCGGAAAATACCTTCTTATAACCCCACACTGATTTTACAAGTCTCTCATGATTCAGCATGGAACCCCGGGTGGTTTCCCGAGTGTGGGTCCCCGAGTGTGCGTCCTGACCTCCATGATTACCAGGTGTGTCAACATGTCCACTTGTTTCCTCACGCGTAAAATTAAATACAAAAAACAGAGAGAAAGAAAGAAAACGAAAGGAAGGAAAGAAAGAAAAAAAATAGAGAAAGGAAGGAAGGAAAAAAGGGAGAAAGAAAGAACCCTCCAGCCACGTTTGCTGTGAGGACTCAGTGAAACAGTACCTATAAGTCAGCTCTTAGCAGACGAGCCGGCCTAGAGCAGCTGGTTGCTAACTGCCCTTGTTGCTACCAGCTGGGGTTTGGGCATCGGGTACCCAGGGGCACCCTGGCTCTGTGGGTGAGAGGTTAATGCAAACTTAGTGTGGTGTGGCAGAGACTGCTCGATTGTGCCAGACATCCGCGAGGTGACACTTGGGATCTCTCGGCCTCGTCCGTCTCAGACTTTGGCCTCTTGTCTGGGCCCAGCCTCTGCTGGGTACTAACTCTGCGTGAACTCTGACTTCCCGCACGTGCCAGATGATTGATGGTGACGCCCCTCATGCCGCGCCCCTGCCTACTGTCTCCTTTGCTGAGGCTTCCCTGTTGTGGGAAGGGTCCTTAAAACAATGGAGATGCCCTCCCCTTTTCCTTTACCCCCTCTTTCCTGGCTTTAATACGAACACAATGGCCGGAGCTGGGGCAGCCGTTTTGGCCATGAGGTAGAAGCCATATGTGGAAGGCGGCAGAGCGCGGAGACAACGGGAGAGGGGGTCCTTGGTGAGTGGCCAGGACACCACACCAGCTCCAGACTGCCTCTCTGGTTATCATTTTGAGAGAGAAACACATTTCTATCTTTCTCAACGATTGCTATTTGGGGTTTTCTGTCACTGTCTGCTGAACTTAATCCTAACCATTGGAGTAGAAAATTGGCATGCTGTATGAATGAAATGAAGGGAAAGGAAGAAACACAATAGCATCAAATGTCATATTAGATGCATTACATGTGGCAGCACAGGATCCAGATGTCAATGTTTTCACCAGTACATTGTATCATCTCTTACAAATTTAGATTATGGGAGCCAGGTGCCCAGTGACCCGGTCACCTTGCAGATAACAGAAGACTGACCTTCCAGACTAGCATAGCACAAACAAAACACTTTCCATTCAGAAAGCTGGCCCATCCGTGCTTCTCATCTCCGTTAATACATGGGGTTAATTACAGTAGTGTTTACTGTGGGTCAGCCTCTGTGCTAAGCCCTCCAGCTAGAAAAGCCAGGAAATCTCGCTCTGTGAAGGATATGTTAGAGAGGGTCCGAACGCTGGCCTGGGACTCCCGCCGGGAAGTTTACCCGCATCCCAGGTGAAGACAGTAGCCGAGTTAGGGAGGAGGAGGTGGGCCACAGGCCTCTTTAAGAGATAATATTAGCAGGACTTGGTGACCGATGGAAAGTGGGGGCTGAATGGGTTCAGAATTATTCTCCGGTTTCTAGGACAGAGGACTGGCTGGGAGGGGGTTTTACAAATTGGGATGGAACACATACAAAGGAAGAGAAGGAGAAAGAATGGGGGGGGTTAGTAGAGAAGGTAGAGAAGATATGGGTTGAGTCCTGGGCATGTGAAGTCTGAGGTGTCCTCGGGCACCACGTGGAGATGCTACACTGGAAATGAATGGCTGAGCCTCCCTCAAGAGAGAGGGCTTAGTTAGAGCACTTTTCAAATGATTCTGTAACTTGATGTTTGTGACGTTGCACTTCCCAGTAGACTGAGTTTCTTGCTAATCTTGCATTCTCAGCACTTAGAACGAAACCTGCAACGTAATCAATGCTCGATAAAAATTGGTTCAGTGACTGGCAGATTAATGAATGAATGAATTTCAATTAGTCAAAAAAGATACACGTTTTTGCCTCTCAAGGTGAAACCCCTGTATGTATTCCAGGGGAAACATGATTGATTACGAACCTCAGTCAGTTGCAGAGTCCCACTATGTAGTATGTTAAGTCTGAAGAAACTTCTGCAGGCTAGCTTCCGAGCTGAACCACCTTTCAAAGTCATTTCCACAGGAAAAAGAGAAAAAACACCTTTAAAATTCCAAAGTAATTTACACCATACTTTTGAACGCAGAGGCCCCTCATTAGTTGGGAGGGTCATTCTTTTCTTTTTTTTCCCCCTGAAGAACATGTCATAACATCCTGCACACGTGTCCTGGAAGCCACCATGTCTAACATAAAGCTGAGAGTAGGTCAGAGCACTGGGTGGTCGCCACCTCCATGCTTCAGGCCACCCTCATTACCCTCTTTCCGAATCAGGTTGCAATGCTCAAAGAAGTTCTGAGGAAGGGAATAGAGGAATAGCCCAGTGACTTGAAAAGTGTTCCCAAGGGGCTCCTGGGTCGCTCAGCCAGTTAAGCATCTGACTTGGGCTCCGGTCATGATCTCACGGTTTGTGAATTCGAACCCCGCCTTGGGCTCTGTGCTGACAGCTCAGAGCCTGGAGCTGCTTCAGATTCTGTCTCCCTCTCTGCCCCTCCCCCACTCACAGTCTGTTTCTGTCTCTCTCAAAAATACATATTAAAAAAAAAAGTGTTCCTGAGATTAATAATTGGACTAGATCAGGGACCCAAGTGGATTTGCAAAGGGCCTACAGCTTGCCCCTTTCTTCACACATAATTAACAGTAACGCTAGATACTTTTCTGTAGCAGCCGGCTCTGATTCCAAAAGTCTCTCCAACTTTCTGTAAGCATTACATTTATATATTAACTTCCTCAGTAAAAAGGCATTCATACATTCAATTGCTAACTTATTTTTATTACTCCTTTTTCTTTTCTTTTCCTGGAGCATCTGGCAGCAGCCTGCACAAAGCCACTGAAGCCTGCTCAGCCCTTTGGGTAAGGCTTCTAGAGAACTCTGGTCCACACACGAAACTTGGCACACCACAGGCTGGGGTTAGGATGGGCCGTAACTAACTTATTACAGCTCAGAGTGAGTAAAAGCAATTGATAGTGAAAGTTGCTTTTGAATTGTTTCAAGTAATGACTATTGTACCAGCAGGGTTCTCCAGAGAAAACAGAACCAATAGATACAGATGTAAGAGAAGATTTATCGTAGGAATTGGCTCACGTGGTTATGGGGGCCAGGAAGTCCCATGACCTGCTGTCCACCAGCTGGACAACCAGGAAAGCCAATGGCATAATTTAGTCCAAGTCTGAAGGGTCCAGTGATGCAACTCTCAGTCTAAGGTCAAAGGCCCAAGAACAAAGGGGCCGCTGGTGTGAGTCCTGGAATTGAAGGCCTGGGAACTGGGAGCTCTCAGGTACACGAATGGGAGAAGATGGAGGTCCCTGATCCCATGGAGAGAATTAGCCCTTCCTTCACCTTTTTGTTCCATTTGGACCCCCAACAGATTGTTTGATGCCCACCCACATTGGTGAAGGCAGATCTCATCACTCAGTCTATTCAGTCAATGTTAACGTGTTCCAGAAACACCTTCACAGACATACCCCCCAAAATATTTCGTAACCCGTTGTCTGGATATCCCTTAAACCAGTCAAGCTGACACATAAAATTAAGCCTCACAGATGTATTTCAGGAAATAAGTGGCAAATCCCAAAGTAAACAAGCCTGCACAAGAACCTTGTCATTTTAATACAGTTACCCATGCCTGGACACCATATACCACTTGTGTTGCCAAAAAAAATATTTGTGAAATATCAATGATTTTCTTTGCACTTAATAAATGCATTGTGTTGATATTCAGAGTTGAGTCCACCAAACTGAGAGCAGCAGGTAGGTTGTAGTTAACAGCAAATTTGGGAGTCAGGAGATCTAGATGTTAGTCTTACACTAACTTTCTGAGTCGTTTCATTCATTCGACAACTATTTCTTAAACAGCATATAATGGTCTGGGCACTGTGGTAAGTGTTAGGGCACAAGACTGAAAGAAATTGATGTTGTGTCTACATTTATAGACTTACAGGCCAAGAGAGAGGACAGATATCAATTTAAAAAAATCTGTGACTTAATAATACAACTGCTGTGAACCAGTACAAAGACAAGTCACAGGGAGATTGTGCCGAGTGGCAGGAGGTCAGTACAGGCTTGATTATGATCGAGATCTGAAGGGCGCTTACGTGTCTGCTAGACATGTGGGCAGACGCAACTTCTATGCAAAGTCTTAGTGGCCTGGAGGGGCAGCAGGCAGACTCTGGGGGTGACCGTATGGCTTGAGCCTGAGAACAGTGCAGACCGACTGCCAGCACACAGCAGGAGGTCATCCAGTGGGTCTGCGGGGGGAGGTAGAACGGAGATGTGAGATAATCATAATTACATGTCAAAAAATTAAATCTGGATTCAGTACTGAGAACTAATTGTAGGGGGCACAAGCTGGCATGAGAAGGCTAGATCGGAGGCTCCTGCTGGTCCAGACGAGAGAACTGTTGTGCGACCTGGGCGCAGGTGGTACCGAGATGAACAGTTAGACTGAGGCAAGAGGAATCAGAAGCCCTAGGATTGCGTAATAGTCTGGTTATGAAGGAGGTGAATGAGAGGCGCGTGGTAAACATGGCGCCTGCGTTCCTAGTTGAGATGGGGGTAATGGAGGCATACCAGATTTGAGCAAGACCGACCGCAGATCTTAATTTCCATTTCCACAAAATAAGAGGCAGACTTTTCTTGAAAAAAAAAATAATGTTTCTTTTTGAGAGAGAGAGACTGTGTGTGTGAAGGGGGGAGGGACAGAGGCAGAGAAAAGGAGACAGAGGTTCCCAAGCAGGCTCCACACAGTCAGTGCAGAGCCCGATGTGGGGCTTGAACTCACAAACCTGTGAGATCATGATCTGAGCCAAAATCAAGAGCTGGCCACTTAACCAACTGAGGCACTCAGGTGCCCCAAGGCAGACTTTTCTTTAAAGCACTGTCCAGATTTAAAATTGTGTGAATTGAATTATGGAATTCAATCATTTTTTTCAAAATAAAGAGTGAACAAACTAGAGTGGAAATTCCTTATAGGTAAGTACATTAGATACCTATTGTTACATTTTTTTTTTTAAATCACCCAAACCTCGGTGACCTAAAACATTTCTTATCTCACAACTTCTGTGGGTCAAGGAGCCAGGAACAGCTGAGCCGGGTGGTCTTGGCATAGAGTTTCTCAGGTGGTGGCTTTCAGGTTCTTGCCAGGGGCCGCAGTCATCTGACGGCTTGACCGGGGCTGGAGGGCTAATCCGCTTCTGCTGCGGCTCACTCACATGGCTGTGAGAAAAAGGCCTCAAGTCCTCACTGGCTCTTGGCAGGAGGCCTCCATTTCTTACCACACGGGGATTTCCATAGTCTGCCTGCATGTGCTGGTGACATGGCATCTGGCTTGCCCCAAAGAAAGCCAATGAAGAGGAAGCAGTAGTATCTTTTATGATCTCATCTCAAAAGTCTCATACCATCAATTTCACTTTTCTATTTATTAGAAGCAAGTCGATAAATCCAACCCACACTCATGGAGAAGGGGAGTTAGGCCACACCTCTTAAGGGAGGACTATCAGAAAACAGGCAGACATATTTTTTTAAGTTTATTTCTTTATTTTGAGAGAGCGAGAACATGAGTGGGGAGGGAGCAGAAAGAGAGGGAGAGAGAATCCCAAGCAGGCTCCACACTGTCAGCACAGAGTCCGACACAGGACCTGAACTCATAAACCATGAGAGCATGACCTAAGTGGAAATCAGGAGCTGGATGCTTAACCAACTGAGTCACTCAGGCACCCCAGTATGTGAATGTATTTTAAAGCCACCCCAGTAAAGTGGTGCCTCTGTCTAATAGCTCATATCTAATCTTCTGCACTTGCCACTTCACAAAGTACTGGGCACTTTTCCTGTATAGTAAATAACAACTATTGTATATATTTAACTAAACTAAAACTAAAGTGTTACAAACTAGAAAAGAGCTGTCTAGAATACTCAGTGCTAAAGTTCAGGTGAATATATATTCATTCATTTACTTACATCTCTAATGAGACAGGGACAGTCTAGCAAAGTATAAAGCTTACTGAGTCATAAACTGATGGATATTTGGGTCAGAAATTATGAAACACTAGGAAGTGATTCTCTGTACATAAATACTTTCTGCATAGGTCATAAGATACATAAGGAGTTCTAGAAATTACAAGTTATGTACAAGAGTCAAATATTTTCTATCTGAGTTAGAGTTGAAGAATTAGAGAGCCTGAAGAAAGCTTACAGATGGTCAGTCTAATCCAGCTCCCTATCTAATAGATGAGAAAAATGGAGTCAATACAAATTTTTTTTTAAAAAGATGTTTTGTTTCGTTTTTTCCTGGAGCTCTCACACAGCAGGAGGAAGCCACTTTTGATGGACCTGCTTCACAATAATCCTGGAGAGGGGAGTCAGTGCTCTTTGAGGTTCTCTTCTAGTCCTGAAATTCCCTGACATCTTAAACTCTTGGAAAAGCACAGTAGGTGTCACATTCCCCTCACTTTAACCCTCTTTGCAAGCAAGTTACAGAATAGTCGATCAGATCTTCCAAGGTCACTTAGCAACTTGTTTGTAGGAATTGGGAATAAATCCAAGGTTATGGATTCCCTCATGTAGACTCTTTGCACTCTGTTTGTTCCTTACTTCTGAAACTTTATCGCTGTTTATTACAAACTAAACTGGCTTTTTTATTATATAAGCAGAGAGGATTAAGTAATAACTTTTACCTTGTCTTTGTTGAAGATTAATATGCTCATATCTGTGAACACATTACGAATTATGTACTTATGTAATTTGAGCTTAGATAGGGAGAGAATAAAGGCAGGGACAGGTTGTGGTTTCTTGAATCTTCCGTTAGGTACTTTAGCCATCAAACCTCTGTTGACTGTACTGGAATTTTATAGCTTATATCAGCAATTAAATTTGTATGGCTTACTAGGCATACAAAACAGGTGATAAGATAGTTGTATTTACTTTGTTTTTACTGAGGGCTATCATATTGCCGAACACATTGTTAATATGTACTTAAATATGCAAGATAGTGGGAATAGTATGAAATATCACAGTTTATAATAGAAAATTCTCTTTTTATCTCTACGTATAGGTATTTAAAGTAGCTGTGATTTTACATCTGTATAGCTTTTTTTAATTAAAAGAATTTTAATGTTCGTTTATTTTTCAAGGGAGAGAGAGAGCGAGCATGAGCAGCAGAAGGACAGCGAAAGAGGGAGACACAGAATCCAAAGCAGGCTCCACGTTCTCAGCTGTCAGCATAGAGCCCGATGCAGGGCTCAAACTCACAAACCACGACTTCATGACCTGAACCAAAGTCAGATGCTCAACCGACTGAGCCACCCAGGTGCCCCACATCTGTATAGCTTTTTTAAAATGGTGAATAAAAACTAAAAATAGTGTATACAGTTTTTTCATGGAAAAGCATTTCCGTATACAATGATGCTTTAGATTAATATCTAATATTTCATAGTCAAATCCTTGAGTTGAACAAAACTGCATTTTCCAAAGCCACAGTTGGAAATGAAAGGCCTGTTTCAGCGTGTTACTGATGTTCATCTGTTTAATGAGTACTACTTAGTGGATGTCTCATTGGCCAGAGTTCTTGTTTCCAGTTACTGAATATACACTTGTTCCCAGATCACCCACAGACACTTAAAATCAGCATCTCTGTAAGTTGCCTAATTACCTTTACCTCTCGGTTCTACTTCTTTTATACTCTCTTTTAGTGGTACCCGTGGGTACTCATTTTCACATCGCCTTTTCTCTTACTCCTCAAAGTCTATCCCCCATTTTTTTCCTTTTTTTGTAAGATTCTATTTCCTCTTCTTCATCTTCAAAACTTCCCAGGGTCAGTCCTTCATTCCCTAGTGCCTGGGCCTTTACAGCAAAACTGTGTGAGATGTCCCTGATCTTACGGATCACTCTGTCACTGAACTGCTCTCCCATTAACGCACACGGCTGCCAATTACTTTGCTAACACAGAGAAGATCACATTATTCCTTTCCTTAATGCCTCAGATGGATTCCTATTTCCTTAAGGATGAAGCGCAAACTCTGATCTTCGCAAACGGATCTCAGCTTACCCTTCTGAAACCTCTAGTTATAAACATCAACATCGAGTTGAAACATCCTGTCTCAACATCAACCCCATCCTGCTACTCAGCCTTCAAAGTTGAGTGCCTTTCTCCACTTCTCCTCTTAGGGAACCTCTACTCACCCCTTCAACCTTCCCTCCTCTGAGGCACCTTCTCCTTTCTCTGCAAAGTTAACTGCGCTTCTTTTCTGTTTCACTTGACACTCTGTGTCTACCTTTATTATAGCTCATTTTGCACAACTGTTTGTTTGCCTTTCCTATTACTGAATCCAGAGGGCAGGAGCCAGGCCTTACTCAGACTAGCAAGGGGGCTGGAACTCAATGTTTGTCCTAGATGAAGAAGAGGTTCCATTTATAAACCATACTTGCAAAAATGAGTTTTCTTCAAGAAGGACTTTTATATGTGCTACTGAGACAAATGCTTTGTAACTATCACTGGAATTCCAGAATTCAGGATTAGTCAATATGGTGGAGTACAGGAGGACTGTAGCCTGGGAGAGTTCATAACAGATTGTAATAGATTGGTTTTGGTCTTTCTTTTTTGTGCATATTAGGCGCTATATAAAATTTTTTGTAATTACTGGTAATATCAAATTGGTTTTCTGAAAAAAAATCTAGTTTCAACAACCATATGTGAATTTTTCCCCTTGAAATCTGAAACGTTGGAATAAAACTGAAAAAATTTTCAGTTAAATTTCTCATATTTCAGTAAAGATACATATATTTGATGGAAGGAACAAAGTAGAACAATGGTGTGTATAGATGACATTTACAGTGAAAACACCTGACTATAAAATTCCGTCACCTCAGTCCATCAGGTTTTCACAGAATAGCCTCACACTTAGGAAATAGTGGCTTTGCTGCTTTTGTGTAACTGATGACCCACTACTACACTGCGGTAGATGTCAAGTTAAATACATTTTTTACACTGTAAAAATAACACAGTAAATACTAAAGAATAGAATAAAGGGAGGGAAATGCCCATAGAGAAGCACCCAGCCAACCCTGGGTTTCAATCTTTCTTGTGTTTCTGACATCTTGTACTTTTGTGTGTGTGCGTGCGTGTGTTTAAACATACATGCGATCATACTGCTTGTATAGTTTCATAACTTGTTCCCTCTCTCTAATACTACAAAAACTTTGCCGTGGTGTTATAAACATTACATAAACATTTCAAGTTGTCACCCCAAATGCTACAGAGTATATATAGCTACTTTTAAGATATTTGGTTTCCACGTTTAATTTTTGCATCTTATACATAATATTGTGATCTAGAGTTTATGAATAAAGGTTTTGCTCTATTTCAGATGATTTCATTCAGAAAGAATCCCAGATATGGGATTATGGGTACAAGAACATTTTTATAGGTTGAATCACGGTGCCAAGTTGCTTTCTAAAGAGGCTGTTTCAGTTTACACTCCTACTCACTATGTCTCAGAGTACCCTTTTTATCTCACCAGCCTTGAATGTTATCTTTTACCTAAATATTTACTAATACTATAGCCAACTGAAATGTTACACTTTCTGGTCTGTTTGCTGTTGCCAGAGTTTAGGATGAAATCAAGGCTTTGGAGTCGACCATAACTAAGGTTTGGTCATTGCTCTGACACTTCCTGGCTGGGTTACCTTGAGCAGATGAACCCCTTTGAGTCTCTTTAGTCACGGATTAAAAAAAAAAAAAAAGTCAATGTTAATATTGACCCCAAACACAGGGTTTTTGTAATTATTAAAAGAGATGCTCACGTAAAAGCCTGTTACTTACCCCAGTGCCTGGCACATGACAGACAATAGTGAATCATCCGTTTTCCATTGCAAAAGTGTGTTACCTACTTTTGTTTGATTAGTGTACTATCCAGGAATTTACATAATACTTCCACTATCTTTATGCATGCAACTTGGGATGTGGGAGGCTGAGCAATTACTTGGATGAGCCTTGCACCCTTGGGATAAAGTCAGGGAGTAATCTTTTAGTTAGGTAAAACCACACACCTGGTTCCTCCTTGAGGAATTTGCAATCTGAAGATCTTTGAGTTAAACTCTAGGGGCTTTTTAATTGTTGGAAAGGTCGCCGAGGGCGATGGAGGAAACTCCCCGAAGCTGGGAGCTTAGCGAAAGTGACCTGGGGGGAGAGTTCCTGGAAAAGTGACCGTCTCAGGGAAGGCAGGAGGCATAGGAATTATTTGTTCTATAAAAGTTAAGGTGTTTGGATCGAAAGTTTGTTCATAAAAGCTAAAGTATATAAAGATGAGATGCAGGGCAAGCTGGGCCGATCTGGTTTTGTGCGCTACAGTTCAGCCTCACTCAGAGCAAGTGTTACTCCGGGAACCCCGGCAGAAGACGCCAGGACGCCGACTGCAAGTCTGTCCAGCTCCAGCCGCTGATGAAAGTGAGCGGCCTGGAGTCAGACTAGGGCCAGCTGTCCAACCACCTCCAAGTCTGGGGTCGCTTAGGTGTGGCTCTCCTTGGGGGCCCCACTTCCAACTTGTTTCTTCTTGACCATCTCCTTCCCCAAAATGTCGGTGGCAATGAACACCGTCGACATCCTTGTCTGGATACAAAAACTGCACTGGCGATGGAGATGGCGCCCTAGCCATCGAGGTTTTGGAGGAGTTACCGAAAACGTAAGTTTTCCGAGTTGGGTAAAAACTGCCAGAGTAATTGAAACGTTCTCTGTGGCAAATACAAATCCCCCTCAGATAGGCCCCTTTCCGTCTCCCGGTGCAGGGTTCCCCAGCTGGGCCGCCAAGCAGCTCGCCCCCGGCTCGGTCCTGGCTCCCCCTCCGGGAAGACGAGTCCCTCCTCCGGGGCGACGGAAACGCCCTCGCCGAGTTTCCCGGCGCCCGCGGGAGTTTCAAATTTCCACTCCCGGGGGTGCGGGGGGTGGGGGTGCCGGCGGGCGCCCCACGAGCTTCGGCCCTAAGAGCCCTCGTCCCTCCCGCCCAGTCCCGCCATCAGGGGCTTCCGCGGGCCTCGGCCCTCGCGCGCCCCCACCCCGCGGCGCGACCCCCGGCGACGCCGCGTGCGGCGGGCGGCCGCGAGCGCGGGGGGCGGGGCGCGGGCGGCCCTCGCGGCGGCGGCGGCGGCGGCGGCGTTGGCGCTCAGGCCGCGGCGCGAGGCCGGCCGGCCGGCAGGGGGAGGCGGGGGGCGCGGGGCAGCCCCGCCTTTCCCCCGAGGAGCCACCGGGCGGCCATATTGCGGAGCTGTCTGCTGTGGTGGCGGCGCCTCTCGTCCCCGGCGGCCCAGCGCTCCCACCGCCGCCTCTCCCTCCCTGCCGCAGCCGCGACGCCCGGCGCCGCCGCGCAGCGCCCCAGCCACGCTCGGGGCGGGAAGGAGCCGCTCGCTCTCGGGGTAAGCCGCCGGCGCCCTCCCTTCCCCCCCAGCCCCTGCTCCCGGGCGGCGCCGCAGACGCTGAGGTGGCGGCGACAAGTTGCGGGAGCCCGCGCCGCCCCGGCGGCCGCGCCGCGAGGGCCTCGCGCGCCTCTGCGTCCGCGCCCGGCGGCCCGCGGCGCCGCCGCTCTCCCGGCCCGGCCCGCCAGGCCGCTCCCGGGGCCGGCGGCAGCCGCTGGGGCGCGGCCCGAAGCCCGAAGCGGCCGCCGCGCCGTCCGCCCGCGGGGTGGGCCCCGGACCCCCGGCCGCGGGGGAGCGGGGGCTTCCCGCCGCCTGGGCGCGGCCTGGCTCGTCCCTTCGGGGCGCCCCGAAAATCCAGTGAGCCTGGGTAGAGTCACATTTTGCAGTGCAGGGTCGGGGGGATTTATTAGAACTTCTTCCTCCCCCTGCCACCCCCCCGTCCCCCCCACCGACCTCCAGGTTGAAAGTAAGGGTGTTGAATTACTAGAGAGCGTGCGTTCGCCCTGGCGGCCGACGGATGCTGTGTTACGGGGTTCGGGCCGCCGAGCCGCTCCCCGCAGCCCCAGGCCTGGCCCGCCGGTCCCGGGCGCCGCGCTCTGCCTGCCGCGGGTGCAGCGGGCGGCCTCGGAGCCTCGCAACTTGGTCCGGCCGCGGGGGCAGCAGCCCGTTCGCGGCCTCGGCCGGGTCCCCGCTTCCCGGGGGGGGGGGGGGCGCCATCTGATTTCCGGGCTCGGTCCCGAAGAGGGGCTCTGCGTTACCGCAGCTTCAGTAAAGCGCTTCACTGCCTGTGCAGACGGGTCAGGATCCCTGCCCCGTGCCCGACACTGGGTGCTTTTCTTTCCTTTTTTTTCCCCCCTCGGAAGAAGTGGTTCCTAGTGAGATGAGTGAAGTGAGTTTCATCAGAGAGAAATTTAAAAATGCGGTGGAGGATTCGTACAAGACTTTGTAGTGAGTCCTGTGGCACTAAGCCTGGCATGATGCAAATGTAAAAGGCTAAGATAATAAGGGCTTATTTGATGAAGGAATACTGACCTCGACATTGCAATCTATTGTTGACGGAGCATACAGTTTTTAGAACACTAAATACTCCTTTATATGTTCTGAATGAACAATTGCCCCGTTCATCTGGCAGGGTAAATAAATAATGGCTTAATCCGTTTGCCAAAACAGCATTATTAGATTTGGGAGGAGATTAATATTCAGGGCTGCATTTTTTTTTTTTTTTAATTTTCAAAATCCCATTGCTTTCCCTAGTGTGCTTTTATCTTTCAAACTAATAGGACAGAAATGTGACAAAAAGGTAGAACACTCCCTTTGAAGTTACTGGTATGTTGTTGTAAAAAGGATTGTCACCGACTTTGGTTCTTTGCTTCATCAGTTTTTTGGGTTTTTTTTTAAATGTAGGGAGGAATTTAATAAACGGGTAGCATTATTAAAGAATGAACAGATATGTGTTGGAAATTCTTTGTAGCTCTATTTATATGAGGCAGAATTTAATTACGGCACTTAGGAATGTTAAATTCTTGCTCTTGTGGATTATACATTGTTTTGTTCACTCGTGCGTCCCTAGGCATGGAAGAGTGTGTAGGAGAGACTCAGAAATATTTGTAGAATAAATACAGTTAATTTCAGTGTGGGTAAAGTATGTGGAGTCGGTCCTTTTAGACACTGTGATCACTTAAATTGATTATTTTTCTTGTGGTGTAAGAAATGACAGACTTTGCTCTTCCCTCTCTTGCTATAGTATCTCAGGGAGGGGGGCAAGGGTTGTTTCTTGCTTATTGCTTTACCTTTGCCAACAGCAGGATTGATTTTATCATTCATCTGTATCTTTGGCAGGTTGTTGAAATGAAAGTCTTTAATACATTTTTATTTTAATTTCTGTTCTCAGTCTTTTAATATAATCTCTGTACCGTTTAATAGAGCCTGAAATGTGGAACGATGGTGGGAGTCTTTTCATCCATTTTTAACTTAATGCATTTTAACTCTGGCCATTTAAAAAATGGCAGATCTTAACCAATATGTCCCAAAGACCAAAGCCTAAAAAAATGTGTCCTATGAAGATTGTGAAAGCTGAACTGTGCTGGTGGAGCCCACCTGACAGGGTAGAGCCAATATGATTTTAGGCTGCTTCTGTGAATCTGGGAACTCAAGGAAGTAACCATTTCTTGGATAGCTTGGACCTCCAGCTGACCAAAAGCTACTGGGTACTTCTTCCCTACCCTGATACTACCCTACGGCACTGAATTCCATGGACTTGGATTGGATTGCTCTCTACTTCACCCTTACCAGGTTATTTTGAGCCTCCTGGTGTTGTTGCTGATGGCGAAAGTTCTTCCGGGAACTTCACTTACTGGTGTAGCCTGTGTATACTCCCCTCCTGGGTGATGTGAGTGGCCAGTCTGACCCCAGTGAAGTCCTCAGTTTGTAGCCTCTTTCACAGAATCTTTACTTTCCGATTGATTTAGTTCTCAATATTAATTCATACTGAACATATATTTTAAACCTTTTTTTTTTTTACTTTTTAGAGTGTGAATGTGAGCAGGAGAGAGGGCAGGAGACAGAATCTTAAGCAGGCTCCACACTCAACTCCGAGCCCATGACCTGAGCCAAAGTCAAGTTTGATGCTCAACCTGCTGAGCCATCCAGGCGCCCCCAACCGTTTTTAAAGACATTAAAAGTAATACAGTTTATGACAAAACATAAAAAATTTAGAAAAATATAAAAAGAAAGCTACAAGTTCTTTTCACTCCCCAGAACTCCCCCACCTCTTTCCTACTCCTGTTTTTCATAGGTATTGCTGTTAGCACCTCCTTCCTTGGATACAGAAAATGCCAGTACTTAGGCAAGGATAAACATATAAAAAATCCTTTATTTGTGATTTGAAAGTCTATAAAAATAAGGTTATTTTGTAACAAACATTGAAATGGTGTTTATTACTGTGTTCAAAAGATTAATGTTTCTCAGACGTTTTAAATTTTTTTTAATGTTTATTTTTGAGAGAGAGAATTCGAAACGGGCTCTGAGTGAAGAGTGAGGGGGGCCCAATATATCTCAGATTTTTATCAGTTGAATGTAGTCATATGATGGAATTTCCTATAATAGTTCTCAAAAGTGTGTTTATGTGCTTGTGCAAATTTTCTTAATGATTGAAGGTGAAGTTCACTTTTTGTCTTCTACCTAGAGTATGGCATATAATTGAAAAAATGGTGTCCTTTAAAAAATATGTGTCTTTGGGGCACCTAGGTGGTGCAGCTGGTTAGGTGTCTGATTCTTGATTTCAGCTCAGGTCATGGTCTCACATTTGGTGAGTTTGGGGCTCTGCGCTGACCACGCTGAACCTGCTTGGGATTTCCCCTCTCTCTCTGCCTTTCCCCTGCTCACACATGTGCACTCTCCCTCCCTCTCTCTCTCAGAATAAATGAATAAGCTTTTTAAAAAAAAAAAATGTGTCTTTGTATTGGGAGCTGTTTGGAAAGGAGATATAGTCCATATGATTTACTTCCCTCATTCCATGTAATACTGAACTCTAGCTTCAGCTTTCTCGAAGAGAGGGGCTCAGTCAGGTTAGGAGTTGTATAGGGTTTTTTTTTTCCCCCTTTTAATAGACAGTATGTACAGAAATCTTCGATAATTTACTAAATTTAAAGTTAATTTTATTTAAAAGGTAGATGTTATAAATTTGTATATGCATAAGTTTTGTATTTTTTTATTGTAATATCAGTTACCCTTTAATAGAATCCTAAGTTGCATTTTGCAGAGGTTATATATGTAAGGTAGAAGTTTTGTTGTTATTGTTTGTTTTAGTGTTTTACTTCAAGCAATCCAATGCAGGGGAATAGAATGCTCCAGCCATGCTGGTTACTTTTCTACATAATTTATACACATTTGAAACAAACTGTTTTTGATTTTTAATCTAGTTGATTTGTTTGAGAAAGATACTTTCTTGCTGTTAACCATTTAGAGAAGAGGTCAACAAACTAGCTGGCAGGCCACCTCTCTCCTGCTTGCCTGATTTTGTAAAGGAAGTTTTAACTGGAACACAGAAATACCATTTGTTTACATAGTGTTTCTGGATGCTTTTGAGCTGTAATGTCAGAGGCCATATATTTTGCAAATCCTGAAGTATTTACTCTTTGGTCATTTTTGGAAAAAGTTGGCCAACCTCTGATTTAGAGAAAAAAATATCTTGTTGAAAGAATGTCTTAGGTATAGTATTGAAGGAGGTAGCGCATTGTTTTTGGTTTTTGCCCCCTGATTATAGAATTTTTAAAGTTGTAAATATCAGTAACAGTAATTGGAACAGATATTTTTTTCTGAGTTGTAGCTAGTCTCTGGGCATTCAGAACCTTAAATGTTTCCTTTATTTGTGAAAAGTTGTTAAATAAAACTGGCTGCAGTGAAATTGTGAAGTGAGCAGTCTTCTTTTTCAAGGACTTCTATCACTTAAGATGCTGTGGCCCCAATAACAGGAAATTCTCAAACTGGCTTAAATAATGAGGAAAATTATTATCTTACATAATACAGTCCAAAGGCTTAAGAATAGCTCAGTAATGACACCAAGGTCTCACTCCCTTGACAACTTTCTGCCCTGCGGTCTTCCCCCATTACCTTCACAGTGAGCCGCTCTCCCCGGGGCTGCAGCTGGGCCGCAGCTACACACCGCGGTTCCCAGAGGCCTGTGAAGGACCGCCTCTTCCAGTAGCCCCCCAGCAGGTGTGCCCCCCTCGGGAAAAGGCCCTTACCTAACCCCGTACCTAAACCGGCGCTGGCAAGGGGAGTGGCATTGCCCTTTCATCTGTCTGACTCTGTTCCTACTAGATTGTTTTGGTGTCTTGGGTTCTTTCTTAATCCCACCCACCCGAAGTCACATCCAAGACTGAGCTGTTATGCATAATCTAGCCTGAATGTGTCAGTTTGTATCTTCCTGGTTACCAAATTTATTTATTATGAAAGGAAAGCGTTGATTCCTGCTAAAACACTTTTAGGCAGGGTTGGCAGACGGTGGCCCATAGCCAAATCCAGCCTCCTGCCTGATTTTATAAATAAAGTTTCATTTGGACACGTCATCGCTCATTTGTGCACATACTATCTGTGGCTGCTTTCATGCTACAGCAGCAGAATAGTTGTAACAGAGACCATATGGTCTTGCAGAATCTAAGAAGTTTATTTATCTGGCCCTGTAGGGGAAAAGTTGGCCAACTTTAAGATAACATACATAAGTTTATACTTCTATGCCAAATACTCTTTGTATCTGATGGGTAACATACTGAGAAAGTCACATTCTAATGGGAACATAGGTGGGCCATATTGCATACTAAAAAGTGTGTTAACTGCTTACATGCTCTTGTGGGTATTGACAGGAGTTAATATTCAGCACACCAGCGTGCTAAGCAGAATTTTCGGTGATGTGAGTTCTGAGTATTTCTTGTTTCCTACTTTATTTTTTAATCTTCCTATTGTTGTTGTAATTTAATAACCTTCCAGTAAGTTAACAGTAGGTGTTGTTTATAACCAAAAATCCTGGCTGGTACACAGATTGATGTGGGCACAAGACTGTAGCAGAGGGGGCCTTAGTAAAACGGAGAATAGGGATACAGGAGATCTCAGCCATGATTAATTGGACCTGGAACCCTTTAGGTTTTACTGAGTGTATGGAATGGATTAAACTTTGTTAGCCATCATCAGGACTTCTGATAATTAAGCCATTTTTAGATTCTAGACCTTGAAAAACTATAAAGTCCTAGTTTGGTTATTAGCAAGGTTGGTACCTGAAAAATGCATTACCTTCATCTAATCAACAACCAGCATGATAATTATAGTTACTGTTAAACTACATAAACTATATATATAAACTATAGTTACTGTCAGACTATCTGGCCTTTAACTCTAATTTGATTGTGAAATTAAATGAGATTATTAAAAGTCTTGAATCCGGACAATAGAGGCTTAAATTTGAGAAACCTAGTTGGGAGGAGTTTTTTTTCTCCCCCATATTCATGTTAGCTGTCTCTCATTTATTTTTTTTAATCTTTTTTTTTTTTTTTTTTAAGTTTATTTAGTTGAGAGGGAGAGCAAGTCCCAAGCAGGCTCCACATTGTCAGCATGGAGCCCGACAGGAGGCTTGAACTCAAACTGTGAGATCTTGGCTTGAGCCAAAATCAAGAGTCAGACACTTAACCACTTAAGCCACCCAGGCACCCCCTGCTGTCTCTTATAGTATGTTGGCTTATTAGTGTGTTACTTCATTATTTCATAATGTAAATTAGAGGAAAATATTGCCCTTCACAGTAACCAACAGAAAAAGTCAAATGAGTATTATATGTAAACTTAATATGTCAACAAAATCAACAACAAACTTCTGAGGCCCTACTGTGAACCAGGCACCCTTCCAGTTTTTAAAAGGGAGTTTGGAATATCTTGAAATTAGAAGCTTAATGAAAGAACTTCCACAGAGCCTTACTGATTGCAAGAGAAACTGTTGTCCAATTTAAGAAACGTAATTGCTTTACTCTGTTTTGAAAATAAGCTGCTGTAATGTCCAGTGTTTAAAAACTTGTTGTAAAGCATAGAATTGTGTGTGAGAAGTCAGGCCATTTTGAGGCTTTGCTTTTGTCCTGCTGCATAGGTGACTTAGATGAATCTGTTTGTTTTTACAGTTTTAAACATGTTTTATGTTACCTTTTGATGTTTTCATAAGTGTAAAATGAAATTGCATTTAGCTTTCTTAGCTTTTAGCATTTAAAACTAATCATTGCAAATGGTAATATATTGTTTTTCTACCTGCCTTGGGAACAGTATAGATAGATACGATGTTTCCTTTAAGTATATAGGGTTTTTTTTTTAAGTTTATTTTTATTATTTTGAGGGAGAGCAAGTGGGGGAGGGGTAGAGAGAGAAGAGAAATAATCCCAAGCAGGCTCCTCACTATTGCTGTCAGCGCAGAGCCCAGCTTCAGGCTCGAACCCATGAGGTTATGACCTGGGCTGAAACCCAAGAGTTGGAAGCTTAACCCACTGAGCCACCCAGGTGCCCCCAGATTTCTTTTAGAAGAGAATCCAAATTCAGTGTAAAACTTTGTTTTTATGTTGTACTTCTGCTTTATCTTTGTTTTAAGTTACTGTTGCATTTACAGTAAGGTGTAAAAATTGCACAAAAATGTTGAATAGTTCAATTCCTTGAAAATATCCTTGAACAAAAATCAGTTTCTACCTAAGCAAGTATTTATTAATACCTTATTTGGAACCGGATATCACCCTTATAGGCAGTCCATTTACAACATGATCATACCAGTACTAATGTCACTTGTAACATATTTAGAGATAGTCTTTTGACCTGAAAACAGCAGAAGAAAGAGCGTTCGCTTCTTCTTGAAAAGCTCTGGTAATTATTTGAGATGAGCTTGTCTAGAATGATGTCAGAAAAAAGCAGAAGAGAAGACCAGGAGAGCCCAGGACTCGAGTTAAAAGGCCCTCTGACTTGTTGACTAGCCTTATTACTTTGGGCAGGTCACTTACATGAATCTAAATTCCTAATTAAAAGAATGAGGGATTATGCTACCTTTCTTGGGCAGAGGGAAGAAGGCTAGTTTTTATGAAGGTTAAGTGAGGGAGGTAAAGTGGCTGAAAAGTATTCTACAGGTGGTTCCTTCATTCACTGCCCTTGTCCCTGTTTTGTGCCTTATTTATTTATCAAATGGAGCTGAAGCTTTTTTGTTCTCTTCACTTGAGGAATGACCTGTCATTATATAGCTAAAGGTGCATTAATATTGCTATTAAATTCAGTATTAACACTGAGCTAAAAACATAATAAACATAGTTCTGTGTATATTAGAACTTTTAAGCTGATGGGTCTGTGAACTTGAATAGGGAAAAAAGTTGCGTCTTGTATACACATTTTCTTCCCATTACTACTGTGGGCACCTAGTAGTATCAGCATTAACAAAGACTATTTCCAATAGAAATTGTAGATACTTTCATAATCCATCACTGTTACAGAGATCTCAAAGTGACATTACTTAGAAGTTTAATCATTAGATCCACTGGTAGATACTGTTATTTAGTTTAAAAGCACATATATTACTATATCATAAATTTGTGATTTTTATATTTTGATAATTCCAGTATAATTGGTCTTTTATATATCTTATTAAAATACATTTAAGGTACTTCTGTACATTAAAAGCATCTAAAAATGCTTTTCTAGAAAGGGCTTTATAGGCTTCCCCCCCAGAGGGCGACCATGTGTGGGGGGGAAAAGAACTTTTTTATTGTAGGTGTTGTTATTGTGTTGGTCTGACTGCCAGAGTTACCTTATCAATTCAGTCTATACTTTTCTTTGTTAAACTGCTTCCTAATCTTACCCCAGTAAATTGGCAGAGGAATTCTTTTGTAACTTTTTAGTCTGTGAAAAGACCACAGTTGGTTCAGAGATTGCTTCTGTGTCTCAAAAAGCAGGGAAAAAAATTACAATTAGGTCTGAAGAAGAGGATATCTTAAGAGTAAAATTAGGCAGTGTGACATAAATTATTGAAGCTTTGGTAATAGGCCCGGGATGGACTAGACTGAACACCTGTTTTACCATCAGACAGGTGGGAAGAGTCTGTTGTTCCACTGACTTCATAGAGCTCAAGGTGTTAAGCATGAGGCTGTTTTTCCATTGTCTGAGGTAGAGAGGAGGCTGTTTTAAGGTCACCCTCAGGGTTAAAGGACAAAGAAGAAAATGTTTTATATTGAATGCATCGTCTGTAAACATTGTATTTGGAGTCTCTAACCATATAGGTACTTTGCTGGAGATGGGAAATGTGTGTGCCGGCAGCATCTCTTAAAGCTCCTTGCTGGGCACGTCTTTGCCATGATTGCTCTTCGTTGCCCCTGGGGGAGTTGATATGGCAGAGAGGTAGGGTGAGACTGCTTTAAGAAATTCATGAAGAGTAGGGAGGAGGGAGGAGATTCTTAATAATTATATATTTGACAGTAGATGGGAGAAGAGTTGATTTTTATTATCTATCTCTGATATACAATGGCTTAGGTGATTATGTAGTATCTTTTTTTTTTTTTTTGAGAGGAAAGGAAGACACTGAAAGACAGTAATTTCAAGATGAATCACTAGAGATGGAAACCAAGGACATGTATCTTGGTATCCAGCATTTCTTAATTTTTTTTTAATTTTTAAAAAATGTTTATTTTTGGGAGCAAGAGAGACCGTGTGAGCTGGGGAGAGGTAGAGAGAGAGGGAGACACAGAATCTGAAACAGACTCCAGGCTCCCAGCTGTCAGCACAGAGCCCGACGTGGGGCTGGAACTCAAGAACCGTGAGATCATGACCTGACCCGAAATTGGATGATTAACTAACTGAGCCACCCAGGCACCCCAGTATCTTAGCTTTTCATGTGACATTTTATTAAATTGTCCATTCTAGGACCAACAAATGTTAGTTTCAGGACCCAGAAACGTACTACCGAGGTTAAATTGTATTACTGTGGTAGAAATCCTTTTCAGTAATAACTAAGTTGGCTAAAAACTTGAGTTTTAGTTATATCTGTACACAGCTTCATCATAAAAACTTTTAAGGTGGAATTCTTGTATAAATCGTATTATATAAGCTTGTAAACTGATACATAAACAGTTAAGTAGAGTACATTTTTAAGTTCTCTGATTTTTAAAATTAGGAACTTAACAAAAATAAGACCTTGATTATTAAGTGGTCAGTTCTTTATATCCAGATACCATTTGTAATGACACCTGTGTTTTTACATAGTTAAAATGAATGGCTACATAATCTGCCTTTTCACTTAACCGCATGTAAATGTTGACAACAGTTTGTCATAATACACAAAACTCTCATGGTAGCCCATCATGTGATCACATAACATTGTAATTTTAAATATTGGCTTTTAGGAGTACCTGGGTGGCTCATTGGTTAAGCATCCGACTTTGGCTCAGGTCATGATCTCATGGTTTGTGGGTTCAATCCCCACGTTGGGCTCCATGTTGATAGCTCAGAGCCTGAGGCTGCTTCAGATTCTGTGTCTCCCTCTCTCTGTGCCTCTCCCCTGCTTGTACTCTGTCTCTTTCAAAAATAAATAAACATTAAATTATTTTTTTAATTACTGGCTTTTATAACAAGTACTGCTGTGAATGTCTTGTTATAGGCTACTTTCTTTCACATTTCTTTAATTCTTTGGGGTGTGTTCCAAAAACAGAATTTCCTGCTGAGAAAAGATTTAGCTTTTGTTATATATTAACAACTTTCTAGAAATACGGAGCCAATTTATGGTGCTACCAGCAATGTTTATCTACTTGTTTAGCAGTACTACTCATCAGTACTGGCGTGTATAATTAATAATAAATTTGCTAGTTTAATGAATATATAATAAAAATGGCCTTTAAGGCCATTTGATTTATGGTTTTAATCAGCACAGTTGTACGTTTGTTTTGTGAAGAGTTTGTGGAGCGTTTATCATTTAATCATTTACTTAGTGGAGTCTGAGTGATATCTTTATATATTTAATGACTTCTTTCCATAATAACTTTTTGTTATGGCTATTGCATATTTTTTTATTCTATTTAGTATTTTGCTATTTATTCTATAGATGTAGGGATTCTAAATAAAATATATTAACCTGTTTTCATCATAATGTATATATTTTTAGTCATATTTCGCCTCCAAAATTAGAATTTTTTATAAAGTCTCTCTTTTTGAAAAAACATTCACCTACTTAGATTTTATTAAATGTTATGCTGAAGTTAATAGGCCCTACTTAGGTTTATTTACTTCGAGTAATTTTGTTCTTTCATTTTGAAGAATTTGTTTTTCTTACTATGAATGCTCTACATTATATTAGAAGTTTACAAATTCACCTTAATTCACAGGGACTCGATATTTTGGAGTATAATCATATTGGTCTTTTCATATGATAATTTATGTATGGTTTTGTAACCTACCTTTTTAATAATTTGTGGATATTTTGCCATGTTATTTAATATTTTTCTATAACATTTTTTAATGTTTGTTTATTTTTGAGAAAGAGAGAATGGGGAAGGGGTAGTGAGGGGGGAGACACAGAATCTGAAGCAGGCTCCAGGCTCCGAGCTGTAAGCACATAGCCTGACACGGGGCTCAAACTCATGAATGGTGAAATCATGACCGAAGCCAAAGTTGAATACTTAACTGACTGAGCTACCCAGGCACCCTTTTCTCTGACATTTTGATTAGTTGCATTTAGGTCTGGCAGAGCCTATGGATGTACCATGATTCACTTAACTAATGTCTGAGTATTACATACACTTTTATAAATAGCACTGTAACTAGAATCTTTGTAGTTATGCTATTGTACCTATGTGTTATTATTTTCTTTGGGTAAATTTCCACAAGTGAAATTATTTTGCACTTTTTTAATATCAAAAAGTGGAAGTCAGGTGGGTATATGGTACAGCTCTAGACTTTAGGGTAGGTGTCAAAAGACCATTTGGCCATTGATTACTTGTGTGACTAAGAACAAGATATTTTCGTTCAATTGACCCTTGTTTCTTCAACTAAGGAACCATAAAATGGCCTGTCTTGTCTCCTCAGTTTTTTGTTAGTAGAAAATTAATGTATAAGAACACACAACTATGAAGTATTTTTTAAATTTTTTAAAATGTTTATTTTTGGGAGAGAGAGAGACAGAGTTTGAGCTGGGGAGAGCCAGAGAGAGAGAGAAAGATACACACAGAATCAGAAGCAGGCTCCAGGCTCTGAGCTGTCAGCACAGCACCCACTGCTGGTCTGGAACTCCTAAACCGTGAGATCGGACACTTAACCAACTGAGCCACCTAGGTGCCCCTATGGAGTTTTCTTTCAATACAAGGCATTGTTGAGTAATCATTCTATGTTCAGTTGGTAAATAAAGAGGTAGAACTTATTACTTTTCTCAGATGATTAATAATTCACTGAAATAAAACAAGGTGGAGACTAACTTGCTTTTTAAGAGAGAAATACTGGTCTGAAAACATGGATTTTTAGAAGCTTCTTTTAGAAGTCAACCATATCTTTATTTGCAGATGCTTTTGTTAGGCTCCCCAATCCCCACAGTTCATTCATATAGATGAGTTAGTTTGATGGAGCTTTTAAAAACTTAGCTTGTGTAAAAACCTGCTTTTGTGAATGTTGGTCTATGATCCGTTTATTCTTTCATGTCAGAGCTCCTTAGTAAACCTAAAACTTTAATACAGACTTTTTTCCTTGAAGGATCCTTTTTCTAGAGTATAACTTGAAGTAACTCTAGTATTGAAAGCTTGGATTAATTATTTTTATAGGAAAAGGAAAAAACCTACCTTTATTTCATTCAAGTCTTAGGTTAATATATAACTTCAGAATATCTGTAAACCTACATGCTTGGTGTTTATTTACCTGCCCAGCTGACCTTGTGTTTGGTAACTACTTTTTCTATAATTTTGGTGCTTTAACTTAGTTTATACAGCCTGGCATATAATTAACGCTCAGTTCTTTCCCTGGTTCTTCCTTCCTGATGAGAGATTGCATAGAAGGGGCACCACAGCTGTTTGGGTTCGTAAATAACATCAGTCTGTGTGGAAGCTCTCCTCAGTGTCTCCTGGCTTCTCCAGCATGTGGCTTTCAAGGTCTGGTATGGTGTATGGAATACAGAGTCAAGAAATTAATGTAAGCATTAGTCCTAGGACAATAAAATTCCTGATATTCTGGTAGGAGCAAGCCTGAAATACCTCTATATGAATATATACACATAACTCAGGGGAAGTGGGTTAGGGACATGAGCTTTCTGTCCACAACAATTTCTTTACAAGTTGTAAAGAAATAAACCATAATGAATTGAAAGTAGAGTAATTTTATAGTGACAAAAAATAACATAAGGATAAATGGAAGATTTAAAACAAATTGCAAAATAACATGGTATTATTAAAAAAATTTTTTTACAAAGCTGAAAAAGAACTTCTGGGAATAATATATAATTACTGAAATGCTAAACTATTGAAGAGGTAAAACATAAAAACAATGGAAGAGAATTTAGTGATTGGAGGAATGTTGCACAGAGAGATAAAGAGATGGAAAATGTGAATGAGTATGGAGTAGAGAATAGAATATGTGGTGTGTGTCTAGTGAGAATTGCTGATTGAAAAGAGAATGAGTGAGACAGTAGCTAATGATTTTTCCAGAATAAAGGAGCTTACCAAATCGTGAACAAAATAAATAAAAGCAAATCTAAAGAACACCCCCCAAATAATTTCCTTAAAGGAAAGGAGAAAAGGCAGATTATTTCAGAGAAATGAGTTAGATTAACAGTAGACTTCTCATTAGTAGTAACAGATGCCAGAAAAATAATATATAGCAAAGGCTTGAGGGAGTAACAGTTTAGAACTACATGCAGGTAGAAGCGTCTCAAGGCGCCTGGGTGGCTCAGTCGGTTAAGCATCTGGCTCTTGGTTTTGGCTCAGGTCATGGTGTCATGGTTCATGAGTTTGAGCCCTGCATCTGGTCTGCACTGACAGTGCAGAGCCTTCTTGGAATTCTCTCTCCCCCCTCTCTCTTTGCCCCCTCCTCTCCCTCTCTAAGTGAATAAACTTAGAAAAAATTCTACATGTAATTAAAGTATTACTGAATGAAAAAGGAAGTATTCACTGGAAAAACATACAACAGTTCTAAACCTATGCTCTTCTACTAGCATACCCTAAAAGAATATAGAATTTATAAGAAGAAATTAAATTAACATCCACAAGTATACTTCGGAAAATTTAATACATTTTTTCCTCAAGCTGATTAAGTACACTAAAATGAGCAACAGTAGGGAGACTACAAACAAAACACTAAATACTTGGTTTGGCTTTATCTGACTTACCGAATGCAAAACATGCATTATTGTCATTTGTAGCCAGAACAGAAGTGAAATTAGGTTGAGTATTAAACATGAAGAAGTCTTCATGAATTCTATACACAGACCTCTAATCATTTCATTTGAAAATTAAAAAAAAAATCTTAGTCACAATTAGACTCTGGAATTGGAAAGGGAAACACGTAGCGCCAATGAAAGAACTGCATGTAAAAACCTGTGTGGGTGGGGTGCCTGGGTGGCTCAGTTGGTTAAGCGTTAACCTCCTTCCACCCAGGTCATCTTCTGAAGGTTCATGAGTTCAAGACCCGTGTCTGGCTCTCGGATTCTGTGTCTTGCTCTCTCTCTGCTTCTCCCCTGCTCGTACTCTCTCTCTCTCTCCCTCAAAAATAAACATTAAAAAAATTTAAAAAACCAAACCTATGTGGGAAACCACTGAAGTGATGCTTAGAGAAATGGTATGGTTTTAAATATAAGCCAAGACATTTTAAAAAAATAGATTTCCCAGGAAAGGAGATTTATATTTATGCTCTTAGGAACTTTCTCACTGCTTTGTTCTTTTTCTTGGTCTTAGAAATACTATTTAAGACAGACACATTGACCTTAAATGCCTTCAGTACATGTGAGTTTGGAGCACTCACAGAGCCCATTTAGTAAATGGCTTAAACATTAAAAAAGAGGTAAATCTAGAACAAACCTGTTTTTTTTTTAAATGATACAGTGGTTACACTGTAGATATTAAAATATTCCAACAGTACAAACAGGAAAGAAAGTCCTAATGTTTCACATTAACTGATAGTGTAGCTTGGGATAAATATTTTAATGGTAATATTATATACTGATTCAAAAAGTGTAATCTGGAAAACTTGCTATTATTCAAAAAGTTGTGATAAAGACATTCATGTCTCATTTGTGTAAGGAGTTTAAGGAAATTCTATGTTCTGTGAAGAGATGAAGCAAACTTTTTCAGCTTTATAGATCCTGTGTTTTTAATATTTATACTAATGTTATAAATACATATTTGATTATCTTACATATCCAGGTGATAAGAATTATTTTTAAATATTCTCAATGACAAAATAAGGGGATACTTTATACTTGGAGTTATCTTATACTTGGGCATATTTATTTTATGCCCTTAATGTACATACTAGAAAAGAAAAAAATATTTGGAATTACATAAAGTTTTAATTTTAGGAATTAGAAAATGAGCCACAGAGTAAAACCAGCTAATGAGAAGAAAAATTATGAGGAAAAAGACATAAATTAACAAAAAAAAGAACAATAAACAAAATCAACAATGCTGAAAGCTGACCTTTAGACATAAACTAAGCAGACTTCTGGCAAGATTGATCAAGCAAAAGGGAAGGTAAAATTTAACAGTATTAGGAATGAAAAGAGGATCTTAACTGTCAATGTAGTAGATATAAAGAAATCATGAAAGAATATTATAACTTTTGAGAAGTGTGTCACTGAGACTTGGAAAAAATCAGATTTGGCTATGGGGTAGAGATTTAAATGTTTTGGCCATGTTACATTTAAGATAACCTTTAGACTTTGAGCAAGGCAAGTTCGGCAAGTTCTAGAGAGACAGATAAGTTCCTTTGAAAGAGAGATTTATTGACACATGGTTGAGTAAAATTTAGGGAAATGAGTTTGATGTTTCATTTTTTTCCCGATTTGGACAGTTTTCTGCTTCATTAATTATAGCATCCTAAAAGCTATTAATACTGTAATTTTAAAAGAAAATTGTATGTTTAATTGATGCTGGTATAATGGATAAATTTTCTCAGCAGAGGGATTATCAGGGGAAGCTGATTTTCAGATAATTATCTGATGTGTTTCACTGTGGCTCTTCAAATTGGAATAATCATTTTCTTCTGGACTAATATTAAGAATATTAGATCTTTTGGTTGGTTGGTTGGATGTTTTTAAGAATATTTACCCTAAGACAGTATAACATGATGGTTTTCTTGGATTAGCATTCACTTTTGCTTTACAGGGAGAAGATACAGTTTAACATTGGTCTTCAGGACAACTCTAAATTTCAGCGAAGGTCACCAGCTTACTTGTGAGTAGCGTGCAGATTGCTAGTGTATAGCCATGACTGTTTAATACACCTTGGCTGAATAACCTACTTGATAGAATTTTCTCTACCTGGGTTTTTCAACTTCCAAGAGAAAATAATTTTCTTTAAATGTTACCTTTTTAGAGTTTACATTATTCAGAAATTCCTTTTGTCTTTGGCATACAGGAAAAAAGATCAGTTCATCTCTTTAGAATTTGAATCTGTATCTTCCCCTTTACTATGTCCCTTTCCCTTCCAGGCTGAGTATAGAGGTAAACCTGATTCAGACAGAGACTGTATTTGGGTCCTTAGCAGTCTTGCTTCCTTGCTATATGTTGTCTATAACTTAATTAAAACTTTGAGTTGGTGATCAGTATGCTTTATATGATGTTGTTTGAGATATGTGCTATTTAAAAATTTTTTTTAATGTTTTATTTATTTCTGAGAGAGAGAGAGAGACAGTGTGAGCAGGGGAGGATCAGACAGAGAGGGAGATACAGAATGTGAAACAGGCTCCAGGCTCTGAGCTGTCAGCACAGAGCCCGATGCAGGACTTGAACCCATGAACTGTGAGATCATGACCTGAGCCCAAGTGGGACGCTTAACCAACTGAGCCACCCAGGCACCCCAAGATGTGTGCTATTTTAAATCACAGCTGTAAATATTTTTGGAGAATGTGGAAAGTAATAGATCCATTTTGCTTTCTTTTTTCTTTAACTGAAGGTGACAACAGAATTCATCAAAGTGAATTTTTAAAGAAGGTGACAAAAAGAGAAGGAAAATGCCGAAACCAGTAAGTGTATTTTTACCACTACTTTTATGACTGCCTGTTTAATAAAACATCAGTAACATTAAGTCCTTTTTGGAGCAAGGCAAAATATTATGGTCAAGTCGCTGGAGGAGAAAAAGGCACTGATCCTGCGGCTCATGGCTGGCTTTAGATTAATGTGGCTGGAATGTAGTACGTACTATTTAAGCCAGTGAAGTAGGGCCGACAACACTGTGGGTAAGATTTCATGGGTTCTGGAGCCACACCGCCTTAGCTTGTGTCCCGGCTCTACTGCTTACCCTTTGTAACCTTGGTGAGATTACTTCAGACTCTCCAGTTCTTAATTTCCTCATATAAAAAATGGAGATGTAATTAGTTACTTAAGGGAACTTGGTGAGAATTATAAGAACTTGGAACACATTCAGTGTTCAGTAAATAGTAATTTCTTGTTAAGCAGGAGGAGGTAATGAGAGGTTGGAAAGATCCATGCGTTTATTTTCTCATAGTTCTAGCTTTGATGCTAGTGATGCTGATATTGTATGGTCTTAGGGTTTTTTATTTATTATTAAAAAACTACATATGATTTTATGTTAAAAACTATTTTATTTGTGATAAAAAAACTGATTTTACATATTTGTATAATTATATAGTTTTTGACTAAGATTTATTCCTTTTTTCTTGGGATAAATGTTTTTGCTTCATCTAACAAAATTGAGGTGTTTTTCACTGTTTCTTTTGGCCACTTATCTTTTTAAGAAAGTCATTGGTTATAACTATTTGAGTTTTCTGGCATGAAAATCTCTTTGGAATTACTTTAAAGACTCAGCAGGTAGGTAACAAAGTGCATTTGCACTGCTGGAGATGCCGATGACATTATTGTTTATGTAGAAAGTCTTCAGGAATCTAAAAGCCCACTACTAGAACTAATAACTTAGCAAGATTGTTGGACACATGGTTATACTTTTAAAAATCACTAGTCTTTCTTATATCCTTGCATAATATTTGAAAAATGAAGTAAAAAAATCTAATTTGTAACACCATCAAAGATATAAAATACTTCAGAATAAATTTACAGAAGCTGTACGAGATCTCTACAGTGAAAGCTTGTGGGAAATTAAAGATCTAAATGTATGGAGTAATATTCTGTAATGTTCATAGATATGTCTAGAAAATACTATTAAGGTGTCACTTCTACCCAGATGTAATGGTAGAATGAATGCAATTCCATCACTTAAATCCCAGTGAGCTTCTTTGGCTAACATTGATTATCTAATTGTAAGATGTCTGTAGAACTGCCAGCATTTACATGGAGTAGCTAAAACAGTTTTTAAACAGAAAATAGTTGGAAAACTTAGACTTGTGTATCTTAAGACCTATTCACAGGCTACAAAAATAACACTGTGGTGTTGGTAAAAGGATAGATAATAGAATAAGTGAAACAAAAATGAAACTACACATATGCATCCCTTAGATTTTTTATAAGATTTTCACACAATTCACTGGGGAAATAAAATTCTCTCCAACAAATGGTGTTGGAAAAAGTGGCCCTTATCTCAGTTTACACACCGAATTAATCCCAAGTGGATTATAGACCTAAGTACAAAAACACAAACTGTAAAACTGCTAGAAGAAGACATTTTTGTGACCCAGGGATAGCAAAGTTTCTTAGATAATATACAGGAAGTTTTAGCCATTTATTTTGTATTTTGTTTTGAAAGTTTGAACCATTTAAAAAAACATTGGATTTCATCAAAATTAAAACCTTTTGTCCTTTGAAAGACAGCAATGAGAAAATGAAAAAATGAAACAGAATGGGAGAAAGTAATTGAATATAAAATTCTTCTAGAACTCCATAAGACAACCCAGTTTCTAAAAAATGGGCAAAAACTTTGAATAGATGCTTCACAAAAGAACATATATTACAGACACATGAAAAGATCCTCAGTGTCTTTAGTTATAGGGAACACAAAACTACAGTGAGATAGCACTTTATAGCACTTACAGGGCTAAAATTAGAGATTGATAATATCAAGCATTGGTAAGAATGGGGGGCAACTGTGGAACTCTGATATTTCTGATAGGAATATGAAAGTTTATAGTTACTTTAGAAGAATGAAACTGTAATTGAATGGAAAACATTTATGTATTATTCCTTAGAGTAAGGACTCAAAATTATATGTGCAGGTAGATATAAATTGTATGTTAATTTGATTTCTGTGTTTTCCACTGATCTCTTGGCTTAGTTTTATACTTAGTAGATATGTAAACTTGGTCAAGTCACAGTTCTACAGACCTGTATATATAGACCTATATATGTATATTTTTAAATGTTTGTTTTGAGAGAGAGCTAGAGAGAGCTCGCGTGCACACAAGTAGGGGAGGGGCTGGGAGAGAGGGATTCCAATTTGAACCCTGATTTATGTAAACACAGAAATTTACAGCCCTGTTATAACAATTAGGGAAACCCCTGATAAAATGATCAGTATAGAAATGAGTTGCATTTCTGCAAAAGCAGAAGAACAATTATGTTCTGTGAAAATATTTCCTCAAATTCACAATCTTTATTTGAAACTCTTTAAGTTACATTAGTTTCATTATTTGGAATTTTTTGGATTTTGGAAAGGTGAATATATACTTCATTATGTGTCTGTGTCCTGTCATGAAGCTTCCCTCAAGGTCTGGTATATCACCTTAAAAACTTTAATGTTTTTTTGTGGTGTTTTTTTTTTAAGTTTTTTTTAATGTTTTATTTATTTCTAGGAGAGAGAGAGACAGCGTGAGCAGGGGAGGGTCAGAGAGAGAGGGAGTCACAGACCGAAACAGGCTCCAGGCTCTGAGCTGGCAGTCAGCACAGAGCCCGACGCGGGGCTCGAACCCATGAACCGCGAGATCATGACCTAAGCGAAAGTCAGACGCTTAACCGACTAAGCCACCCAGGCGCCCCCCTTTTTTTTTTTCATTTTTTTTAATGAAAACTTTAATGTTTTTATATGTCACTGTGAGAATATTCATTTGAAATGGGATAAATAAATTCACCAGCTAGTCTCCCATCACTTCGTGTTAAGGTTTTGCTAGAAATTATCTAAAACTTGTTTTCAACGCCTTTGGGATATCAATGGATGGTGGACCTGTATTTATAGTAGTGACAAAATCATAGCGATTTATGGGAAAGATCTCTAACAAATGATTAATAAGATTTTTTTTAAATATTTTATTTTTTAAAGTAATCTGTACACCCAGTAGGAGTAAGAGGGAGCTTGAACTTATAACCTTGAGATCAAGAGTCGCACACTCCACTGAGCCAGCCAGCCAGGTACCCCGATTAATAGGGTTTTTAGGGAGAAAATTAGGAACATTTTTTGTAAGATTTTAAAGAAGAGTTAAATGAATGCACAGAGAGAACCACAGTCATGGATAGGAAGAGTCAGTATTGAGAAGATGTTATTTCTTACCTCAGAAGACTGATGAAGTTAGTGTAGTTCCATTTTAAACCATAGTGGGGTATTTTGAAAATTTAGGATTTTGTGTGAAGTCAGAAACAAGAAAAAAGAGCCAAGAATAGCCAAGATGTCTTGAAGATAAGGGGGGGAGATTTTTCCTACCAGATAGTAAGACTTATTGAAAGATGTAGTAATAAAACAGTATGGTTTTGACATACTAGTACATCAGCCAGTGCAACTGAATAGAGCATGCAGATTCAGACCCCAGACCTGTAGATATTTGATCTGTTTCATAGTTGTCTTCGGGGAGCAAATTAACTAATCACATGTTTGATTCTTCTGGTTACCAGCCCCCACCATGAAGGTGTGTAGGGGCCCATCTGGAGTCACTTCATTAACATAAACTCAGGTATGGTTGAAGGGGACATATTATGAGTAAAAAAAAAAATGCTCCCCTCACTTCTGTCACTTTGGAAATTCCAGGGGTTTTAGGAGCTCTCTGCCAGGAAACAGAATGAAGACCAAATATATATTATATCCCAATAGGTTTTATGTTGTTATGCTTCATCGTGTATGTATGCTACGTGTATATGTGTATCAACATTTCCTAATAGGCATTATTTAAAGGATAGACTTGTAAGGTTTATTTGATTAGAGAAGATATTTCAGATAAAAGTTACATATGCAGAGGTATATTATTAGAATAAGTACAAAATATAAAGAGGAAATAAGTCACATTTAGAGTTGTAATAGTATGAGTTAAAAACATAGATTGTGCCACATGATAGTAAACTCTTAGTGACGATGATACTCTGGAATTAAAATTATTTTTGTTAAGGCATGTGAAGATTTTGGTGAGGATATCCAGTTAGAAAGGTATTTATACAAAAGAATTTAGGATAGAGTCTAACAAATAAAGGTCAATCAGAGTGCTCTTTATAAAGTGAATATATTTGCAGAATAAACAAATACTATAAAATAAATACTATAGAATATATACTATAGGATATAGAATAAATACTGTAAAATAAATAAATGAATATTATCTGAATTTTGTGTTGAAAGACGGGATAGTGAATGACATTCCAAGAATTTGGAGTTATGGTCAATTGAAATACCTCCTCTGCTGCTGGGTATCCCTGTGTCCTTGGGCAAGTAATGGGAGCTCTTTTAGTTTCTATAGAAATTAATGTATTTCCCAGTATTGTTGCAGGGGCTAAATGAGAATATGGAAAGCTCATGGCCTAGTGCCTAGTATGTATGCTAAGCACACAATAATTTTTTTTAAAAATTTTTAATGTTTTATTTATTTCTAGGAGGGAGAGAGAGAGACAGCGTGAGCAGGGGAGTGTCAGAGAGAGAGGGAGACACAGAATTTGAAACAGGTTCCAGGCTCTGAGCTGGCAGCACAGAGCCCGACACAGGGCTTGAACCCACAAACCGTGAGATCATGACCGAAAGGAAAGTCGGACGCTTAACCGACTAAGCCACCCAGGTGCCCCAATAAATGTTTTTAAAAGAGGACTTTGTAAGCTCTTTTTCAAATAGATTTTAGATTTCCTAACTAAAATCAAACTTTATCACTTTAATAAAGAGAATACTAGGTATAGATATGGAGTAGTTCTTTATTGCCTGCACATTATGTTTTATTTTATAAATCAAATGAGAATGTTTCCTCATGTTTAATACTTAAAAAATACATTCTCTTTCCTAATGATTTTCCCTTCTTTTTTTTCTGCAGATCAATGTACGCGTGACCACCATGGATGCTGAGCTGGAGTTTGCCATTCAGCCCAATACGACTGGCAAGCAGCTTTTTGACCAGGTATCATGGGGCCACATGATGTAGGCCACTTTTGACAGTATAGCCTGGACTCTGTTGCAACTTCTTTGTATGTTTTTGTGTAATTTTACTGTTATTGCAACAATGTGGCCCTTGGAATTTTTCACAGTACCTATTCCAGATATCTGGCACAACTGTAGAGACCGGTTGTTTCTCATTCCTGGGTTTGAGAGAGAAGACTTTTTAAAAATAATTATTAGATGTGTTTTTTTTTTCCTGTTTGTATGTTTTTGTTTGTTTAAATCTTAGTTAACATAAAGTATAAGTTTTAGGAGTAGAATTTAGTAATTCGTTACTTAAATATAACGCCCAGTGCTCATCACAAGTGCCCTCCTTAATACTCATCATCTACTTTACCCATCCCCCACCTCCCTGCCACCAGCAGCCCTCAGCTTGTTCTCTGTAGGTAAGAGGCTCTTATGGTTTGCTTACCTCTTTTTTCCCCCTTTCTCTTGTTCATCTGTTTTGTTTCTAAAATTCCACGAGTGAAGTCATACAGTATTTATCTTTCTCTGACTTATTTCATCTAGCACAGTACACTCTAGTTCTATCCGCTTTGTTGCAGATGACAAGATTTCATCATTTTTGATCATTGAATAATACATCACATCTTCTGTATCCATTCATCAATTGATAGACATTTGGGCTCTTTCCTTACTTTGGCTATTGTTGATAGTGCTGCTGTAAACATTGGGGTGCATGTACCCCCTCAAATCAGCATTTTTTTTATCCTTTGGGTAAGTACCTAAAAGTCCCATTGCTGGATTGTAGGGTGATTCCATTTTTAATTTTTTGAGGAACCTCCATACTGTTTTCCAGAGCAACTGTACCCGTTTGCATTCCCAGTAGCAGTGCAAGAGGGTTCCCCTTTCTCTGCATCCTCACCAACATCTCTTATTTCCTGAGTTGTTAATGTTAGCCATTATGACAGGTGTGAGGTGGTATCTCGGTGTGGTTTTGATTTGTATTTCTCTGATGAGTATCTTTTCATGTGTCTTGTTAGCCATCTGGATGTCTTTTTTGGAAAAGTGTCTGTTCATATCTTCTGCCCATTTCTCTTTGGGATTATTTGTTTTTTGGGTGTTGAGTTTGGAGTTCTCCAACCCTTTATCAGATATGTCATTTGCAGATATCTTCTCCCATTCCGTATGCTGCCTTTTAGCTTTTAGTTTTGCTGACAGTTTCTTTTGCTGTGCAGAAGTTTTTTATCTTGATGAGGTCCCAGTAGTTCATTTTTGCTTTTGTTTCCCTTACCTCTGGAGATATGTCAATTAAGAAGTTGCTGTGGCTGAGGTCAGAGAGGTTGCTGCCTCTTTTCTTCTCAGGATTTTGGTGGTTTCCTGTCTTACATCCACTTTGAGTTTATTTTTGTGTATGGTGTAAGAAAGTGGTCCAGGTACATTCTTTTGCATGTCTCTGGCCAGTTTTCCCAACAGCATTTAGAAGGTATTTCTTTAACGTCTGCTATGTGAAGTGTTGTAATGAGGACAAAAAAGAAGTGAAAGACCCTGTGCACAGTGAGGTGGGTGGAGATCCTAGACAGAGGGGAGGTCAGGGACACGGGGAGCTCAAGGCTGTAAGGAGGTACCTGCAGCTGTTTGGTGCCATAGCCTCATAAGTGAACATGGGTGTCACATTAAGGAATGTGGACTACGGGTCTTGTCTTTTTTTCTCACTCTTGAATGCAGATTTGAGCCACTGATGGAGCTTTAAAAAAAGAAAAAGCAATGCTCGAAAACCTTTTCCAAAGATTCAGATTTAATTGTCTGGGGCCTACTGTAAATCACTAGTTTTTTTTTTTTTTTTAAGCTCCCCAGGTGTGCCCAGCTAGCTCAGTGGGTAGAGCATGAAACTCAAGTTCCCCAGGTGGTGCAGTATGATGTTATTACTGATGTTTTATTGGGAAGGGGAGGACAGAGATTGGTACCCAGAGGCCAAGTGGTTAGGAAGGTGACTTGATTGCAAAAGGGAGGAAGGTGATAGATTTTGCAGGGCATGAGGCTCAGGGAAGAATGTTTACATGAACTTTTACATCTGAGCCAGAGAGCAGTGGTCTGTGGTTAGACTTCTTGAACTTAGTGAACAGAACAGGAGACAGAATTTCTAATGTACAGCAGTAAGTAACCTAATAGATATTTGGTTTTATTATGTAGCATTTTATCACATGCTAATCTAAAATATGATATAAAATTTAAAAATTCCCGGAAAGTTGTTTCTTTTCCTGACAAAATATAGTTAATCTTCCTGACTAGGTAATTGATGATCTGGAAAGCCGTGATAAGGTCTTTTTGTAAGATGAAAGGTTATTTTGTATGAGTGAGCAAATTCTTAAAGCAAAATCATAAGCAGCTACATGCACCATACCTTATACACATTTTACCTTATGGACTAATATGGCATTCTTTTCTGTTGATTCTTCTAGGCTTCCTGTTTGTGAATCTATAGCCTATCTTACTTGAATACAAATGTGAATGGAGAGGTGCCTGGATGATTCAGTTGGTTAAGCATTCAGCTCTTGATTTCAGTTCATGTCCGGATCTCACAGTTGTTGGGATTAAGCCCTATGCTGTTAGTGCAGAGCCTGCTTGGGATTCTCTTTTCCTCTCTCTCTCTCTGCTTCTCCACCCCTCCCCCTCCAAACTAAATAAGCATTTTTAAAAACGTGAATGGAGTTAGCATTTATTGTACTTACTTTGTAGCAAGTTGAAATGTCATAGTGAGTGCAGTGTTTGTGTTAGTCAAAAAGTAATCAGCAAGTGGGCCTTTATGATACTGTGTACTGAGAAATAAAATACTTGTTTTTTATTAAGTAGAGTTGCTTTCGTTTGGATACCAGGGAGGAAGGACACCTCCTTTATTGCAGTGCGTTGTTGTGCGGTAGTTGAAGAGTATGGGCTCTGGAGCCACGCTGCCTGCAGTAGAGTCCTAGCTTTAGCTGTTTGATCTGGACAGTTTACTTGCTTTGCCTCATTTGTTTCATTTGTACAATGAAGATGATGATGGATAGCACTCTTCTTCCCTGAGGAGGTTGTTGTGAGTTAAGTGAGAATCCATCTATGGAAAGTACATAGGACAGTATTTGATACACGCACACACATACACACACACACACACACACACACACACACACAGTTGTTAGTATAAATGAAGTTCTAGGTAAGGAGTGTTGTTATATGTAATGTACTTTCTCAGCAGTTATTTCTCAGTGTCACTATTGTTTTCTGACAGCTTCTCTTGAGTCCAAATGTTAGGATCTAAAAGCAGGCTTTACCTTGAGTATAGTGAGTATATGAAGTGGGTTGGCAGGTAGGTAGGTTCACGGTCTGACCAGGAGCAGACTAGAGATAGGGGTACTCTCAAGCGAGGGTCCATAGCAACCCGAGTCCATTTGTACTGTAGCAAAGCGTCACTTCTGATTGTGATGAGCTTGAGGTCAGCTGCTGTGTGTAGGGGGCTCTAACCGAGCGCATGGGGTCCTTGGGTTTACTGCCTGATCTTCCCACATTGTCCTTTGTGTCTAACTTCATTTGTGGGATTAGAGAGTATTCAGACTCCTAAGCAGCGTTCAACATGATCTTTAGTATGCAAGAAAAAAAAATTAAAATGTTTGTTCATATTTTTGTCCTTTTTCAAGTTAGTTTAAAAATATATGCTTTATAATGTGTTACTGTGATTACTTGTGTATAATTCATAGATAAGTATACATATATTGTGATTAAGTGCTCAGTATTTTTTTTTAAGTTTATTTATTGAGAGAGTGAGAAAGAGCAAGAGAGCCAGAGTTGGGGAGGGCAGAGAGAGGGGGAGAGAGAGAGAACCCCAAGCAGGCTCCTTAGCACTTAAACCCACAAACTGTGAGCCCAAATCAAGAGTCAGATGTTTAGCTGACTAAGCCACTCAGACACCACTTCCTCAAGTATGTTTTTACTTATAAAAGTATGTGGCTGAAAGTTTCTAAGTACCCTTTGAGAAGTAGTAGGAAAAGCACTGAAGAGATAGGGCCTCTTAAAGAATTTCACAGCCGAGCTCTCTTGCTCTTCTTGGTGTTTGTTGACCGTCTCCAGTTAGTTAAGGTGCTACCCTCCGTGCCCACTGCGGTGGATCCCCTTTCCTCAGCAAGCATCATGAATCACACAGAGCCTAATGGCCACAACTCAGGCAACTACTTTGAAACATTTCTCCCTGTTGCTTTTGACCTATATAAGTTTCTTACTCTGCTGTCCTGAGCTGGAATATTTTCTTTGGCTCTTCTGGGACAACCTGTCTTTTGCCAAAGTTAAATTATTTGGGATCTCCTTTGTCTAGTTTTAAGTTTTGGTTGCTTGGCACTGATCAGTTTTTGCATCATTGCGAGGCTTTATATCCCATATCATCCAGAAATTTCTATTTTTATTTTTTTGATAGTAACTTTCCCTAGAGCTAAATGTTTTCTTTTCATTTTTTTGCTGTGTGTAATTTTAGTGAATTTTTCAAGAGAAGGGAAGTTAACTGAAGGGTTCAGTATGCTATCTTGAAGTCTAAAAACCTGACATGTTTAAAAAAATTTTTTTAATGTTTATTTATTTTTGAAAAAGAGAACATGAGCAGGGGAGGGAGAGAGAGCAAGGGAGACACAGAATCTGAAGCAGGCACCAGGCTCTGAGCTGTCAGCAGAGAGCCCAGTGCGGGGCTCGAAGTCACAAACCATGAGATCATGACCTGAGCCGAAGTCGGACGCTTAAGCGGCTGAGCCACCCAGGCACCCCTGTATTTTGATATTTTAAAAAAATAAGCCAAGAATATTTATCATATAAAAACTAATGTTGAATCTTTCTCTATAGCTTTTCAAATATTAATAAACTCTCACCTCTCCTGGCTCATTTCCCTCACTTTATCTTAATATAGATTTTTTAAAAAATAATCTTTTCCTTATAAGTGTTGGTACATTATTTGGTGGACCCTAGCTTACCACTTTATTTACTCTGATACTTTTGAATGCCTTCCATAGGCTACTAATTCTTTAGGATGACATGATTAAGATGAATAAGGCAGTAATCTCTGTCCTTAGTTTTAAACAATGGAAGATCTCTGTCCTTAGTTTTAAACAATGGGGGGTAAATAGACACACTACTAGTCATACAGTTACTTATGATAAGATAGAATAAATGTCCTAGTAGATAAAGTACTGTGGGAACATTAAGGAACAAGTGATTTAATTTTATCTGTATAATAGGACAGCTTCATTCATAGAAGGCATGTTAGTAGAGCTGGGCCTTGAGGAAAAGATTATTTAGAAGGTGGCAAAAGTACAGAAGAAACATTCTAGGTGGAAGAAGAAGCATGAGGGGCGCCTGGGTGGCTCAGTCGGTTAAGCGTCTGACTTTAGCTCAGGTCATGATCTCACGGTACGTGGTTTTGCGCCCCGCGTCGGGCTCTGCGCTGACAGCTAGCTCAGAGCCTGGAGCCTGCTTCAGATTCTGTGTCTCCCTCTCTCTCTTGACCCTTGCCTGCTCACACTGTCCCACTGTCTCTCAGAAATTTAAAAAAAAGAAGCATGAGCAGAGTTGGAGAAGGGTAAAATTTGGGCATGTTCCAAAAATGGTGTCTTGTTCAGAAGGGGAGAACATAGAATATTTATATTGATGGTAGGTGAAGAGTATAGTAGAAGGGGGCATGGAATCACCAGCGGGATTACCTGGAGGTATGGCTTTTACTTGTCCTAGGGACTCTCATCACCATAATGATGCTGTTTGCCTTGCCTGCCCACTTGTGTGGTTGTGGAGATAAATTGAAATAGGCAAGTGGGATTATGACAGCTTTGTATATATTTCCTGGACTTCTTGTTATCTCTTGGGGTCATGATGGGAGATAAGAAAGAAAAAGAGGTTTAAAAAAATGGATCACAGAAAATGGAAATAACGTTACAAAATGTAATACATAAAACCTGAAGTTTTCAGAAATGTTCCTTTAATTAGTGTATGAAATTTAAGAAAGACCTCTATAGCAGAGGAATATACCTATAACACCTCTGGTTTTGGTTTTTGTTTTTTTTTTTTAATACAGTATCATTTCCTTATACTGTGAATGTTGAACTGAATTTGAACTTTCTTTTTAAGGTGGTGAAAACAGTTGGATTGCGTGAGGTCTGGTTTTTTGGGCTGCAGTATGTGGACAGCAAAGGTTATTCTACATGGCTTAAACTAAATAAAAAGGTAAAATATGTATTAAATTGAGCTAATAATTAAGTTATTTTGAAGTTATCATGATCGTGAATTTGTACCAGGAAAGCGCAGTGTCTGACTCACGTCAGACCTCCTTTTGTAATCATTTCTGAGTCATTAAAGGTGTCATGTCTTTTAATTCAATGTTACCATGAATTTTATCATCTTAGAAAACTGCAATGTTCAATTTTCCTGTTTGAAAACTTAATATGTAATAAATAATATTAGGTGTAACTGAGTGCTTTGATTTTGATTTAAACATCTAAAGAATAAGTTTCTTATAAGTTTAGAATCTTACTTATACACTAGAGTCTTACTTATGGATTTAGAATCTTATACTTCACATCTTTCTTCAAAAAGAGAATTTGATGTGAACTTACGGTTTTGTTGATGATGTTTGAACTTACTGTTCCAGGTGACACAGCAAGATGTTAAAAAAGAGAATCCTTTACAGTTTAAATTTAGAGCTAAATTCTTTCCTGAAGATGTTTCTGAGGAATTAATTCAAGAAATAACCCAGAGACTTTTCTTCCTGCAAGTTAAGGAAGCCATCTTAAATGATGAGATCTATTGTCCACCAGAGACTGCAGTTCTTCTGGCTTCCTATGCTGTCCAGGCCAAGTACGGAGATTATAATAAAGAGATTCATAAATCAGGCTACCTGGCTAATGATAGACTCCTACCCCAGCGGTAAGTGAAAGATGTTGTTTTAATTTTGAATGTTTTCATTTTAGAGAGAGAGTGTGAATGCGAGCGGGGATGGGGAGAGGGGCTGAGGGAGAGGGGGACAGTCTTAGGTATGGTCTGTGCTGAGCGGACCACTAGACTAGGCATTTGAAAACTGAGTTTAAAACACCTTTTAGGGATGTCTGGCTGGCTTAGTTGGAAGAGCATGTGACACTTGATCTCGGGGTTATTAGTTTGAGCCCTATGTTGGGTGTGGAGATTACTTAAATAAACTTAAAAAAACAAAACACTACTTAAAAAAGTTAAAAACTGGGGTGCCTTGATGGCTCAGTAGGTTAAGCATCTGACTTTGGCTCAAGTCATGATCTCACAATTCTTGAGTTCAAGCCCTGCATCAGGCTCTCTGCCCTCAGCACAGGGCCTGCTTCAGATCCTCTGTCTGCCTCTCTCTCTCCGCCCCTGTCCCACTTGCACTCTGTCTCAGTCAAAATAAATAAACTTTTAAAACAATAATGAAAAAACTAAAAAGTTAAAAACTTAATTCTGTAGAGGAAGTGTAGCCTGGCTCTTATATTATCAAAGCATTTATGAGGCATCTGTCTGTGTGAGAATTTTTACCAGGCAAGAGTTGTTACAGTCCTTCCCCAAGCCCATATTACCACTAGCTCCATTTATTGCTTGTCTTGTGGGAATGAGGAGATGAGGTAGAAAGTTTAGGTAATTACAGCATCTATAAATCCATGTAGCTACTGGGTCATGACTTTTAAAAGTATATTCCCTCTGATCCAGCTAGCAAACTTAAAATTTTTTAAATCTATTTACAAACTTCTGAAATATAATTTTTCATAAAAAACATGTTTCAGGGGCACCTGAGTGGTTCAGTAGGTTGAGCATCCGAATCTTGATTTTGGCTGAAGTTATGATCTCAGAGCCCTGGTCGCGAGGTCAAGCCCCACATCACGCTCTGCACTGAGCGTGGAGCCTGCTTGGGATTCTGTCTCTCCCTTTCTTTCTCTGCCCCTTTCCCACTCGTGCACTTTCTCTCTCTCTCTCTCACAAGTAAATATTTTTTAAAAAGACAACATCAAATATTACTTTAAAATATCTCAGTTCATAATTAGAGTAGCATGCTAGGATGTACATGGAGATCACTTAGAACCTGGAGAGAAAGTGTTAACTGTGCTTAGTCCAAATTCCTGAATTTTAAAATTTCTATATTTAAATGCAAATTGCATATTATTAACCTAAGATTTAATTGCTGTACTACTTCCTTGTAGTTTTTAAGCTTTTAAATGGTAGTTTCTTTTTCATAGATAGTAAATATGAAGAAAGGAAACTACTTCATGTCCACTTGTATTACTTTGGTTGTAGGCATTAACATTTATTTTTGGCTAATCAGTTGTGTTGTGTTAATACATGCTTTAGAAGGTATCATTAAAAGCATAATAGCTTTAATATTTGATTATTAAATATTACAGTGTTCTTTAATGCTGTTGCAATAATAGTTTTCTTAGAAGATAAAATAATACATTCTGTGCACCAAAGAATCAGAAATACGAGACACCTCTTAATCTGTATTTAATTTTGATTATTATTCCAACCCTAAGTTCTTGGTCTCAGATTTTTTTTCAAGTATTGAATTGAATAGTTATTACTAGCACAGTAGAATTTCATTTCAGAAAAGGGTTGGTTTTTATTTTTAATTGAGATTCAATTATTTTAATTTTTATTGAAGTGTAGTTGGCACACAATGTGACATTACTTTCAGGTGTACAACATAGTGAATCCACAACTCTGTACCATAATTGAGATATAGTTTATACTTAGTAAAATGCACAGGAGGTTAAGTTGTAAATCAGGACCTAAGGTAAATATCATATATAATCAAAACTAACCTTACAGTTTCTTAATTTTTTGTAGAATAGGCATGCTTTATCTTAGGTATATCATAGATGGTTCTTTTTTTTCCCCCAAGATTTTTTTTAAGCTTATTTATTTATTTTGAGAGAAAGAAAGCAGGGGAGGGCCAGAGAGAGAGGGAGGGTGGGAGAGAGAGAGAGAGAATTCCGAGCAAGCCTCACACTGTCAGTGCAGAGCCCAGTGCAGGGGCTTGAACCCACGAACTGTGAGATCATGACCTGAGCCGAAGTCAAGAGTTGGACATTTAACTGTGTCACCCATGCCCCGATGGTTGTTCTTTTAATGTTAGATTAGATTGCTCTTTAGTTGAGTACAAGATGATGTAATTGACTTCCATTTAGTAGTCATATGATTTTTTATAATATTTTAAACATGGGAATCACATTCAAGCACAATTTAATTTTTTTTTATTTTAAATGCATGTGTGCTGTAGCCAACTGTATTTAAAAAGAGGATAATAGCACATACCCTTCAAGATTTGGTCCACAATTTTGAAGTTAGAGACAGTCAGGTGTTCTTGAGGTTGGTAATGTTTGGAGGACTATTTCAAGCTATCTGAGCTTAAAAGAGTCTTACTCATAAAGTCAGAATACTGGGTACCTGGGTGGCTCAGTCATTAAACATCTGACTTCCGCTCATGTCATTATCTCATGTTTCTTGAGTTCAAGTCCCATGTTGGGTGAACTTGAGCCTCACTTTGGGTGAACACGAGCCCCACTTTGGGTAAAACATGAGCCCTGCCTCGGGTGAACCCCGCTTCTCTCTCTCTCACCCCCTAACCTCCTTCCTGGGATTCTCTCTCTCTCTGCCCCTGACTCACTTATGCTCCCACACTAAATAAATAAGTAAACAAACAAACAAATAGTTTCCTTTAAAAAAATAAAATCAGAATACTAGTTTTTATATTTAGAATGGAGAAAATACCTTTATAGTAATGAACTTAATTCTGTGTCTGGTATAGCACACTTTTTCTCACTAAGTACCTAAGTGGGGGAATTAGTAATCAGGTTTTTTGGTCATCCTAAATCAAACACAATTTGATGACTTTGATGGATGCTTTTAGTTCTTGTATAGAAAAACCTGGATAAGCAGTCTGTTCTCCCACAGTACAGTTTAGCTTTCTCTTGACGCGGATGGTCACATCCACCAGATAGTATCTCTCTCCTTTGAAAAGAACTAGATATACGTAACTTTTATGTGCCAGTTTTCTGGTTCAGGCATCTGGGTAGTTAGTAATACCGTTTTGCCAAGGTATGGGGAGAAGCAGTATGTTTTTGAGGAAGATTTCAGTTTTGAATCTGCCGAGTTTGAAACATAACCAGTATAACCATGGGAGTTAGTTAGTATTCATTTCTAGATGTGGATCTGGATATTGGAGAGTAATGTGAACACAGTCTGATATGGTTTTAGTAATAGTCAGCAAATAGATAATTATCCCATGGGAATGAAGGAGATGAACTTAACAGTACATCTAAAATGAGCAACAGGCCTAAGACAGATCTTGTTAGAACTTAATTTTTAAGTACAGGGGAAGAGGCTCCTTTAAAGCATAGTTGAGAGAATATGTCCAGAGAGTACAGAATAATAATAGCAGAGGAATGTTAATTATGGAAGCCAAGGTATAAGGAAGCTTTAAGGAAGGACTGGTTAGCAGTCATATAGTACAAACAGATCGAGTATAATAGGACAACTCAGGTGTCTATTGGGTTTAGCAATAAGGATATTGGGAGTAACCTTAGTGGAAGCAGCTTCAGCATGTTGTTGTGGTCGCAGCTGGACTGTGGGGCACTAGGGGCAGTGGATGCCAGATGCAAATGAAAGATAGTGAATATGGATAGTTCTTAAAAGAAGTTGGTCTATGGAAAAAAAAGAAACCGAAAAAAAAAAATAACCATGGAAGCAAGAGTTTATAGACCTGTTCTTTAAAAGATGGAAAAGAACTGATTTGTTGTAATTCCTTTATTTTCTATACAGTTTTGAGTACCTCTTCAGTACTGGTACTGGGCATATAGTGGTGAGGAATATGGTTGTGGTGATCCTTTGCCAAATCACTATATGTCATGTGCGTGTGTGTGCGTACACACATACGTGCAGGGGACAATAAATATGTCCCCTGTCATAAATGAGGAAGTATAGATCCTGAGGCAGTGAAGAGAGAAGTCCTTTAAAAACCCAGATAGACAGATTTAAATCCAAGTCAGACAGATTAGCCATGAAGATGGACTCCTTTCTCTGGACAGAAGAAAGGGCAGGAAATTTTGAATACCTGCAGATAACTTATACAGATTAATAGTACAGGTTTATTATGCAAAATGCAAACAAATGATAGTTGAAAGGTAGGTTATAAAAAGCTAGAACATAAATCTTAATGGCATCCAATTTAACCCATACCTTCAGATATACTTAATATCACCATCCTAGCACTTGGCTGCACTGATGATGCCCTCAAGGCTGATTGCATTCCTCTTGGTGAGCAGAGGAGGCAAGGCAGCAAAAGAAAGTATAAACACAGAACTATGTAGAAACTTAAATGCTCTAAGGGGGAAGACAAAACTCCTCTCTCAAAAAGCCAAGAGCTTGAAAGAGGATACACAGAGAAAGGAGCAGTGCATTGTAAGAACATAATGGTTTGTTTGAGACCTCATTAGGGACTCCGCTCTAAATAGTAACTTTTGCAAAGGATGATGGCATTCTGAGGTTCCTTACACTGCCAGACATTCCTGGGTTTCCCAGAACTTTTTTATACAGTTAAATGATAATATTTTAACACCACAGCTTTTGCTATTAGTAAAGTAGGATCTGAGGATTCACCAATAAAGAAAGATGTATAATTATCATTATATGACCCAAAGAGAATAGAAATAAATAATCTGTAGTGTGTAGAGTAGATAAATTATATGCATGTTGAAATTGCTGATTTGGTGTTAAAATATTAGTAGTAGAAAATATGTTTGCTTACATTTACATAAGGAACACTGGAAGGTTTGAAAAGAAACTCCAAAGTTATTTGGAGAGCATGGAATGGTAAAAAGTATAACTTTTCACATGTATAATTTTATGTAAAGCATTATCTATAGAAAATAACAAAATGAAATTTAGCACCAAGAAAAGTGAATATATGAAGAATTTAAGAATTCTGATTTTCACTCCATTCTCTTATTTTTCTGTTAGTAATGAGAAAGTCCTTTTCCTTTTTTTTTCTTTTTTGTCCAATACTGTATTCATTGGAAACATTTCAGTTCCCATAAACTATGTGTGTATCTGTTTTTTAAAATAATTTCAGGATTCTAGAAACGTTTTTGTTGAGATAATTCGAGATTCACATGCAGTTGTAAAAAATAGAGGGATTCCATGTATCCTTCTCCCAGCGTTTTGCAGCGTTTTGGTAACATCTTTCATGTTGAGTACTCTGTCAACCAAGATACTGATACAGTCTACCAACCTGATTCAGATTTCATCAGTTTCACATGCAGTCAGGTGCACGCGCATGCGCGGGTGTGTGTGTGTACTCTGTGCAATTTGATCATGAATATGAGTTTTTATGACAGCTGCCATCACAGTTAAGGTATTGAATGGGTCGATTTTTAAAAAAAAATTTTTTTAACGTTTATTTATTTTCGAGAGATAGAGAGGGATAGAGCGGGAGTCGGGGAGGGGAAGAGAGAGAGGGAAACATAGAACCCGAAGCAGGCTACAGGCTCCGAGCTGTCAACACAGAGTCCAGTGGGGGGCTCGAACCTATGGAATGCGAGATCATGACCCGAGCCAAAGCCGGATGCTTACTGAGCCACACAGGTGCCCCGAGTCTAGGCTTTTAAAGGAGTGTTGATTTTGAACCATAGAGGCATTCTCATAGATTTTTTTCCCTCTTACAGTGTTTTGGAACAACACAAGCTGACAAAAGAACAGTGGGAAGAGAGAATACAGAACTGGCATGAAGAACACAGAGGAATGCTCAGGTAATTGGGTGGCTATTTTCTTAGTGTTTTTCCTCAATGTATTTTTATTTCATAACATTTATTAATACATCAGATTATCCACCAAAGATCATTCAACTTATATGAATAAGTATAAAGCACTACATTTTAATCCAAAGTATTTTTGTAATTTGTTTGGTATTACCTTTATTTAAGCGTATTAACAATAAACTTTATTTATTTTAACAGGGAAGATTCTATGATGGAATACCTGAAGATTGCACAAGATCTAGAAATGTATGGAGTCAACTATTTTGAAATAAAAAATAAAAAGGGAACTGAATTGTGGCTAGGTGTTGATGCTCTGGGTCTGAATATTTATGAGCATGATGACAAGTGAGTAAATTAGCTGCATAGTGAACTAGTCATTAATCAGTGATCTGTATGGCTTTAATTTCATACTCTGTAAAAGTTCCTTTTTGACTTGATTACTCTTACTGCTTTTTTTTTTTTCTGCTTAATTGATTAGTTAATGACACATAGACTTTTGGATATCATATTTCCATTTTTGCAACATCTTATATCTTCAGAGTTCTGCTTGTCAGTGTACTTATCAGATGGAGTGATTCACTTTTATTTGCTCTCTTGTGAGTTCTGTCCCGTAAATTAATTAAATTAAATCTTCACCCTTTATAGGTGAAGAATAATTTCTTAAATATTATGCTTGGCATATAGATTGAAATTGAAATTCACATATATAGGAAATCAAGAGCAATGAGAATGAAATTAATAGATGCATGATTTATTGTATTCTGTAACACCTTTTTAAAGACATTTATAGGAATTGTTTTGAATGTTTTTGGACATTAGTAGAGTATCACTGTATTAAGTGAGCATAATGGATAGTGTAATTTTATTTTGAAATTGACCAGGCATTAATTTTTATATTAATATAAAATACATCAGACTCATAATATCTTTAGGAATGATAGCTACAGTTGCTTTATATTTTCTTTAATTTATTTGCTGTACCACATAAGCTTTTTTTTTTTTTTTTTTTATTTCTAGGAGAGAGAGAGAGAGAGACAGCGTGAGCAGGGGAGGGTCAGAGAGAGAGGGAGTCACAGACCGAAACAGGCTCCAGGCTCTGAGCTGGCAGTCAGCACAGAGCCCGACGCGGGGCTCGAACCCACGAACCGCGAGATCATGATCCAAGCGAAAGTCGGACGCTTAACCGACTAAGCCACCCAGGCGCCCCCCACATAAGCTTTTAAGTCTGTGCCAATAATGTCTTTTCCTAAGGCATTTCTCTTTATTCTGGGTTGGTTCTAGAATTCTAGTTTCATTATTACCAATATCTAATAATGTACACATTTCTAACAATAAGTCTAGAAGAGCGCATTTTATAATTTTACTCTGATATGTATTTTTTATTTATATTACCAGGCAAGTTAAAAGGCTATATCATTCAGAAGAGAATATTTTGAAAATTTTGAAAAGCAAAATGGATTTACAGACCAGTCCTGTGGACCAGATTTTTTCCCCTTTTCTTTCTTTTAAAAATCATTGAATTAGTTTCTACTAAAGTATCCATTATAGATAAGGTTACAGATAAAAATGGGGACTATGAAAGAGGGGGTTAGCTCAGAATGGGAGGGACTAAGATTTGAGATTATGGACAAAGGAGAATTTGGTCTTCTCTATACTGGTTCATTTTTTTTTAAATAACTAAAATCTATTGTATTTCTAAGATTTTTTTAAAAATCAAAATAGAGGACTTTAAAAGCTTGTTAGGTTCTTAACAGTTCTGCTATTAATTGCCTTTGTGACCCTGGTCAAGTTACTAACTCTCTGAAATTCTTGTAACTGCCAGTCTGACGTCAAAGATTATTGTGAGAATTGCATGAGGAAATTGCTTTAGAATAGTTCAAAGTAATGTGTAAATGTAGTACAGCATTACCTTAAAAATTACTGTGTTCCTTGTGGCGCCTGGATGGCTCAGTCAATTAAACATCTGATTTCAGCTCAGGTCATGAGCTCACTGTTCATGTATTTGAGCTCTGGGCCGTGTTCTGTGCTGACAGCTCAGAGCCTAGAGCCTGCTTCAGATTCTCTCACTCCCTCTCTCTCTGCCCCTCCCCCACTCGTGCTCTGTCCTCTCTCTCAAAAAAAAAATAATAAACGTTAAAAAAAACAATAGATGTCTTCCAGCACCCTTCTTTTTAAAAGCAGGTAGCTTTGACATTTGAATGGCCGTTGGAGGGCAGTATAAAGCACGGATATTGATAAAGGAGGTCTTCTGTAAAAAAATTATGTGCTGTGCTGCAGTTCGCAATCTTCTTAAGAATTAAAAGAACTATCAATAGGTAGAAGTTCATGCTCTATTCTCAGAATACTGACTAAAAAGATGTCTTTTGGCCAGCATGGATATCATAATCATTTTGCACACTTGTTACTAGAAAACAGTGACAAATTTGATGGGTAGTCTGAAACAGTAAAATATGTGAAAAGCAGAAACAAAATTGTTGTTCCAATCTGTTCCCTAAATCTGTGTGTGTGGCGTGGTAAAATGGGGTTAAGTGGTGCATAGTTTTAGGAATTCCAGGGGCGCCTGGGTGGCTCAGTCATTTGGGCCTCTAACTTCGGCCCAGGTCATGATCTCATATTCGTGGGTTCGAGCCCCGCGTCAGGCTCTGTGCTATGAGTTTGGAGCCTGGAGCCTGATTCTGATTCTGTGTCTCTCTGTCTCTCTGCCCCTCCCCCTCTAATGCTCTGTTTCTTTCTGTCTCAAAAATAAATAAAACATTAAAACAAAATTTTTTTAAGCTGGAATTCCAGCCCTGCCACTTATCCGAACATTGGTGTATGTGAATGTCTAACGTGTTTTTCTGCGGAGATAGAATTCACATACCATAAAGTTAATCCCTTTAAAGGTACTGAAAGTAAGGACTACTGGGTGGCTCAGTCAGTTAAGCATCCGACTTTGGCTCAAGTCATGATCTTACCGTTTCTGAGTTCAAGCCCCACTTGGGCTCTGTGCTGATAGCTCAGATCCTGGAGCCTGCTCTGAGATTGTGTGTGTGCGCGTGTGTGTCCCGTGTGTCCCTCCCCACTCATGCTTTGTCTCGCATTCTCTGAAAAATCATCATTAAAAAAATTAGGGACACCTGGGTGGCTCAGTTAGTTAAGCGTCTGGATCTGAGTTTGGGCTCAGGTCATGATCTCACGGTTTGTGAGTTCAAGCCCTGCATTGGGCTCTGTGCTGACAGTGCAGAGCCTGCTTGGAATTCTGTCTCTCTCCCTCTCTGCCTCTCCACTGCTCGTGCTTTCTCTCTCTCTCTCTCTCTCAAAATAAATAAACATAAAAAAATTTAAAGATACTGGAAATTAGTGTTTTTAATGTTTTCACAAATACTCATTTTAAAAGTAAACAGGAAGGAAATAAAAAATTTTTTATATTTAGTAACATGTCTATAATCACATGAAAGGCTATGAAGATTTCTTTTTTTCCTCCCTCTTCATAAATATATTTAATAGTTTTAGTAGCTTGAATCTAAATCAGCTACTACAGAGCCCCAGCAAGTTCAGTTCTGCACTCTGGCTTGTTAGTGTTTTCTAGGTCATTTTAAGAAAATAAGTGTGACACTTTGGAGGCTCATGATGCATTATAAAATCCTTCAATCCTTAATTGGTCACATTTCCCCTTCGGAGATAATGTCAGTAGTATGAGTACTGTAATGCATTTGAGAGTCTGGCACTCTTCAGCCTGGCCATTCAGCTAAATGGGCCCCAAAATGTTATGAGTTGTGTCTTTTGTTTCCTGCTTTTAAGTAAAGGAATGCTCTCATTTTTTAAGGTTAACACCTAAAATTGGTTTTCCCTGGAGTGAAATCAGAAATATTTCGTTTAATGACAAAAAATTTGTTATAAAGCCAATCGACAAAAAGGCACCCGTAAGTAAAATTCTTTTATATGTTTTCTGTATTAACTCTTGATTCATTTCTGCCACTTTGCTGCAGTATCATTTGAAGAGTGGCATTGTTCATCATTTATTGACTTGCTCCTGAGAAACATTTTCTTTCCATAGTTGAACTTTCCTAGTGATAAAATAATGAATGCTATTAAAAATAAAAGGTGTTAGTCTTTTTTATAACATAAATATTAGAGTTTTATTTTAACTGAGTTTCATCTATAAGGTAGGTGATGTTTGTTAACAGTCCTCATCCCTAAGAAGCAGCTGGGAGCCTTCACCATTCGGTGCAAATATGGCATACTCACTAGGAAGTAGGACATTTTATGATTTCTAAACTGTGGATAACATGACATTAGAATTCATACCACATATTAAAATTTAGTGCAGATGATTGTGAGAGACACTATCCTCAGGAAGATTTTAAATTTAGAAACTTTATGTTTAGGATTTTGTTTTTTATGCACCTCGTCTGAGAATCAACAAGCGGATTTTGGCTTTATGTATGGGAAACCACGAACTCTACATGCGAAGAAGGAAGCCTGATACTATTGAAGTGCAGCAGATGAAGGCTCAGGCAAGGGAGGAGAAACATCAGAAGCAGTTGGAAAGGTATGGAGTTTAAACCTGCGATTCATGAGCTAAAATTTAAGAACGCTCAGTTTCTTTAACATTCTCTGAGCTTACATTTTTGCATTGTTTCCGTTGTATTAAAATTGAATGAGTATTCTTGTTATCCTCTTTTGAAATGAGTGTGTATACTTTTCGAGTGAGAAATATTTGTCAGATATTTCTGAGGAGGTAGCTTCCCATAATTTCACAGATGGGCTTTTTTTTTTTTTTTTTTTTTTTTTTTTAACATACTTGATTTTCTCTAACACTAGTTTGGGTACCATAGTAGTTTGGAATTTTTCATGTTTGTTTCACTTGGAGTTGTATTTCTAAATTTTTCAGGGTAAGAATTGCTAAAAATTGTGCTTTAAAGCCCTGTCAGTGACACCATTGAACTCAGATGAAAAGTCACTATACAGAATAACACTAGTAACTTACAGATTTCAAATGTATTGGAAATAATGTGATTTGAATATAAGAATTAAGTAGGTCCTCTGCTAGATAAAATTTTACTACTTACCATTTAGTGTTTGTGTTTAATGATGTTTTGTTTTGTTTTTTTCTTAAATGTTCCATGTAATTTAGATAGCTCTCCTCAGGTTGTCTGCCTTAGACAAGTCTACTGCATCGCCAGACATCTTCTTAGAGGCATGCCCCTTGCCAGTAATTCTTGACCCATCATTAAAGAAACTCGGTTGAGGGGCGCCTGGGTGGCTTAGTCGGTTAAGCGTCCGACTTTCGCTTAGGTCATGATCTCGCGGTTCGTGGGTTTGAGCCCCGCGTCGGGCTCTGTGCTGACTGCCAGCTCAGAGCCTGGAGCCTATTTCAGAGTCTGTGTCTCCCTCTCTCTCTGACCCTCTCCTGCTCACGCTGTCTCTCTCTCTCTCTCCTAGAAATAAATAAAAATATATTTAAAAAAAAAAAAAGATACTCGGTTGGATTGACTGTGCTCTATCATTTTTCACTGCTCTCATGCGGCTTAGGATCACACTGTGGTTCTAGTCTTAACATGCTTTTTAAAGTAGTTCTTTTTTTTTTTTTTTAGTTTTTTTTAATGTTTTATTTATTTCTGAGAGAGAGAGAGAGATAGCAAGAGCAGGGGAGGGTCAGAGAGAGAGGGAGACACAGAATCTGAAGCAGGCTCCAGGCTCTGAGCTGTCAGCACAGAGCCCGACGTGGGGCTCGAACCCGCGCACTGTGAGATCATGACCTGAGCCGAAGTCGGACGCTTAATCGACTTAGTCACCCAGGTGCCCCTAAAGTAGTTCTTTATTGAGTTTTACTTTCTATATATTCATACCCATCTTAGCCTTTCCATTTCTCTCACAAAGACAGGGTTTTTTTCCCTTTTTTCCTTCCTTCCTTCTACGCATTTCCACCCTTACCTCTACCTTCTCTTTATTTCTCACTCCCCTTCCCTTCCTGGTCTATGTCTAAGATCTCCTGTCATAAGTTTAAAAAAAAAAAAAAAAATTCACACCTCATACCCATTACTCCATAAAATGTCCTCTGTTCTGCTTCTCTGTAACGTTGATATACTATTTACATTCTCAGATATATTTAGGTCCATTGATCCTTTATTTCTCTCACATAGAGAAGAGTGCTGGATGGCTTCTAGGATGCGTAGTATGATTAATAAATACCATTTGGTGATGTTGCTGTATTTGAGTTACTCTAAAGCCCAGGTGAAAGTGGAAAACTTGAAGTTTCTTTTCTCACACAGGAACCATGCCATGGTTTCTGTCTCAGATAAATTTTACTACCTTTCATTAAAAAACATTTACTGACTGCCTCGTACCCTATAGGAATTCAGTCACTGGTTAACTCATTTGAATGCCTGGAGGAGGTTTTATATTAGTCTAGCACACAGGGATCTGGCAGGTCTTTCAGAAATGGCATGCCGAGGCTTCCTCTGGTCTCTGCTTTCCAGATCAGAAAGAGGAAGAGACAACTGCACATATGGAAACAGTTCAGGTCAGGCTCACTGGCAGATTAGTGAGCAGATGCCGGGCGGGGAGGGCACGGGGCGGGAGGTGCGCAGCACATGCTGCCTGTGCTACTGGAGTCTCAGGCTAGAGCTGGAGTTGGGAAGGGGCAGCGAGGGCAGCCCCTTTCCCTTCAGTACTGTGGTCTCCGTGGCCATATTCTCTCACCTGAACTCCCACAACTGGATTTCTGGCAGCGAAAATGAAGTTCTATACTGTGGGTTATGGGGCTCTGTAATCTGTACTCTTAAGTTCTCTACATCCAAATTGAATGGTAATTCACTCCAATTTCTGAACAGTTTTTTGTATGGCTAAAATCGTTACCAAATTTAAAAATGGAGACATTTTAAGGGCACCTGGATAGCTCATTCGGTTAAACATCTGACTCTTGATTTTGGCTCAGGTCATGATCTCATGGTTAGTGGGATCAAGCTCCATGTCCAGCTCAGCATGGATGACCTGGAGCCTGCTTGGGAATCTCTGTCTTCCTCTCTCTCTGCCCCTCCAAATAAGTAAATAAACATTTTTTTTAAAATGGAGACAATTTAGAGTCAGATACTCACATACCAGCTGTAGCTTAGCTGTGTGGTATTCTGTGTCATGGCTGGCTGCCTGTGTCACTGTGACCCAGCTTTAAGGATGCACAATTTTTGTGAGAAACAATGACAGTGGTATACAGACATTTAGTCAAATACTTGGTGCTTAGTAAGTAGTATAATGCTTAATATTATTAATTAATGCATAATCTTGATTGAAGCTGAATATAAATTAGCTTTTAACCTTTACTTAAGGAAAATGTAATTGGGTTCATCTGATAATCTTTAAAAAAGTAAGGTATTCTAAAATATTTGACTTTCTCCATGTTAGTACAGAGAATTGAGAGTTTATTAATGTTATTTACGCTCTTAAACTAGAACAACTTTGTCAAATTAGTGTTTCCAAACCTAAACTCTGAATAAGAACTTACATTTATGGCACTTAATCACAAGAGGTTTTATGGGAAAATGGAACTTTACTAAGGCTTGACAGTTAGAATTAGGCTTAGAGTTAGAGGGGGGCACCCTTGAACTTGAGGTTTTGGCCTGGTGTACCAGGTCACCATTAGCTGTCTGTCTTACTTCTTGCTGACTTGTTATAACTCTACCTGTTTGCCCATAGCTGGAGCCTCTTCCTGTGGTGAGGCAGATAAATAGCTAGGAGCTGTAGGAATTTTTAAGTTTAGGTTTACAGAGTAAGGGAAAAAAGCTTTGATAATAAAACTTTGCTGACTTTATCAGAGATTGGAAATTGAGATGTTGTACCTAAAATTCAAAACTGACACCAGATGGCAGTGATGGTTTTTTTGGAAATTTAACTGTACTCAGATAAGAATCAGGGATGAAATCATAATTTTTTAAAAATTTTAGTGAGTACTGGCTTGGAAGGGGACAGATGGGCGGGGGGAGGGAGGGAGAAGATCCTAAGCAGGGTCCACACTGAACCGGGATGCAGGGCTGTGCTGTTCTGTGCTGCCAGCTCGGAGCCTGGAGCCTGCTTCAGATTCTGTGTCTCCCTCTCTCTCTGACCCTCCCCTGCTCGCTCGCTTGCTCTCTCTCTCTTTTTCTCAAATAAATTTTTAAAAAAGCATTGAAAATTCTTGTGCTCCCAGGTTATTTTTCTTACACTGTTTAATGTAAAATAACCTTGTATACTCCCTTTTAAGCCTTATTTCTCTCAAGGAAAGTGTGCAGTTAACTCCCTTTGTGCTGACCTGACCTGTAATTTATCGTCAGAATTCACCAAATATGCAAGTGATAATTCTCCTAATGTCCCCCCCCATCCAAGTCTACAGTAGAAACATGGTTTGTATACAGGGATGTGTTTGACAGTTTTACTTTCTTAATACTTCTGTAAATTTGTCCTTTGAAAATCTTTCCACAATAGTTAAATTGTTAATATCTTTTTAAGCAGCCCTATACTACGTTTTCTGTGACCTCACAAAAAGAATGCCTTGTAATGCCGTGTGTGTGTGTATGTGCGCGCGCATGTAACAGGGCAGTCCTGTGTTTTCACCTGGATGGTTTTTTGAGCCCAGCTGAATATAACGAAGACTCTTAAAATATGTATAGTTTTTTCCTGGTTGACTCACATTACTTGGGTTTCACGTAAATATTTCTATGTATTAATTTGTAACAAAGCAATTCTAATTCCTCCGAAGGGCACAATTAGAGAATGAGAAGAAGAAAAGGGAGATAGCAGAAAAGGAAAAAGAGAGGATAGAACGTGAAAAGGAGGAGCTAATGGAGCGTCTGCGACAAATCGAAGAACAGACACTGAAGGCCCAGAAAGGTAGGAGCTTCTGTTTGACTTTGGATTCTTCTGTCAGATGTAGTAGTGCCTCACTCTGTTAAATCTTATTTGTCTTGTAGGATAATTCCACTTAGTTGTCAGATTAATACATATAGGAATCATATCCTAGACATGTTTAACTGAGGCACATAGAATGTTCCTGTGTTCTTTCTCTTTTATTCACTTAAACACGGAGCTGTTTTCATGTGTACCCTTATTATATGTTGCAAATAAGTGTATATATTAATTTTTTCCACTTACTGTTCAGCGTTCTGTAAACAAACACTTGCTAGCATTTAAACTGAAGTCATTTTATTTGATGGTTTATGGATATTTCAGTATTTTAAGGCAGCTAAGTAACTTAAGGCGTTTTAAGCTATTCTGACTGTAATAAACTCCTTTGGAAATCCATCTCTAAATTTCATCTTAGTATATTAAATACACAACACATAGGAGTGTTTGTTTTTGGTAACACCTTGGGATGAACTACTTCCTATGCAGGATGTAACCAAAATGCTACAGTGTATAGAAAAAAAAATTGGATTTAGAGAGTGGTTTATATTCCATAACTCTAGGATAAGCTACTTTCAAACAACAAATAGTAGGAAGAACAGAATAATAAAGGTATTGAGCAAAATAAGATGTTTTTCTTCATAAGCGGCGGGATTTGGTGAGGGTTATAAATGTATGAAATATATACTATTAACTGGAATTAATACCTACTTTTCTGACAACTGGTAGAATGAGCTTTTAGTTCTATCTTTCTAAATAGAATAATAACCTTATTGAAGGTTACTCTCATTCCTTACATCCCATGTGGGGGAAGGTCTGGAGAATTTGCAAGTGGGGAACTACAGGACGAAGCCCCAGAGACTGCTGTAAACCCACAAACTGGTTGATCATTCTGATTCCAAGAGGATTGGAAATAATAATTGTAAGAGAGGAAATAGAAAAATCCTGGACTTTATTCTGACTCATTAGAAACCTCACTTCTAAGCACTAGAAAATGCCTTAGTACAAAGATTAAATTAAATACACTTGTTTGCAGGCCACAACGCAAGAGTAGAACCTGTTTTCTTAATTCCAATTGTCTATACCACTGTTTATACCACTCCAGGTGACTTTTTTGTTGATTAAAGTGGACATTTATGAAGTACCTACTTTGTGCTGCCTTCTGGGAATACAGAGAGCTAGTGCGCGTGGGGCCATGTGTGTGTGGTTGGCAAAAATAAGATACAGTCTTAAAAATACAAGTAAAGTGAGGCCATGTGTGCCAGGTGCCGTGGAAGACTAGAAGCAGTACTTGTAGAGGAAGAATGCTGTCAAATGGAATGTGTGTTTAAAAAAAAAAAAAAAAAAAAAGCTTAAATCTATGATACTGGTGTGATTTTTTTAAAAAAGATTGATAGCTCTTTTTAATTTACATATATCTTTTTCTGAGAGAATAGCTATTAAATCTTTCAATTTCATTTATTTAGGTTGCATAATAAAAATGTTAATGATTTACACACAGAAAACTACTCAAGTCCAGAAGCGCTAAAGAATCTAAGGAAGATAGAACCTAAGAAAGAATGTAGAGTATCCCTGTCAAGACAGTTTCCGATCAGTCATCTTATGGCAAAGGATGTGTGATTGTTTCTTGGTTTTGGTTTTTCCTAATAATAAAGCTTTCCCAGGCTGTCCTAAAATCTACATGATTGTCTTGTAATTTATGCTAAACTCTCACTCAAATACAGTAACTCTGGCCATATCTAAGTAATAGCATTTAGTAGATAAGCCTAAAATTTTTTGTTGGAGAAGAAACTTTTTCTATACTTTGTTATTGTTGTTGTATTTAAAAAAACTTTTTATTACAGTTGTTGTTATTTGAAATGAGTCATAAATCATTGTACAGAACCATTCTACCATTTACGTTTCCGCAATTCATCGCTGTTAAATTATTTTTTTTTAAGTTTATTTATTTTGAGAGACAGTGTGAGTGGAGCAGGGGCAGAGAGAGGGAGAGAGAATCCCAAGCAGGCTCTGCACTTTTAGCACAGAGCTGGACATGGATCTCATAAAACTATGACATCATGACCTGAACTGAAACCAAGAGTGAGACGCTTAACCAACTAAGCTACTCAAGTACCCCTCTTTATCACTTTTTCAACCATCTCTGAAGATATATTAGTGACTGTATTTGAGATATAATAGAGCCAGATTTGCATTGTTACTGTTCCAGCAAATATCAAAGTGAAATCCTACTTTGAAAAGACAAACCACAAGAAAAAAGTAGAGTGATTTCATTCTGAATACTTAAGTGTGCACTAGACACACTGAAGCACTTAGTGTGTACTAGGCACTATTGTAGGTATTGGGGATAGAGTACTGAACAGATAAGATCCCTGCTTTCATGGAACTTATGTTTTATTGAGGAAAGACAGTAATAAAATAACATAATGAAGATCATTTTATATTTTTAATGTTCAGGAGGAAGTAAACATGATAGTGTGATAAAAGTAGCTGTTTGGAGTTGGGGGGGGTTGACTGTTATGTATATACATTGTTTACAAACAGGAGTCAACCTTTAATTCTGTCATTAACTTAGAATATGACCTTTAGAAAATCATTTTAACCTCTCAATTTCCTTAGGTTTTTAATTTCTAGAATAGAAGTAAATAATCCCTAATTTAGTTTATAAGACTCTTTTGGAAAATATTTTTAAATTTTAATTGTAACATACATATAGTAATGTTCTCATCTCTTAGATACAAGGCTTAATGAATTTTTACTAAGTGAATTTATTCCTGTGGCTACCCAGAACAAAGTATAGAACATTACTTCCACTCAGGGAACTTGCCTTCTGTCCCTTCCCAGTCGTTTTTCCACCCCAAATATGACTCTGATATATATCTTCATAAGAGTTAAGTCTTACTTTTTTGAGAGAGAGCATGCACGTGGGTGTGCAGGCCAATGGGGGAGGGGCAAAGGGAGAGGGAGAGAGAGAATCTTAAGTTGGCTGCAGGCCCAGCATGGAGCCCCATGCAGGGCTCGGTCTCACAACTGTGAGATCATGACCTGAACCAAAATCAGGAGTTGGACTATTAACCAACTGAGCCACCCAGGCGCCCCTAGTCTTTTAAATTTTTAACAGCTTTGTTGAGATATGTACAGTACCACAAAATTAATGATTTAAAGTATATAGTTTAATGTTTTTTAGTGTATTTAGAGCTGTGCGGCTGACCCCTACAATTCCAAAAGTTTCATCACCCCAAAAAGAAACCCCAAACCCATTAGCAGTCTGCCAGATTTCTTTCCCCAGCCCTCCCTCCCCCAGGACAGGTAACTACTAATCTCCTCTCTCACTCTGTAGACCCACGTATTCTGGTCATTTCAAGTGAATGGAAAAGTGCGGAATGTGGTCTTTGGTAGCTGTCTCATGGGGCATCTTGTTTGTGAGGTTCACCCGTTTCATAGCTTGTATCAGGCACTCATTCCTTTTTCCAGCTGAATAATCACTGTATGCATAGCCTGCGTCTTACTTATTCATTAGTTGGTGAACATTTGGGTTGTTTCCACTATTTGGCTGTTGTGAATATGTTGCTATGAACGTCTGTTTACTGGTTATTGTGTATTTGGATGTTTTCATTTCTTTTGAGTGTAAACCTGGGAGTAGATTAATGGGTCATAGGTAAGCTCACTTTGAACTTTCTGATGAACTGCCGATCTGGTGTGTAAAGCAAGTAACACCTGTTGCATTCCCACTAGCAGCATGTGATTTATGTGATCCACATTCTCACCAACACTTGCTCCTGTTAGTCTTTTGGATTATGGTCATCCTTCTGCATGTGAAGCGCTCTTCTGGTTTTGATTTGCATTTTCCAAATGGCTAATGATGTTAAGCATCTTTCTATAGAGATTTTTGGTCATTTGTATATCTTCTTTGGAAAAATATATTTTTAAAATTTCCCATTTTTCAGTGGCATTGTCTTTTTGTTGTTGAGGTATTAGAGTGTTTTATGTAGCTCAGTACAGATATCTTATGACCTACCAGATACAGGATTTGCACATTTTTTCTCCTGTGGGTTATCTTCACTTCGATGGTGGTGTTCTTTGAAGCCCAGTGATTTTAAATTTGGATGGAGTACTGCTTATTTATTTTTCCTTTTTTGCTTGTGCTTTTGGTGTTATGCCTAAGAATAGTCTTGCCTGTTTTTGAACTACATATAAATTCATGTAGTTGGCTCCTTTTTGCTCAAATCTTATGCCTATAGCTGTAGTTTATTCTTTTATGTGGCTGTGTAATACTCTGTTGCATATATATAGTTTATCCATTCTACTGGTGGTAAGAGACATTTGGGACTTTTCCAGTTTGGGGCTGTTATGAAATTAAGCTGCTATGAACATTCTTAAACATAGCACTTAGGTATTAATTTGAAGGAGGTATAGACACCTGGGGTAGAACTGCTGGATCACACCACAGTTTATCATAGATCCTGCCACCATTTCCCAAAGTGATTGTGTCAGTGTTCATTCCTACAGTAGTGAATGGAAGTTCATTTGCTCTATGTCTTCATTACTTTAATGACTTGTTATTATCAGTGTTTGTTTTTGTGTTCTTTGTTTAGTCATGATGGTGAGCACAGTGAGTACAGGGCATTTTCTTGATGACTGATCATTTGATTTTGAGCATTTTTGCAAAGGTTTATAGCTATCTATAAAGTGTTTTTTCATGCCTTTTGCCTAATTAACTTTTTCTTCTTCTTGATCTATAGTTCTCTTTATACATTTTTAAAAGAAAAATCTCTCCATGGTTTACCTTTTATTCTCTCTTAATAGTGCCTTGTATTGAAGAGAAGTTCCTTATTTTAAGTTCTGTTTATCACTCTTTTCCTTACAGTTGTGAATGCATTATTTTTTACTACCTTCTAGATACTGCTTTACTTTTCACCTTTAGGTTCACAATCCATAGACATGTAACCAATTTTTGTAGGAGTCAAGGTTTATTTATTTTTTTTTTTTATTTATTTTTTTTAATGTTTTATTTATTTCTAGGAGAGAGAGAGAGACAGCGTGAGCAGGGGAGGGTCAGAGAGAGAGGGAGTCACAGACTGAAACAGGCTCCAGGCTCTGAGCTGGCAGTCAGCACAGAGCCCGATGCGGGGCTCGAACCCACGAACCGTGAGATCATGACCTAAGCGAAAGTCGGACGCTTAACCGACTAAGCCACCCAGGCGCCCCAAGGTTTATTTTTTCCCAAAAGTATTTCCAGTTGACCTGGACCCATTTGTTAAAAAGATTCCTTTCCCCATTGAACTGTAGCTATCACCTTTGGCACAAATCCAGAAGACTGTATATGTATGAGTCTGCTTCTGGACCATTCTGTTCCACTTAACCTGTTTCTCTATTGCCAGTGCCACAGTGTTCAGTTACCAGTTGTATCTAGAAAAACTTGGAACTGACATGTCTCAGAAATGAGTAGTAGGTGTATAACCAAGTACGTGCTCCAGTACAGCAGGAAGCACGTTTCAAAGACCGGAGCAACTCCTGGGCTTCCAGATTACTTAGATTTTACCTGATCTTTTATGACATTTTTAATGTTAATTGTTAATGACATGAATTGTTATACATTGCATACTTTTATAAATCATCCTGAAGTTGAGAAAAGGAAAATAATTATTTGGAAACAAGTTACCATAGGGAGCCATTTAGTTTATAACAGGACAAACTACAGGTCCAGCAGAGTCCTTTCTCTGCCACGACTGGTCCAGCAGAGTCCTTTCTCTGCCACGACTGGACTGCTCGGCATGAGTTGGCAGTGCAGGCCCTCTTCTCATGCGGTGCTGGTGGTGGGAGAGGAGCCACCTGGATCCTTCCTGGGTTGGTAGTTTTCTCTCCGTGTGTTGTATTAACTGTACTTTTCCTTTTCTCCCATCTTCTATAGCTTCCTATTCTAGTTATTCATAACCCTCTTCTAAATAGAGAGCTACTGGAAGGGAAGTTCTGGAAATGGATAGTCCAAGGGAAGAAGATGATTAGCTATTGGGAGGTCTTTGCTGCAGAATTCTGTGGTTTGAGGGTGTGATTAACGGTGGCTCCCTAACTCTGATTTATCTTCCAAGTTGGCATTTATTTCTAGCTTTTCCTTGGGTTCCCCAGCGCCTACAAGTATAGGCTTTTTCAGATTTTCTTTCCTTAACCTTTATTCTCAGCCACAGGAGAGCTTCACATGCTCTTCTGTAGCTTTAATGGCACTTCGGCAGTTACAAATCCTTGATCTTTTGGGGGGATGGCACTGAGTGTGTGATTCTGGTGGCTCAGGGTTTTGCTGAAGTAGAATTAGTAGTATATCTGGGTCCCTGTCAAAGACCTCCTGAATTTTAGCATCTTTTTCTCCATGGAGGGGCTACAGATTTTGGACCTAAATGTTGAAGGGAGAATGAAGCTTCTAGAAGATAGCAAAGGATAATATGTTGATAATCATAAAGAAGATTGATATTGATAACAAGCTTGCCTAATTTTAGAAGGGACCTTGACCTTGGGCATCTCTGCAGAGGGTCGGTAAGGTCCCCAAAGCCCTGCTTCGGCGGCATTGCCCGTGCTCCTTCAGGCTTGGCATCTTTCCACGTGCTAGACGGCTGCTTCCGCTCTCCTCAGGAAGCAGTAATTACTGTACTTCCACCAGCATCTTTGCTGACTCCAGTATCTGGAGAATCTTTGAGCCTATACAGTAGTCTTGTTTTGTTTTTTGGGGCTTTAGGGGCGTTGGAGGGGATCTTTGGTCCCAGCTTCCTCGTGTGCTTGGTAATTTTGGTGCCACGCCCAACATTGTGTATTTTTGTTAGGGAGGCTTAGGATGATGTTATTTTCCTTGAGAGAGGATTTGATTCTCTTTTGCCAAGCACGATATGTGCACATTACCTTGGTGGAGTTGAGCTGGGTTTCAGGCCTTGTTAAGGCCTTTTTTGCCTTCACTGCTAGTTTGTAGTCTTCTGAAAGACTGTTTATTTTATTTTTTTTTAATTTTTTTTTAAATGTTTTATTTATTTCTAGCAGAGAGAGAGAGAGAGAGAGCGTGAGCAGGGAAGGGTCAGAGAGAGAGGGAGTCACAGACTCTGAAACAGGCTCCAGGCTCTGAGCTGGCAGTCAGCACAGAGCCCGACGTGGGGCTCGAACCCACGAACCGCGAGATCATGACCTAAGCGAAAGTCGGACGCTTAACCGACTAAGCCACCCAGGTGCCCCAAAAGACTGTTTATTTTTGAGGGCCCTTCTATATTAGAGGGCCCTGAATGCCGGCCTTGACTCCTGGCTGTAAGAGAGTATTGTTCTTTTGTTCTACTTTTTAGGCTATTATAGCTGTTTTTTTACTTCTTTTCCTTGTTTTTCACCCCATATGTGTACTTTTTAGGACTTGGCAAACATCTTGAGGGGAAAAAATATGAGGTTGTTTTTTTTTTTTTAAGTTTATTTACTTTTTTTTAAATTTATTTCTAGGAGAGAGAGAGAGAGAGAGAGACAGCGTGAGCAGGGGAGGGTCAGAGAGAGGGAGTCACAGACTGAAACAGGCTCCAGGCTCTGAGCTGGCAGTCAGCACAGAGCCCGACGCGGGGCTCGAACCCACGAACCGCGAGATCATGACCTAAGCGAAAGTCGGACGCTCAACCGACTAAGCCCCCCGGGCGCCCCTATTTACTTATTTTTAAGACAGGGTGTGCGAGTAGGGGAGGGGTAAAGAGAGGGGGTGCAGAGATTCCAAGCAGGACACCCACTGCCAGCACAGAGCCGGATGCGGGACTTGAACCCACATATTCTGAGATCATGACCTGAGCTGAAGTCAAGAGCAGGGCACTTAACCGACTGAGCCATTCAGGTGCCCCAGTGGCATGCAGATTTTGGAGCTCACTTTTCTATTCAGTCTTCTTGGCTTCTCAAGCCTTGGATGTCTTGGTGACCCCAAAGCCCAAGTCTGTGTCTTCTGAGCCTATTGCAGGCTGCAGGCCACTGCATTCTGCTCTACCTGTGTTCTACTCCATTGGGGGGTATTAATGCCCTTTGTTGTTTTTCTATACAGAATAAGCAAATTCTGTACACTCAAAATTATATTCTTCTTTCCTCTTCTTTCTTACATAAAATGTAGAATACTGCACATATCTTTGTGCAGCTTGCTGTTTTTAATTAATCAACTTTTATTTATATTTTTTCAATATTTGAGAGAGACAGAGCATGAGTGGGGGAGGGGCAGAGAGAGAGGGAGACACAGAATCCCAAGCAGACTCCAGGTTCAGAACCGTCAGCGCAGAACCGTCAGCGCAGAGCCTGATGTGAGGCTTGAACTCATGAGCCATGAGATCATGACCTGAGCCAAAGTCAGATGCTTAACAGACTGAGCCACCTAGGTGCCCCTCAATTAATATACTCTTGAATATTACATATGTACTCAAAGAGATTTTTTTTAAAATGGTGGTGTAATAGGCCATTGCTTAGATGAAGTACAGACATTTTAAAGTTGTTGTTTTAGTGAGTAATTTGTAACCACATTCTTAATTCTATGATTTCTAAGAATTAATGACTGTAGAACTACCTTTGCTTTTTTTTTTTTAACAACAGTATTCTTTTACTAGGGGAAAATATAATGCTTAATAAACTATTCCTTTAGACTGGAAAAAATAATCCTTTTGGGATATTTAGTTCATTAATGTATTTTTTACTAATTCTTTCTCAATTATATAGTTTCCACACTTTACCCTCAGGGTAACATAAGAGATCATTTGGCTTGCAAAATCTTAGACCTGTCAGAATCAAGTAATGCTTGTGTTCAAGCCTGACTGAGAAAGAGAGGCTTTCTTTACTTCTTTTATCCACTCCCAAACACATAACCATCTACATCAATACAATACTATTAATAAGAGCAGCGGCATATTCTTATAGTCTTTAATCCTGAAAAAGTTTATCTTTTTTAAAAATTAATTAATTAATTTTTTATTTTTGAGAGTGACAGACCATATAAGCAGGGGAGGGGCGAAGAGAGAGAGCGGGAGAGAGAGAATCCTAAGCAGCCTCCGTGCTATCAGCACAGAGCCTGATGCAGAGCTTGAACTCCCAAAACCACGACATCATAACCTGAGCTGAAACCGAGAGTCGGACATTTAACTAACTGAGCCACCCAGGCGCCCCTGATGTTCTAAAAGAAGCCAAGTTCTTTGATACCCTCTTCCCACATGCCAGACCTCAAAATTGTAGGTTTTAGATTTTTATGAACCAGAGAGGCAAAATATTGATACTGTTTACCTTTCTGAGCTAATCTTTCTCTACAGGTGTCCTAATGGGATCCACAGTTTTGGAGGCACATCTGTTTCATAGAAATACTCTAATTTGTGGGTTTGTAATCTTTTCTATAAAGGGCCAGAGAGTAATATGTCAGGCTTTGCAAGTCACACAGTCTCTTTGCAACCGTCAGCCCTGCTGTTGCGGAATGAGAACACTCACGCACTGTATGTAAATGTGAGGGTGTTGTGTAGCCTCACTGGTATGGGTTCCAGTCAGACTGTATAAAAATTAGAAATTGGTTTAGTGGGCCATAGTTTCCAATCTCTGTTCTAACCCATTTAACTGGGGAGGAGAGAAGGCATTTCAAAACCTTTCTTTATAGGGGTCCCAGGGGGCCTCTTTTGGTTAAGTGTCTGACTCCTGATTTCGGCTTAGGTCATGATCCCAGGGTCATGGCATAGAGAGTCCCGTGTTGGACTCCGAGCTGAGCATCAAGCCTGCTGTAGATTCTCTCTCCCTCCTGCCCTCTACCCTTCCTCCCTGCTCTTGCTCTCACCCTTTCTAAAATCAAAAGTAAATTAATTTTTAAAAACCCCTCCCTTTCTAGAAGAAACTATACTTGAAGCTTTCTACTTATTTTCAACATTTAAAATAATTTACACTTTTGTATAATTCTTAATAGATCACAAAACAACCATTGTCTTGTCTACCATTCTTCAAAATCTTTATTGCAAAAAACTGATAAGAAAATAATATTGGGAAATATTTATTTTGAAATTCAACTCTACTTTTAATCCAAACTTAATTCTTCTTTCATAATACAGAAGGAATTTTTCTTTAGTTATTTGTTTGCTTGCCTAGATGAAAAAGCTGCGAGTTTTGTGGGCTTTATTTATATATCAGTCAACTAGATGGAAAGAATGATCTTAAGAAAAGTTTGATAGGTTAGCTTGATGTCCCAGTTGTAAAAGGCAGATTCTAAAATGAATAATCCTAGAATTTAGTTGTGGTAACACCCAGTGTTGTATACATTTTATCTTTATAATATCCGCTTACAATTTTTACGTTATTTTGTTAAGATTTTAAACTTTGATCAGAGTTATTTTTCTTCTTAGGCCTCTCAAAACTTCTCAAGTCTTAACTATAGTTACCTAAATTAATTCTGATCAAGACCAAAAAAGTTAACAACGGTAAGGGCAAGAAGTGTGTATGTAACAGTTAGCTTTCAAAACTCATGACCTAGATTTTTAGTTTTTCTTCCTTTCTAGAATATACAGAAAGGGAGACTCATTCTTTGTAGGACATTGTGCTCTCTTAATAGGTGGCATTCTGTTGTCTTCTGTCACAAATGTCCTTGTTATTAAACAAGAGTTATCAGAATAATACTTAAAATTAGTACTTTTAAACTTACTAAAATTTTTGGATTTGTGCTGGTAGTATCTCCTTTCTCATTCAACACAGCCAATAAAAGAGAATTAACTTTATGATCTGTACACTTAAAGATTAAAATTAATGTCATTTATCTCCAAATATTATTTTGTCTTCATGCCCAAAAAATGGATATGTACTAATTACTCAAAATGTTTAATAATTAATATAATTCACATCAGAATTCCTATTTTGAATCAGTAATTACTGCTTTAAGTCTTGGGTTTACTTATTTGATACTTAGTTTATTTTTGTTTCTTTCTTTTAGTTTATTGTCAAGTTGGTTTCCATGTAACACCCAGTGTTCATCCCAACAAGTGCCCTCCTCCATGCCCATCACCCCTCTTTCCCTTCCCCCACCCCCATCAGCCCTCAGTTTGTTCTCAAGTATTTAAGAGTCTCTTATGGTTTCCCTCCCTCCTTCTCCTTAACTATTTTTCCCCTCCCCCTTCCCCATGGTCCTCTGTTAAGTTTCTCTTGTTCCACATATGAGTGAAAACATATGGTATCTGTCCTTCTCTGCCTGACTTATTTCGCTCAGCATAACACCCTCAAGGTCCACCCATGTTGCTACACGTGGCCAGATTTCATTCTTTCTCACTGCCATGTAGTATTCCATGGTATAGATAAACCACATCTTCTTGATCCATTTGTCAGTTGATGGACATTTAGGCTCTTTCCATGATTTGGCTATTGTTGAGAGTGCTGCAGTGAACATTGGGGTATATGTGCCCCTATGCATCTGATACTTAGATAAGCAGAAAGTTATATAAGTTTGGAAGTGTATTTTATAGAGTTTTAAAATAGATGGCAAAGTGTTTAGGTTAAAACTTTGGAGATACTTGTTTTTTAAAAATAAAGATGTGCTTCTAGCTTTATGACATAACTTGAATTACAAAAATTTTCATTTCTTTCATTTCTTCTTCTTAATTTAAAAAATTAAGTTTTGTAATTGTGTAGTACTTAAAAAATTATTAGGCTTTTGCCAAGTTAAAGTCAAAGTATGTATGTTCATTTCCAGATATGCTAAATTTCAGAAACTGTATAGATTAGAGTCTTTGCTATCATTTCAGCTTCTTTTGATAATGTGAATTATTGGAATTAACCATTGTTTGGTACATATATTTGACAGAACTAGAAGAACAGACTCGAAAAGCTCTAGAACTGGATCAGGAACGAAAGCGAGCAAAGGAAGAAGCAGAAAGGCTTGAAAAGGAGCGCCAAGCCGCTGAAGAGGCCAAGTCCGCTATAGCGAAACAAGCTGCTGACCAGATGAAGAATCAGGAGCAACTGGTCAGGAACCTTAACTCTTTGTCAGAGAAAAGGGACAGTTTAGACAAAAGCATGGAGCAAACCTTGTAAAACTAAGTATATTAGATATTCTGCAAAGCACACCAAAGATACAAATAGCATCTAATAGCAAAATTTGGAAATAAACCTATACATTTTATTTCTGCCTTTATTATTAAAAAAAAAAAAAAAACCCTAAAACTGAGACCATAAAAGATAAATGGAGCCTGTTGCTAACAAAAGATTTCTGATTTACTTAAACTTTCCCTAAACCACTGGTGTGTTTTACTTTAGATAAATTGACCATGTGTTCTAATTCCTCTTATAACCACGGGCCTTACTTCATTGGGGTCTTTGTGTTTGTTTAGTGGACGTGCACATGCTACGTAGGCATGACATTTAAAAGATCCTAGAATTAAATAGTGGTTCAGACATTGACTTGCTCTGTGTCCTTGAGTCTTTCTAAGCCTCCCTCACATCCTGCCCTTTGAAAACAGGAGTTATGTCACCGCATAGGATTGTTGGGGAATCTGATAAGATTATTTGACAACATGCTCTTTAAACTAAAAAGCGTTATTTAATTTTTTTCTTTGTAGGCTTTAGCAAATACTGTATTGATCAAAGTTTAAAAATAGCTCCAGAATTGCACATTCTAAGTTCCTGCTGCTGAAACAGGAACACCTACTTGCCTATAATAAAACCATTTTTACTTTGTCTCCTTATTAGTTCATTATAGTATAGGTAAGATATTTATGATGTAAACATTTCCTTTTTTTTTTTTAAATGAAAGACTATCAGAGAAACATGTAAAACAGTTGAAACATGTACATGAAAGCTTTGTTGACAAAATAGAAACTTTTGAAAATACATATTTTTAGTATTGGTAATTGCCTCGTTTATTTTAGGCAGCAGAACTTGCCGAATTCACTGCCAAGATTGCACTTTTAGAAGAAGCCAAGAAGAAAAAGGAAGAGGAAGCTACTGAGTGGCAACACAAGGTGATCGTTTATTTCTTCGCTTGGTGTCATTTATTGAATATCTCTTTTGTACCCACCATTATGCTGAGTTTATAGAGATGGATATAAGATACGTCACGATTTAGATTGGCAAAGATACCTGTGTGTACGAATGTGTTTGTATTGTAGTAATTACTAATCTATTGATGGAAGCCCAGTGTTTGGGAGCATGGACGAGGTGATTAATTTCTGTGGGAATGAGGCATGTTTGGGGAGAACCCTTAGAAGTTTAAGCTGGGTTTTGAATGATAAATTCAGTTTTGGGAGTGGTTAGAGACTGCAGACAGAGAGAAGTGAATGAGTATAGGAAGCTTACAAGTACATGGCAGATTCTAAGGGCAACCAGGAAGCAAGCAGGGCTTTAGAGTATTGGTTCAGAAATAGTGAGAGATGTGGGCTTGGGGCGTTAGAGAGGAAATTAAGCTATGAAGGGCTTTAGTTTTAAGTCAATGGCAAGATGATAGGGGGTGTCTGTAGACATTTGACTTTGAAGATGCCAAAACAGGATTATAACATGATTAGGTACGGTTTTATAAAAAATAACATGGCGGTCGATGTGGAAGATGGCTTAATCTAAGAGGTAGGATTACCTGAGAATAAGGAGGAGCAGAGATTGCTGAGAGATTCCAAAGGGCATGGCAACCACATAACGAATATAAAGTTGAATTAGAAGGATTCAGTGACTATGATACATACTGAGATACCTAGTGTAAGTTCCTAAGTAGATGAAGTCCCTATTATTGAAATAGTTCACAAGTGAAAAATCAGAGCTTAACCCAAACTTTAACTAAAGGTTAACTCTTAAATGCAGCCATAATAGCTTTTTTACCCAAAGGTGTATAGTCATATGACTCTTCTACAATGTGTGTGAATATGGTTTCCTTTCACTCTTAAATTTTCTTTGTAGCAGTTTAAATTTCACAGAGAAGTTTTGATGTATTGAAAATTGTGTGTGTGTGTGTGTATATATATCTCTCAAAAATGCAAGAACTCTTAACCTATTACACTATTAGAATTTCACAGAGACACATAAACTTCTTTAAAAACAAAAGAAAAAGCAACAGAGACAACAAAAAAAAAAGAGGTGCCTGGATGATTCAGTTAAGCATCTGACTTCAGCTTGGGTCATGATCTCACAGTTTGTGAGTTCGAGCCCTGCATTGGGCTGTCTGCTGTCTGTATGGAGCCCAGTTTGGATCCTCTGTCCCACTCATTCTCTGCCCCTCACCCACTCATGTGCGCACTCTCTCTCTCTCTTTTTCTCTCAGAAATAAATGTATAAAAAAATTTTTTTTTAATGTTTTTATTTTTTTCTGAGATAGAGACAGCATAAGCAGGGGAGGGTCAGAGAGAGAGGGAGACACAGAATCTGAAGCAGGCTCCAGGCTCTGAGCTGTCAGCACAGAGCCTGATGCGGGCCCCCAACCTACGAACTGTGAGATCATGACCTGAGCTGAAGTCGGACACTCAACTGACTGAGCCATCCAGGCGCCCCTCAGAAATAAATGTTTAAAATAAATAAAGGGGCACCTGGATGGCTCAGTCAGTTGAGCATCTGACTTCGGCTTAGGTCATGATCTCAGTTTCGTGAGTTTGAGCCCCAAATCGGCCTCTGTGCTAGCAGCTCAGAGCCTCCTTGGGAGTTTCCCTCTCCTCTATCTACTCCTCCCCAACTCCTGCTGTCTCTGTTTCTCTCAAAATAAATAAGCTTTAAAAGTACATTAATAGGGGGGCGCCTGGGTGGCTTAGTCAGTTAAGCGTCCGACTTTCTGACTTTCGCTTAGGTCATGATCTCACAGTTCGTGGGTTCGAGCTCCGCGTCGGGCTCTGTGCTGACTGCCAGCTCAGAGCCTGGAGCCTGTTTCAGTCTGTGACTCCCTCTCTCTCTGACCCTCCCCTGCTCACGCTGTCTCTCTCTCCTAGAAATAAATAAAACATTAAAAAAAAAACAATAATAAAATAAAATAAAAGTACATTAATAGGGACGCCTGGGTGGCTCAGTTGGTTAAGCGTCCAACTTCGGCTCAGGTCATGATCTCACGTTGTGGGTTCCAGTCCCGCGTCAGGCTCTGTGCTGACAGCTCAGAGCCTGGAGCCTGCTTCAGATTCTGTGTCTCCCTCTCTCTCTGAACCTCCCCTGCTCACACTGTCTGTCTATCTGTCTGTCTCTCTCTCTCTGAAATAAATAAAACATTAAAAAAAATAGAATGATGAAGGATGATTTGGTGGGAATAATTGTTAAAAATAAATAAATGTACATAAATAAAAATAAAAATGTAAATAAATGAAAATAGCACCACAGAGGTAAATCCTATGAACTATACAAATGAGGAAATGACACGAATGGAAAATTATAATCCCGCAAACCAGGATCACTATCGTAACACTTTAGTGCAGATCCTTCCACGTTCTTTTCCTTTTTGCGTGTTTGTATAATGTACACATATATGTGTTCAAAGTGAGATCATATCATACTCTTCCATTTTAGTCACTTTTCATCTCATCTGTATTAGACTGTATTCATAGAAATTTTTAACTTCATATATAATGGACATATTATGTTAGTTTCAGGTGTACAACTTCATTATTTGGTACTATATGTATGGTGAAATGAGCTAACACACATCACCATACATAGTTATAATTTGTTTTCTTGTCTTGAAAACTTTTTTTTTTTTTTTTAATATTTTTATTTATTTCTAGGAGAGAGAGAGAGACAGCGTGAGCAGGGGAGGGTCAGAGAGAGAGGGAGTCACAGACTGAAACAGGCTCCAGGCTCTGAGCTGGCAGTCAGCACAGAGCCCGACACGGGGCTCGAACCCACGAACCGCGAGCTCATGACCTAAGCGAAAGTCGGACGCTTAACCGACTAAGCCACCCAGGCGCCCTATCTTGTCTTGAAAACTTTTAAGGTTCACTCTTAGCAACTTTCAAATGTACAACGCAATATTACTGACTGTAGTCTCCATGCTGTTTGCACATTACATCCCCACGACTTCTTCATCTTACAGCTGGGAGTTTGTACTTTTCAGTCCTCTCCTCCCGTTGGCTCACTCCCCACCCTCCCCGCCACCCCCCATTCTTGGTAACTATGAATTTGTTCTCAATTTTTTATCAGTTTAATTTTTTCTTTTTTAGATTCCACATATAAATGAGATCATACGGTATTTGTCTTTATCTGACTTATTTCACTTAAGGTAGTGCCCTCAAGTTCCATGTTGATACAGACAGCGAGCTTTTCTTCTTTTGTGTGGCTGAATAGTATTCGTGTGTGTGTTGTGTGTACACAGCACTTTCATCATCCATCGATGGGTGCTTAGCTTGCTTCATATCCTGGCTGTTAAAAATAATGCTGCACTGAACATGGTGGTATTATATATCTTTTTGAGTTAGCGTTTTCATTTTGGGGGGATAAATACCTAGAAGTGGAATTGCTGGATCATATGGTAGTTCTGTTTTTAATTTTTTGAAGAAAAACTTCTTGAAACTTGTGTTTTCCATAATAGCTGTACCAGTTTACATGGTCACTAATAGTGCACACAGCATCCCTTTTCTCCACAGCCTTGCCAGCACTTGCTGTTTCTTTTCTTTTTTATAAAAGCCATTTTGAGTGGTGCGGGAGTGATATCTCATTGTAGTTATGATTTGCATTTCCGTGATTACTGATGTTGAGCACCTTTTCATGTGCCTTGGTGGCCATCTGTATGTCTTCTATGGAAAATGTCTATTCAGACCCTCTGAATTTTTTTAATCAGATTGTCCTATAACTACCGTGTTGTTTGAATTCTTTATATATTTTGGATATATGATTTGTAAATATTTTCTTCCACTCAGTAGGTTGCCTTTTTTTTTTTTTTTTTTGATGGTTTCCTTTGCTGTGTAGGGAAGCTTTTTAATTTGATGTCCCATTTGTTTAGTTTTTGCTTTTGGTATCAAATCCAAAAACTCTTTCCCAAGACCAATGTCAAGGAGATTGCTCCCTATGTTTTCTTCCAGGAGTTTGATGGTTTTAGGTCTTATTTTCAAGTCTGTGGTCATTTTGAGTGGATACTGTGTACGCTATAAGATAGTGGCCTAGTTTCATTCTTTTGCGTGTATCTCTCCAGTTTTCCCAGCAGTTATTGAAGGGACCATCCTTTCCCCATTGTATATTCTTGGCTGCTTTGTTGTAAATTAATTGATCATATTTATTTATTTATAAATATGTGGGTTTATTTCTGGGCAGAATATATTGAGAATTGACCCAACATCTTTTATAGCTAATTTGCCAGGCCAGTGTCCACATTAGGACCTTGCATTGTGTAGGTTTGCTCTGTCTCTTTTAAAGTAGGACATTCCTTTTTATGATGCTGAATTCCTGGAAGGACCTGTAGATTGTCCCTTCTCCTTTGTCTCTTCGCTTCCTCGTGGTGTCATTCAGTTGTCCTTTTATGGTCAATATTTCCCGTAAACTGGAAGATAGACCTAAAATCTTGAAGGATTCAAGTTAAAAAGTTTTTGGCTACAGTGCCTCACAGGTGAGACTTCCATATAATTTATCACCCAAATTAGAACACTTTTTAGAGTGAAAGGTATTCTTATTAATAATTACACCAGGACAGCAGTGTGATTTTCCAGGCACAGCAACACAGTACACCACCCAGACAGTTGCTGGTGTTGAATACCTCCTGTTGTATCATCTCACAAGACACTGAATATCTTGTTAACCTACCACTAGTGATTTTAACTGGTTGCTAGAATAGAGTGAGTTTCTCCCTTGACAGGTGCTCCCCCTTGTGGCTAAAATGGGATCTCTTAGGTGTGGCATTTGGGATTCGGCTGATAGCATTTCTCATCAACTATTTGCATACCAAGTTTAGCAACATTTGATCATTCTTGCCAGAGTTAACAATTTTAGTGATGTGTTTTCATTCTGCCACTCTTGCCCACTGGCATTCCTCCATAAAAATAGAGCTTTCATCAGTCGGGCTTGTTTTTGTTACCCTGAAGTATAGTTTCTATTAGGAAGGAACGATAACTTGGTTCTCTTCATTACCAGTTTTCGAAGGAAGTTGCTGATTAACTTTTTTTTAATGTTCAGGCTTTTGCAGCCCAGGAAGACTTGGAAAAGACCAAAGAGGAGTTAAAAACTGTGATGTCTGCGCCCCCTCCACCTCCACCACCGCCAGTCATTCCTCCGACAGAAAACGAACACGATGAGCATGATGAGAACAGTGCAGAGGCCAGTGCGGAATTAGCAAACGACGGGGTGCTGAACCACAGGAGTGAAGAGGAGCGTGTCACAGAAACACAGAAGAATGAGCGTGTTAAAAAGCAACTCCAGGTATTTCATATTTACAGTTGTGTGTACATTTATAGTACAGTGAGCATTTTCCCCATTTAATAAAAGACAGACTTACTAAAAAGGAACATTTCCGGGTTTTTTTTAAGCCTTTACCCCTAGCTAGCCTTGTGATTGGTTTGTGATTGTGCGGCCTGAGTCACACTGTTTGATTTCTTCCATTGTAGCAAATGTTTGTTAGCCTTGGGTAATTAGGCCTTAAGTGGTAAGTTATTCTTTAATTACAGCTTAACTCAGTGTTAAAATGTGGAAAGTATTTTGGTGCTGTCTCTAAATGACAGATGAATTTAATTTTTAACCAGTAAAATATACATTAAAAAGCAACATAATTTAATAGACTATCTGCGTGACACTGCATACTCTGGATTATTTGTTCAGGTTTCATAATTCCGAGAGGTAGGTTTATATAAAGCACATAATTAGATCAAAGTAGGAAATTTTAATTTTATTTGACCTTTTTTCTAGATAAGTTCTCTGATTTTTTTAATTGATGAAATCTTTGAATATTAAGAAAAGAAAATGAAGCGATAATTGCAATAAATACATTAAGGCTTTTGGAGAAAGCTTCTCATGAGACTTTAGATATTAAAATAACATCCTATATGTCTACACTGACCTTTTGTAAGGCATTTCAAGTATTATATAAAGAAAGTTAAGGAAATTTAGAATAATATACAAAATCATCACAGCTGATGAGTGTAGAAGTGAAAGGCCATGGGTATTCCTCCCTAACCACCACCTCTACTACTACCAAACAAATTTACACACTTCGTGGTTTTTTTATTTTTTAAATTTACACATTTTAAAGAAATCATATGACAATGTAAATCTTAATACAACAAATCTGACTTTTTTGTATATGTGTATTTTTGTCTTTAAACCTTTTTCATACGCTTTTTAAACTCTGAGAAAAGATAATAATCATTGTTTTTATTTTCTAAACATAGGCGCTAAGTTCAGAATTAGCCCAGGCCAGAGATGAAACCAAGAAAACACAAAATGATGTGCTTCATGCTGAGAACGTTAAAGCAGGCCGTGATAAGTACAAGACTCTCCGGCAGATCCGACAGGGCAACACAAAGCAGCGCATCGATGAGTTTGAAGCAATGTGAGAGCTGTTATTTTGCATACATGTTCTTCATAAGCTGAACCACCAACAGAGAAAAGCAGGCCTTTGCAGATGTGATGGAATGCACCCCACCTTGCCAAAGCACTTACACCAGTTGACTGTGGTGGCTAAAAGACCTCCTTGAGGGAACCCTTCAGCATTGAGGCAGTGTGATGTCATGCTTGATTTCCTTTTCCTTTTGGGCCAGGGAATGGAGAACAGTGTTCCATCACCTCTTTTCACATTTTCAGTTTCCATTTTTTTTTCTGTTGAAGATTAACACTAATTATCATGTTTGACAAATGTGTATGTGTGATTTAAGCACTTTGTACATTTCAAAGGATGATGGCGACTTAATGAGAGTTTGCGTAGAGCACTCGGTTTTCTTTTGACCCTTCCATAGTTTACCTGTGTGTATTTCCACATTCTGTCTCACTCAGATTTCCTTGATGTGCCCTTATCGTATCTCACCATGCCGATAGCCATAATTCTGCCATCAGATAGATCATTGGCAGTGGTCAGAATGAAGGTAGGACAGGGTGGACAGTCTTTGATAATTGTGTAGAAGACCGGGAAGACCGCTATGAATCATGAAAAGGATTAGAATAACTAATAGTGTAATATGCAGCTGGTGGTTAATGTTTTTTAAAACCCAGTTTGCTTACATTATTGGATATTTGATACTTGCTTAATTAGTTATCTTTGATAGCTGAATGGATTGGTGTTTCATCGCCTGCCATCCTTTGGTTTTCTTTGCCTGCCATTCACAAAGGTGTAGACGGCAGGTGGTAGTTCCCGAGGAGAATTTATTGATGAAATACTACCTGCAAATACCAGTTGTCTCCAAAAGGTTTAAAAAGTCTTTTCTTTCAAAGATTGATGTAGACAAACATGTTTAAAAAAAAATCCATTTGTTGGTAATTGATTATACTCATTTTAAAAAGCCTTGGGCTTTTATTTAAGGGCAGCATTTGCAAACATCAGTCCCAGGGAGGGGACAGTAACACTACCTCACTACTACACCTGCGATGACTGGCTTTTCCAACACAGCGAAGTGTGTGAGCTGTGTTCTCTAACACACACCAGTACTGTCAGTCATGGAGCATTTCTGAGATTTCCTTTGCCTTCAGAATATCTTAGAGTGCTACACTTTTTAACTGCCTTTTTGTTGAGCTGAATTGTAGGACTCTGATTTATATGAAAATTGTAAGCTCTTGCTGGTATACTATCTTCCTGGAGGGTGTTCTGTGTCTGAGGAAGAGTGTGTGTGTGCGCGTGTGCGAGAGAGAGAGAGAGAGAAAGAGAGAGTTTTGCCCTTGTTGCATATGAATGTCTGTACCTTCATTTCTTGATATAATTGTTACATAATCATTTTAGCAGATTTGGTTTCTAAATCGTGCTTATTTTTTCGTTCTCTAACTAAAAATACTTAAATTTGGTTTGTTGATCCTATTTTAGAAATTATAATTTTAGGTTATATTAAGTTCAATTATGTCTTAAGAAATCTTTCCAGTTTGAAAGATGTTCTAATACTCACATGTTCTAACATTTTCTTTATTGTAAAACATCTAGACTTGGAGATGAGGAAAGCCTTGTTTTCTCTGTGTGGTTCAGCTACTTTTCATGTGGTATTATGCACTCAAATTTACATTTATCTATTAAAATTGCCATTTGTTAAGCATTTTTCATGCACAGTAGATTCAAGTTGTGTCTGAAAATATCTCTTGTGCTTTTTTTGATTTTGCTGACTTTAAAAGGATTAATCTGGGCAGACATAGGGAAAGGAAAGGTTGCATTTAATATATTTTTGGACTCTGTAGGACAAGAGATAACTGGTTGATAACCTTGACGTGACTGTTGTGTGGTGGTTGTGCACATGCTTCAAAACCCCGTGGAAGAGAGTTTCTGCCTGAGCACGTGGGCGGGAGCGGTGGTGCGCCCGGCCCGTCCTGCTCTCGCGGCCGTGCTCGCTTTTCCAGAGCGGCCAAGCAGTTGCCCTAAGAGGTGAAAATGTGGATTTCCACTGGATTTCTGTTCATTTTCTACATTTTGAATCGTGTGCACTACCATTGCTGCATCAGTTTGATATCAGTGTTGAAAATTTACCAGTTATATTTGCTGTTTATAATCTATTTGTAGATTAGGATTAAAATGGATTTAATCCATTTTTAAAGCTGTGTGAATTTTTCTAAACAGGAAACAACTATTTGCAATATGGGTTTTCATAGCGATTAAGCCAGTTATGATTTTTATTATTAGCAATTGAGAGCACGTGCTCATCTAGCAATGTAAAAATATATGAATGAGTATTTGGTAAATTCCAGCAGGTTTTACCATGAGCATAATTTTGTGTTGTACAATTAAGCTACAGTTACATCTATAATTTTGGATAACATTCATTGGTTAACAATAAAGTGACAAAAGCTCATGCCTTCAAGGTCCACTGTTGTTATTTAACATGGATTTTTCTGTATAATTCTGAAAATCATAATCTTTATTAGGCCCATGAATCATCACATCTTAAAAATGAGAAGTGGATAGGGAAAACTTTCAAAATTCTCACAGATTTATCTTTCCCCCAGATTGTACCTCATTTGGTATGGAAATAATAGTGATTGTTAATTCTGTGAAGAATCATTAAGTCGACTCTCTTGATAACAAAATCATTTAGGATTTCTAATCATTGCTTTAATTGTATATTGTTTATAGTTTCTTTCTCCTAAGGAAGATACAGTTTCATTGTCACAGATTGATCTTGCTATAAAAACACTATTGTTCTTTAAAGAACTATATACTAATAAGTGCTTTTATTTAACTACATATTTTTATTTTCAAGTGACATTACAGAGCAGTTACCATAAATTTAGAAAGTTATTGTCCTTTAAAAAGCTTCTTGCCAGTTTTTAACATAAAGATTATTCATTTTAAGTGAGTCATGGATTCCAAAAGGAAAAGTGAGGTGACTCTCAATTTATAGTAATACTTACCTGTCATTTTATTATTTTTTTCTTACAGGTAGGTAGTGATTTCTTCTGATCCTATCAGAAAACAGAATATTATAAGATTATTTTATATCTAGTTAGAGTTTTTCTTTAAGAACTAGAATTCCCGTTACAGAGTTGTCTTAGGCTCGACTGGAACCCTCCCTCCTGATGATCATTAGAGAACCATTTCAATACTAATGTTAGGATTAAAAATAAAAAATGCCCACTACTTCCTGTCTCAAGTTCAATTATCTTGTTGATTAGTGATATTTTTACAACTGAAGCTAAAAACTTTTTAGATCCCAAAGCATCCCATTATGTGTATTCATGAGAAAAAAGAGTTCTTAAAATTTAACATCTAAAGCTTCAAACTTTTAAGTTTTAAGTAGAAAGAATTACTGCCTTTCTCATTAATTTCCTGAGCTGATAGCAAACCAAAGTTTAGATATTCTTAATTAAGGGTAAGGGAAATCATTTATATATGGAGCTATTACCGGCAGGCCCAGCCCTCTCTTAGGTTTGTCCTAAGTGAACAGAATTTCAACATTGTCTTATTCTGTACTTTGTCATTAGAAGATAATCTCTCAATTACTCATGTAAAAGGACAGTACATTTCAAAAATTCAGTGGATTCTGCAGATGTTGTGACTTCATGAAATGTCAAGGTAACCTTCACATTCTACACTGACCAGTGGTGAGGAAGCCTTGTTTCACAATAGTGTTTCACGTATCAGAGCTTACCACAGTCCCATCCTTGACTTTTCCAGTTAATTAATCCGATGTCCCATTTTTTTTCCCTCGTGGGCCTACTTCTTAATATGTCCATCTTTCAAGGTTTTAAGAGTTGCCATTTTCCTTCTGGAAAGATCATGACTCCTTGCTTTGTTGCCTCGGTATTTCGACTTCACTGAAAAACTGTGATACAAAGTTACCCAATTTCAGATTATATATACTGCTTTAGGAGTTCATGTATTCATCACTGACCATAGAATTTTAAGGTTAAAAGATAATTACCCAATGGCACATCTTGTAAATTCAGGTTTATGCCTGGCTCTGGAGTTTTTTTAGCTACTAAATGGTTCCAGACTCTTATTCACAGACCTTCATTGAGCCACTACATTTTTATATGGTAGATTGTAAGATACAGAAGCAAGATGAGAAGAGAATGACTGTGGCCTTTCGTTTTGGCCTATCTTAAAATGTGGAATTTCAGATACTAATTTATCTTAGCCCTTAGGGCGTTCGAATGAATCTGTGAAAATACTAGATTTCTTTTAAGGTGCAGGTCCGCTTTGCTGGTTCATGTTATTTGTATGCCCAGATTCCTCCGTGCTTCATCACGTCGGTTAGCTTCCATCTTCGTAATGTATTACTTTTGTTACTTTGTTCTACTTGTCCACTTTTATTTAATGATCATTTAAAAAATTAAGATTCAGTTTGATATTTATGCATGCCATTTAGTGTGTTCCTCAAAGTAGCGATGCTGGTTTCTGTCTGTGTCACTGAGCCTAAATAGCCAATGTCCATCTTCCTAGTAATACGGCATCAGAGCCTCGCAGATTTATGTGATGATGCTTGGAAAGAAAAGTTCCTGTTGATGAAACATGGATTTATTATGTGAAATTCTTCTGCTGTGTTTATAACGTATGCTGTGATACCCCTTTTAGTTTTTTGCAAGTTAAAATGCCATAACTTATGTGTTAGACCTAGAAATGCATGTATGTTTTAGAAGACCGTTCCTCCTCCCTCCCTTTCCTTTGGTTTGTACTGAAAGGTCTGTGTAATTCAAGTCCGGCATTAGACTGGCCATTGTGCCATTTATGTAATTATTTACTTTGAAATTTTAGCTATTTTGGATAAAAGATACAGCTGTAAGATGAAGGCAAGTACTACAGCGTACAGAAAATCAGTAGAAGAAGAGCAGTGAATAAGGCCAAGGATAAGAACACATGGTGTAGTCTCCCAAGTTTGCTTGTTCTCTGATAAATTACTTAATTTTTACTGCAGACATCACAGTTTAAACACTGTACTTAAAGATAGCCTTAAACAAGTGCCTAATTGTGAAAATTTTTCTAACTTCATAGTAAGATTGATTTTATACCCTACTGACAAACCGGTCACGTAGAGTAATTAGTAATCTCTGTATTGAACACTGAGAAGTTTCATGGAGTTAGCTTTCAGTTGAATCTTCGTTTGTTTTAATTGATGAAATACATATAAAATTTTAACCATTTTCAAGCGTCCAGTTCAGTGACATTAAGTACCTTCATGTTGTACAGCTGTCCCCACTATTCATCTCCAGAACTTATTCATCATCCCAGACAGCCTTTGCCCTTAGAGAGCTGACGCCCCATTCCTCTGCCTTCCTATCCTGGTTACCCCCATCCTGCATTTTGTCTCTCTGAATTTGACTATTTGGGTGATTCAGAACATTTGTCCTTTTGTATCTCTTACTTCATTTAGCATAATGTTTTCAAGGCTCATCCCTGTTATGTAGCAGAATTTCACTCTTTTTAGAGGTTGTATAATATTCCATTGTTTATATATGCCACATTTTTTTAATCCGTCAGTCCACGGGCATTTGGATTATTTCCACATTTTGACTTGTGAACAGGGCTGCTGTGTTTGTTGATATACAAACACCTGTTCAGGTCCCTGTTTTCAGTTCTTTGGGGTACATATCCAGAAATAGAATTGCTGAATCATACATTAATTTTGTTTTAAGTTTTTGAGGCGTCACCATACTATCTTGTGCAGCAGTAGCACCATTTTACATTCCCACCAGCAGTGCGTCAGGGCCCCAGCTTCTCCTCATCCTCACCAGCAATTGTTATTTTTTGGTTTTTTAAAGAATGGCCATCCTAATGGGTGAAGTGGTATCTCATTGTGGTTTTGATTCGCATGTCCTTACGATGCATTTCTCTGTGATACTGAACATCTTTTCCATATGCTTATTCACCACACGTAGATCTTCTTTACAGAAGTGTTTATTCATGTTTTGTCTACTTTTAAATTAAGTTGTTTACTTTTTGTTCTTAAGTTGTAGGAGTTCTTTATATATTCTGGTTATGAATCCCTTACCAGATACAGGAGTTGCAAATATTCTCTCCCATCCTATGGGTTGTCTTTTCCTGCTATTAATAGTATCTTTTGTTGCACAAAAGCTTTTAATTTTAATGAAGTAAATTTATCTTTTTTTTTTTTTTTTTTTTTTGCCTGTGCCTTCAGTCTCCGCATTTTTAAAGAGAAAAAAATTTTTGATGAGCGTGTTACTGAAAAGAGGCAGGGCAGAAGAATTACTATGTACAGTGGTGAGGGTCTAGAAAGAGTAGGCTGTCTTGACTGGAATAGAAAATGTGATTCATTGTGTGTCGACTATAGTAAAGCTAGGGTGGGCTGGGCCAGGGATTTATGGAGGCTTGAATCCTTTGCTGAGGTGGTTTAGTTTGATTTGAGGACATCTGGTGCTTTGGGGGAATGCAATTACTAAGGGAACAATAACTAAACCTTGCTCCGAAAGAGAATTCATGCTGCTGTGTGAGGTGTACTAGGAAGTACAGAGGAGAAGGAAAGCTAAATAGAGCAACTTCACATGCAGGAAATTAGCTCAAAGAAAGGCTGTGGTCATGATAAAGAATTATATCACTATCTTCTGAGAATTTAAACGAAACATGCAGACGTAGTTTGCTTTCATATTTGCTATGTGTAGTTAATATTTTTTCTTCTGCTCATTTTCCAAATGACCTCTTTGGGGACTGTTTTTATTATTCTATCTGTGACCTTTTGGGGAGAGGTTCTTCATGGGCTCAAAAAGAGAACCAGAAATGAAAGACATTCAGGAACAAGTGGATTGGATTCTGAGTTCTAATTACAGGTCTTAGGCCCTCCTGGACTCTGGTTTTTATAAACAGTTTCAGAGTTCTAAATCTGGTGGTCTGTTTCAGAGCGTTTCTCTGGAATCTGGCTTAGAAACTTAGATTCCAGTTGCATTGTCTTCCCCAGAGTGTAATGCCTGACCCAGGGTTCATATCTGTGTACTTTGAAACACTAATACTTGTTCATAGTTGAAAACTACTAGTGCACAGTGTGCTTACAACAGTTGTGTGAATGTCGTTTCTGCTTCTTGCTGGTCCTCATACTGTAATGACTGGGAGAAACTTAAAGATTTTCTTGTTTTGTTTTGTTTTTTAAATAGGTTTTAAGGGGTTAAGAAAGGGGTCTTTCAGATCATTATGAAGGGGTTCTATGATTTACCCTAACACAGCTCCATGAGGATTATCTCAGAATACACATATGCAGTTAGTCACCTGCTGTGACAGCTTTGAACAGCTTACTGGGGAGATTTTTAAAGGTTTTTCCAAGTTGAGATTTGATGATGCTTCATCACTATAGCTTTTGCTAAAGGTATGACTTGATTCATCTGTTTATGCTCAGATGATATGTTAGTGGTTTCTTCCTTCTTGTTTTTGCTTGTTATGTTTAATTTTTAGGCCATAAAAGTTTTTGAATGTAAAGAAATATAATCTTTTGGTATTTGAAGTTATAGTGGATGGGTCGTTTTCCTCCCCCACTGACTTTAATATCTAATAGCTTACCATTGGTATATGGGTTAAATGTAGAATTTGCACCTTCTTAATTTGTAGGTTTTAAAAGTACTTACAGAAAATATAAAATCTTTCAGTGTATGCAAGAGGAAATCATAATTCAGTTGGTCTGTTTACTTTTTAAATAATATTTGCAAATTTGATACTAGATAGTATAAAACCTAGAATTAGAACCCAGAACCTAATCATCTGTATGCTTTATAAAGAGTTTAATATGCTGGGCCGCATTACATTCCAGTCTATGCTGATGCTTTAAGGATGTTTATAAAAAATTTGGGGACATAGGCTGTATCAAAGGCTTTGCATGAAAATGTATAGAGAATGTAATCATTGGAAAAGTAGTTTTCCATCTTTAGAGGTGTTTGCCAGCATTCACATTTTTGAGGTGTTCTCAGCATTAGGAAGACTGGAAGCAAGTATATCTTCTAAATTACTGGTCTGATGCCTACAGGTAAGAAAATGTTCTCTACCACTTTTATTTGTGAGCCCTGGTGCTTCAGTTCTTAGACATTGGGAATTTATAAGGTCTTCAATTTAATGGTGTCATGAAAGGCATGCTGCATGGGAGACAAGGAGGCATGGCTTTTTCCAGAATGTGGTAAGTCTAATATGGACAGATGGACTTACACATTCACACCCAGGGGTTTGCGGAGCAAATGCTGTTTGCTGTTTGTGCGGAGCACATTAGACTTCAGGATATGGGTGAGAACCCTTTGTTTCCATTGTGGAAATTGTAGTTAAGTCACAGGGTTGAGACATGGACCCAAATTAAGATGTAGAAAGTAAAATAAATACCAGGAGAAAAAATGCAATAAAAGTTGCAGGAGTTGGGAGTTAAGTTAGAGGTCACCTAGGAGGTGCTAATTAGCAAACAAGAAGCATGGTATGGACTTGAGTGACCTGGCCAGCAGCTGTTCTCGTCATTGGTACAAGGACAGCAGCCTGGGAAAGTTATAAATTCATCACGAGTCAGGCTAATATTTTATATCTATCTGTTAGCTTGGTTCTCTGTCACTAAGGAGTTGCATAGCCCTTAATACCAAATATAAATATGCTGATTTCCTTCTAAGAGTTTAAGTATAAGCAACCTTATTAATAATGGTTCATATTAGAATAGCCAGTATTGGTAAATAATTTAACAGTAAAGTTTTCACCTAGCTTTGTTAACTACTGTATTTAACTTGCCGTTAAACTTAGCATATTTTTAACTTAACATTCACTTTTATTTTCAATTTGCTTGTGTCATCTATCAAAAGTCAATTTCTTCTTTACAGGTTACATTAAACTGAACACTCAGTAAAATCACTCATTCTTAACTCTGTTGTTTATATGAAAAAAATATTTGCTTATTTAGTGAAGAAATACTTGAACATTATAATGGACATTAGCGGGGGTATAGTGAGGTGATTTAGTCTTTTTCTTTCAGCTATTTAGCAGAAGTATTTTGGCTGATATGACAAAATGAAAAACCTCAAATGCTGAATCACAAATGTCAAGAATAAATGAGAATAAAAAATAGGTATATGAGGGATGCCTGGGTGGCTCAGTCGGTTAAGCATCCGACTTCGGCTCAGGTCATGATTGCACGGTTCGTGGGTTGGAACCCTGCGTCGGGCTCTGTGCTGACAGCTAGCTCAGAGCCTGGAGCCTGCTTCAGATTCTGTGTCTCCCTGTCTCTCTGACCCTCCCCTGCTCACACTGTCTCTCTCAGAATAAAACACTTAAAATTAAAAAAAAAATAGGTATATGAATGAAAACTTAAATAAGTAGAGATCAGAAGTAACTCTAAAGGATAGGAGTGAAATAAATTTATAGGGCTATGATCAAAGCACATCATTTACAATATTTAAAATCACTCCAATTAAAATAGATATACGGTATAATCAGAGCAAGGAATTTTCAAAGTACTCCCATAGTAAATATACAACAAGGAATATGTTGGATAATATTCTAGTAATAAAGCCATTGAAAAAGATTTATGGTAAGGAAGTCACTTCAGTTAAGACCTAAAGGAAAAAATTGGTATGGAAATTGTTTTCTTGTTGTTATTTGTTTTTAATTTACATCCAAGTTAGTTAGCATATAGTGCAATAATGATTTCAGGAGTAGAATCCAGTGATTCATCCACTACATGTAATACCCAGTGTTCATCCCAACAAATGTCCTCCTCAATACCTCTTACCAGTTTAGCCCATCCCTCCAGCAACTCTGTGTGTGTGTGTGTGTGTGTGTGTGTGTGTGTGTGTGTGTGTGTGTGGTGTGTGTGTATAAAACCTTATGTTTTGTGCCCCTCCTGGCTTTTTTCTTTTTCCTTTGCTTCTTTTCCCTTCTGTTCATCTGTTTTGTGTCTTAAATTCCACATATGAGTGAACTCATATGATACTTGTCTTTCTCTAATTTTCGCTTAGTATAATACCCTCTAATTCCACCCACATAGTTGCAAATGGCAAGATTTCATTCTGTTTGATTGCCAAGTAATACTCCATTGTATGTGTTCGCGTGCTTGCGCGTACACACACACACAAACACACACACACACACCATGTCTTCTTTATCCATTCATCAATCAGTGGTCATTTGGGCTCTTTCCATACTTTGTTGTCAGTAGTGCTGTTATAAACATTGGGGTGCGTGTGCCCCTTTGAAATAGCACACCTGTATCCCTTGAATAAATTACCTAATAGTCCAATTGCTGGATCATAGGGTAGTTCTATTTTTAACTTCTTGAGGAACCTCCATGGTGTTTTCCAGAATGGCTGCACCAGTTTGCATCCACTTGCCGCACCAGCAGTGCAAAAGGGTTCCTCTTTCTCCACATCCTCACCAGAATCTGTCATTGCCTGAATTGTTAATTTTAGCCATTCTGACTGGTATGAAGTGGTAGCTCATTATGGTTTCTGTTTGTATTCTCCTGATGATGAGTGATGAGCATTTTTTTCATGTCTGTTAGCCATCTAGATGTCTTCTTTAGGAAAGTGTCTATTCATGTCTTTTGCCCATTTCTTTGTTTTTTGGGTGTTGAGTTTGGTAAGTTCATTATAGATTTTGGCTACCAGCCCTTTATCTGATATGTCATTTGCAAATATCTTCTCCCATTCCATTGCTTGCCTTTTAGTTTTGCTGATTATTTCCTTCACCATGAAAAAAGGTTTTTATCTTGATGAGGTCCCAATAGGTCATTTTTCCTTTTGTTTCCCTTGACTCCAGAGACCTGTTGAGTAAGAAGTTTCCATGGCCAAAGTCAAAGAGGTTTTTGCCTGCTTACTCCTCTAGGATTTTGATCGCTTCCTGTCTTACAGCTAGGTCTTTCATCCATTTTGAGTTTATTTTTCTGTATGGTATAAGAAAGTGGTCCAGATTCATTCTTCTGCATGTTGCTGCCCAGTTTTCCCAACATTTGTTGAAGAGACTGTCTTTTTTCCAATGGACATTCTTTCCTGCTTTGTCAAATATTAGTTGGCCATATGTTTGTGGGTCCAGTTCTGGGTTCTGTATTCTGTTGCATTGATCTGCATTTCTGTTTTTGTGCCAGTACCATACTTTCTTGATAATTACAGCTTTGTAATACAGCTTGAAGTCCGAGGTTGTGATTCCTCCTGCTTTGGTTTTCTTTTTCAAGAGTGCTTTGGCTACTGGGGGTCTTTTCTGGTTCCATCCAAATTTTACAATTGTTTGTTCTAGCTCTATGAAGAATGCTGGTGTCATTTTGATAGGTATTGCATTGAATATGTAGATTGCTTTGGGTAGTATTGACGTTTTAGCAATGTTTGTCCTTCCTATCCAGGAACATGCAATATTTTTCCATTTTTTAATGTATTCTTCAATTTCTTTCATAAGCTTTCTATAGTTTTCAGTGTATAGATTTTTCACCTTTTGGGTTAGGTTTATTCCTGGGTATTTTACAGTTTTGGGTGCAATTATAAATGGGATAGGTTCCTTGATTTCCCTTTCTGCTGCTTTATTATTCATGTAGAGAAATGCATCTGATTTCTGTGCATTGATTTTATATCCTGTGACTTCGCTGAATTCATAGATCAGTTCTAGACACTGTTTGGTGGAGTCTTTGGGGTTTTCGCTATAGAGTATCATGTCATCTGCAAAGAGTGAAAATTTGACTACCTCCGTGCTGATTTGGATGCCTTTTATTTCTGTGTGTTGTCTGATTGCTGACTTTGAATACTATGTTGAATAACAGTGGTGAGAGTGGACATCCCTGTCATGAAGCTTAGCATTTTTTAGTACAAAAAAATTTTTAGCTTAAGTACATTGTAGTGTATATATATATACACTATGTATATATATATATATTACTTCAAGCAGTACAGTTAGCATTTCCTTCTGAAGCACTGGTTAGTTATGGTTTTTGTTTTTGTTTTGAGTTTATATGGTAATAGCTTGTGTGATAGTAAAGCATCAGAAAACAGGTTAATTAAGGATGTTTTAGTTATTTTTCTTTGGAGATTTCTATTTAAGAAGCATTAAAATGATGAAGTTATTGCCAAATTTTCTCCTTTAATTAAAAAAAAACTTTACATCCATGCTTAAAGAAAATTGTTTTTATTTTTATTTTACTTGTGTATGTTTTTAAGTTTATGTACTTTTTAGAGAGAGAGAATTAGGGAGGGACAGAGAGGGGAGAGGGAGAGTATCCCAAGTAGGCTCCACACTATGAGCGCAGAGTCTGATGCAGGGCTCAAATTCACGAATCACACGATCATGACCTGAGATGAGATCAGGAGTTGGACACTTAGCTGACTGAGCCATTCAGATGCCACAGAAAATGGTTTTTTTTTCCTTTAAGCTAGAAAAGTAGTTATTAAATTGCAAATGTTTTCAGGAAAAGTGTGTTTTTCATTGGCTTCCAATAGTATCAGACTACGTGCAGAAACTGTGAAATTCTAAAGGTACTTTTAGGCTCTACTTAGCTACCCTGTAGCTAAAGCCTCATTAAAAAAAAAAAAAAAAAAAAACTTGGTTAAATCATCAAAATTTTAAAAGATAAGTGATACATGAAACATGACACAAAAGTCAATAGCACTAAAAATTAGAAGCCTTCTCCCCTGTCCTCCATCTTCCAGCTTCCCCAGAGGTGACTGTGTGCACCTGTGCACGCGCCGCATGCATGTGGGACATGCTTTTTGTCGTCCGTACACATGGTTTTGCACTTCTTTCACTGAATGGCGTATTTTGGAAATCATCACATAGCATTTAATTAATGGATGCTCCTTAACTTCTGATGCACATTTATGTCTTTACCAATCCTTTGCTGTTTTAAACAATACTGCCATAGTCTTGTACAAGCACTGCTTGTGTGGTTTTGTTTGTTTTTTTTAAGAGGAGAGGGCTTTTTTTTTTTTTTTTTTGAGAGAGAGAGCGAGCTCTTATAAGCGCAGGAGGGGCAAAGAGAAAGAGTAGGGCAGAAAGGATCTGAAGCAGGCTCTGTGGTGACAGCAAACAGCCTGATGCAGGGCTCGAACTCACAAACCAGGAGATCATGACCTGAGCCGAAGTTGGATGCTCAACCGAGCCACCTAGGTGCTGCCTTGCTTGTTGTATCCTAAGAAATCGTGTTACAGTCTAGACGATGAGGTAGGTTGACATATGATTTTTTTTATAGTTTAGGTATTCCAAAAATACAGGAATTTTTTACTTAAATGATGTAAGTACTTTTTATATTTAATAAATTTAAATAGCAGTATATGCTTATGGAAACACTTTTAATAGAAAAATAGACACTTATGCATGAATTCCATTTCTGTGTATCAAGTTTGCTTCAAAGGTGACATAATTTTGAATTTCGCTTTTGAGGCCTCAAGGGACAATGATCTGTCAATAAGTAAAACTTCTCTGACTTCTTCAAATTCTGTAACCAGAAAATGTTACTTTAAAAGAATCAATAGGGGGGGCGCCTGGGTGGCTTAGTCGGTTAAGCGTCCGACTTTCGCTTAGGTCATGATCTCGCGGTTTGTGGGTTCGAGCCCCGCGTCGGGCTCTGTGCTGACTGTCAGCTCAGAGCCTGGAGCCTGTTTCAGTCTGTGACTCTCTCTCTCACCCTCCCCTGCTCACGCTGTCTCTCTCTCTCTCCTAGAAATAAATAAAAAACATTTTAAAAAAAATAAAAATAAATAAAAGAATCAATAGGGTAGGGTTTTCTAAGTGTACGTTGATAACCTTTTGGTTCTTAATTTCCTTTGATTGCCACCACTTCTTCAGTGGTCCAGCTTTTCACTTGCATACACTTTTGTTAAAACAGCAATGGTTCGTTGAGTGTCCAACTCTGGATTTCGACTTAGGTCATGATCCCAGGGTTGTGGGTCGAGCCCTGTGTCCGGCTCCGTGCCATGCGTGCAGCCTGCTTAAGATTCTCTTTCTCTTCCTGTGCCCCTCTCCCCTGCCTGTGCTCTCTCTACACAGTGAAAAATAAAAAAAAGAAAAACAGGAAATGACAAGCTCAGGTCATTGTGAAACACTTAATAATATAAAGTGCCTTATTTACCACAACACCCAACAATAATAGCAAAAATATTACAAAGAAATTTGATTCTGCAAGGTTTTTTCTTTTTTCAGTTTTAAGGGGGTAGATCAAGTTAGTGTTTTTCAAACATAACCTCTTCGAAGCTACAATGTAAGTGGAGTCTTCTCTTAATTCACTCCTATGAATGTGATCTTTCTGAAGTTAAAATGTCCTTTGATCTCAGAGCTTTCTTTTTAGATCACATACTGCTCTTGTGCCTATAAATTTTGACGTGGTTCTGAAATGATTTTTTGGGGCCACAAATAATTGGGGGGGGTTATAGAGCCTAGATTTGTTTCGGAAGTGCTAATGCTATTTCATGTTGATCAGAAAAAGCATTGATCTTGTGGTTTGTGGTCTCCCTCTCTCCCCGCTTTCTGTGAGATCCATGCTAAATTCTAGGCTGATTTATGAGAAAGGCTCAGAAGCCTACAGTGGTCACCGATTTCCCTTGCTCTGTCTGCTGCCCAGTGGTGCCGAGTCCTGACCCGGCCATCTGGTTCTGCACAGTCCTGGGGGTCCTCAGACTGTCAGTAGTCAGATGACCCCAGAGCCCCCTGGGTTCTCTCGGTCTTGTGGCCCACGGACCCTTTCCCACATTCTCCGGCTTCTTCAGTGATGTTTCCCTTTTTACAGAAGCGGCTTAGATCCAGGTTTCACCGGTTCGGAGCACATTAGCTCCATAGCCCGTGTGACTGGCCCTGTAAGAGTGCTGAGAAAGATGCAGAGAGGTATGAGTAGGCAGCTCATGGGAGGCCCACGTCTGGGTTTGAATGGCCCAGCCGCGTGCTAGCTGTGTGGCCCTGGCGCACCACTCACCCATTTGGAGCCTAGGTTTTCTCATCGGTTAACTGGGAGAAACACTCTCCGGTCTTGTGGGCACCGATTATAATACACAGGGAATAAGGGAATACCCTGCTTACACCCTGGCCTATTGAAGGTGTTCATAAATGGTACCTTCTCTCACTGCGTATTTCATGAGATTTTTGTCCGTCTGTCAGTATTGTGGGTACTAGTATTTATACCCACGCCCTTTGAATTCTGGTTTTAATGCTGCTTTTTGCCTTTTAAGGGGTGTACTTGTGATTTTCTTAGAAAGTACTGCTCAGGCCGTGCGCTAGATATGCAGAGATAAAAAGAAATGTGGTCTATCCTAAACAAGAAATCGTTACTGATCACTTCCAGTAGACAAAGTAAACAATTGACTTGTGCTTCTACCTGATGAATAAGCCCTCTCAGCCCCCCAGTGTCCAGTGTCGGGGTGCCCAAGGCCCAGCCCTTCCCTGTGTGCACCTGCTCTCGTAGCAACCTCAGCCACTGTTCCTGCCTTAAATACCATCAATAGGCCGAAAATTCTCACGTCTTCCGCCAGAACCTCTTCTGAACTTTGGATGCGTGTATCCAAATTTCTACCTGATGTTTCCACTTGGACGCGTAACAAGCATCTCAACTTCCTATGTCACCCCAGAATCAGGGTCCCCCTGACCCCACACTTGGCCTTGCCTCCGTCCTCCTCTTAATGAAGGGCGAGTCCACTGTTTCAGTGAGCCAGGGCCAAACATATCGCACATATCGCTCTTCTTGTCCCATGTCCACATTCAACCCAAAGCTGTTGGCCCGACATTCAAAACACACAGTGTGTCCAGAACGTGACCACCTCGTGCATCCTCACAGCTGTCTCCCTGTTCCATACACCTGGGCTGCTTGGTTATTGCTAGAGCTTTCTGCTGGGTTTTCTTCATTCCTTTCTTGCTATTCTACCGTCTGTTAAGACAGCAGCCTTAAAAAGGTAAGTCAGATCCTGTCACTTCTGCTCAAAATCCTCAAGGCTCTCCATCTCAGAGTAAAAGTCTTAATCTTCTCAGATTAATTCAGTGCCTGATCTCTGGACCCTTATTTTTGACATCATCCACTGATTTCCCATTCTCTCACTGAATTGAGGTGAGCTGGCTTCCTTCTTATTCTTTAGCCAGGGCCCACATAGGTCTTTTCCTCCAGATATTTTATAATTTACTTCCTGGCCACCTCCAGGGTTTTGCTTAAATGTCCTCTCAGTGTGGCCTTCTGTTTACCACTTTATTTAAAGTGGGCCCTTACCCAGTATTCCCTACCCATTTCTTTCCATGATCTTCCTCTATACCACTCACCATCTAACATCTGTAGTTTGTATGCATATCTTCTTCGACCTTTGATGGGGTCACATCTGATAAACCTATTATAAGATGAAAATATCCCAAGAGGAAAATGCCTACCCTCCCAAACACTTCCGCCTAGCCTAGCTGCCCTTAAGACGGCGTGCCCAGAGAGCACTTACGTTAGCCTATGGCTGGGCAGCACTGTCTGACACAAAGCCTATTTCATAATAAAACGTGGACCTGCTCACGTAATTGATTGAATACTACACCAAAGCATAGGTACAGAATGGTTGTTAGGGAATCGGTGTTGACCCTCGTGGCCGCGTGGCTGACTGGGCATGTTGCCGCTGCCCAGCTCCACCAGAGAGGATGGTGCCGAAGGTCGCTAGCCTGCCAAGTTCAGATTTTGAAGTATGGTTTCTACTGAATGTGTATCCCCCTCACGTCCTTGTAAAGTTGTAAGTCAGGGGCTGTCTGTCTTCAGCTGGAATGTCAGCTCCACGAAGGCAGGAACTTTGGGCAAACATGTGCTCAGTGCCTAGAGCAGTGATTGGCACCTACTGGATGCACCTGGTGGATGCACCACTTGTCTATTAAGTGAATCAGATGGATGGTGTCTGGGATATCAGAAGGAAGGCACCTAATCTTGTCGGAGGGTTACAGGGAAGACTTCCTGGAGGGAGAATGTCCCCTAAGCGAAGTCTTTAAGACTTATTCTTTTTTTTTTTAATTTTAATTTTTTTTAAGTTTATTTTGAGAGAGAGAAAGAGAGAGGAGTGTGCATGCATGCATGCAGGGTAGGGTGGGGGCGGGGGAGAGAGAATGAGGGAATGAGAGAATCCCAGGCAGGTCCATGCTGTCCGCACAGAGCCTGACGTGGGGCTCAAACTCACAAACCATAAGATCATGACCTGAGCTGAAATCAAGAGTCAGATGCTCATCCAACTAAGCCACCCAGGTGCCCCAAGAGCGAGTTGCTCTCAGGGGGACAGAGGTAGGAAGATGTCCAGGTAGAAGGGACTACATAGACAAGCACATGGAGGCCCAGAAGGGCCGGCTGTGGTCGAATGGTCAGTTTATATCTTAAACGTATGAAGTTTGAGATTCAGAAGTTGGTGTCATGAAACACTAGAAAATCACGAGGGGCAATAGTTGTGCCTGTGACGTGTCATTTTGGGCAATTTAAGTTTGGAGCGCCGATGGGATGTCAGATGAAACCTCCCAAGGGGACACGGTAGGGAGAGACCCTGGGTTTCGTCGAGAACCTTGGTGAGGGTCCTGCATCCCAAGCGCCACCAGGGGACAGGGCTGCACAATGCACCACAGGGTGGGGACTGCAGGGGTTTGGGTGGCACTGTGACCCCCAACGTCACAGGAAAAGGAGAGGCCTGTGAGCACTTAGAGTGCACACCGCTTCTGGCAACAAGAAAATAATTGAAAAGAGCCATTTCCACGGAATTAGAATAGTTTTGGTTTTTTTTTTTCCTACTTAACTGAGTGTCTTCTGGAAAGTATTCCCACAAACCTGTGCATACAGCAGGAAAACGCTCTTCCCCCCAGTGTCCTCCGTCAAGTGCTGGTGTCCAAGGCGGTCACCGGTGGGCACCCAGCCCCACACCCAAGCCCAGGAGATTAGACCCAGCAGATGGGCCTCTGTGTCCATGTTTACCCTCTAGGGCGCCCTGTGTGGCACCTGAAGGATTGGAGCTGCTCGAGTAATTCCATTCACTCTTAAACATCTGTTCAGCGCCTGCAGTTAGATCTTGAGGGTTCACAGCTAATTTTTTAAAACTCACAGTCCAGAGAAGGAAACAGAAGAGTTAAGGGACAGCATGACTATGAGACCAGGGACACGTACCAGGGTCTGGGGAGCAGCCAGCCTCTTGCTGACACTTCCAGCCACGCAGAGGCCATTGCGATCGTCAGCCCTGAGCTCAGGAACAAGTGTCACCCTCCTCCAACCCCCCGCTTCCTCTCGCGGCTGGGGGACCATCTTGGTGGACATTCAGTGGTGGTCTCGATGCTGCTTGTACAGAGGCTGCAGGAAAAATCACGGCTTCGGAGTAATTTCTAATGCTCGAACTGGGGGCATCAGCTGGGGCCAGAGGCGCAAGTCTAGGACTCACGCCAGCTCCGGAGCTGAGCAGTGGATCAGGAATGGGCATTTCTACCTGGGGCGAACTCCGGGGACCTCAGGAGAGGTGAAGATGGACCTTGTGTGTGTTCCGGAGCTGCTGAGGAACTCCCGGTGGGAGGACTTGTTGCATTTTATTTCTTCATCCAAATATTTTAGTACCTAGTCCCCGCCAGGCACTGTGCACATAGTGCTCACTGAGGATATGATAGTAAGACTAGCTCCTTACCCCAATGCTGTTACTTTCTATAGAAACACGTGAAGCACAAACAAGCAGAGTAAGTGCAAAGTTGTGAACTGTATTCGATTGAATCGTGTGAAATCACCGCTATACGAGCATCTTTGACCTATAAAAGCAGCAGATTTATATCAATTTAATACGGTGAAAGAACACGGGACTGAGCCGGGGGAAATGCGGCGCGGGGATGGCGGCTGCGGAGGTCAGAAAATCTCTCTAGGAGCTGACATGTAAGTTGCCCCTGAAAGAAGAGAAAGCCGGTTCCCACTCTTCCTTAGTTAAATCCGGATGTGAGTGCAAGTGCCAGAGGGACCTCATGAGGGTCCTGGCCCCGCGGGGACTGTGCCCACACAGGAATCTTGTGCTCTGATGAGCTACCGGCTTTTCGGATGCCCCTGGCCCACTGTTGCTGTACCTTCTGGCTTTCGAAGATAAGCCAGAAAACAGCTTTTTAAAAAAGGCCATTCAAAGAGTAATGCGTGAGCCATTTCAGTTGAAATGTAACGTTTATGTGAAAATCTCCTAAAGTTTACATGCCACCTATTTCAAAAATGTGAGGAAATGCTTTGTAAACCCAACGACGTATCTGCTTGCCCAAAGTGGCCCCCTGGGCACCGATTTATAGTCTTCGTTTGAAAGTGTTCCAGGTAGAAGGACCAGTGTGTGCTAAGACCAGAGGCAAGAAAGGGCCTAATCTCTTCAAGAAACAGAAAGGAGGGCTGTATATCTCCAGAGCTGAGGGATCCCAGAGGAGAGCGGTGTGTTTGATGAAAGTGGAAAGGAGCCAGATCACAAGGAGCTCACCGGAGTCCTCGGGCAGACGCATGGGGACAGAAGTGTGAATTCGGGGTGAACACAACAAGCACACGCCCTGGGGCCATAGCAGCGGTGTCTGCCTGGAGGAGAGGAAGCTTTTCCTCATCCAGAGAAAGATGTCCTAAATGCCACAGGTGTCCCTGAAGCTAGGGCCCTATTCCATTTTACAGGTGAGGGACCTGCGGCAAGCCACGCACAGTGGTGGCACAGTTTGCATCTGGGCTGAGTTTTCTTTGAATTGGAAGCCCCACCCAGATCCTTTTTACTACAAAACACCAACTACTTTTCCAACCGAGATATGTTTACAGGATAGCGCCCTTTGGCGGATTTTCCTGTCTGCCTAACTCAAAGTGAATGTATCCACTAATTCAAAGGCCAAAGAAGAATGCTTTCCGTAGTAAGTTGCCTATGGAGTACCAGTAACCTGAAGATCAGACCCCACAAAGTTGAAGACCAGACTTCTTCGTTCAGCTATTTCTGTGCGGGCTGGTTCGACCAGACTTGCAAGAGCTTAGTGTTTCATCTCCAAAATTAGGGGAAAATCACTTAAAGTTGAAATACATGATATACTCTTGGGTGAGCAAGCAACCTTTTCCTTTTATTGAGTGTCAACGCCTTCGAAATCAAAGGAAGGATCTATGCTCGAGGGATCTCAGACACCCAGAGGAAAATGAATTCGAGAAGTGAAGACGAATATGGATAGAAATAGGCTTTCTCAGCCATGCAGTGGACGTTGAGTAAAATATTTCAGGAACTCAGCAAGCAGGTCTTCGATGATAGGAACTTAACTCAGTCTGGAAAACAATTCAGGAGCTTGGACATCAGAGGGAAGAAGGCTATTGCCTGGGAAGCTGCAGACCCGAGAAGAGAGGAAGGCGGCCACAGTGTGAGGCCTGAGAAAGGGAATCTGGGTAGCATTCCAGAAAGGCTCACAGTTGAAGTTAACCACCTGAGTCAGTGTCTGTAGGAGGAGATTGCTAAATTAGTTTTCAGAACTCAGTGTGATGAGTGTTTCATTAAAATTCATCAGTCACTTCTTTGTCACTTATTAGAATATTTGAAGAGAGAAAGGAGCATAATTAATAACATTTTCCAGATGCTCTATGTGGGTTATTTGATATACTTTGTAGCTAAAAATGGATGATTTAACTTTCCTTATGAAAGTATGAAAGCTCTTAGATTTTTTTGCCTGCAATATTAAAATGAAAATTGTATTAAAAAATTTTTAAGTTTATTCATTCATCTTGAGAGAGACAGAGAGAGAGAGAGAGAGAGCATGAGTAGGGTAAGGGCAGACAGAGGGAGAGAGGATTACAAACAGGCTGTTAGCACAGAGCCTGATGCAGGGCTCACACTCACCAACTGCATCATGACCCAAGCTGAGATCAAGAGTCAGATGCTTAACCAACTGAGCCACCCAGGCGCCCTGAAAATTGTATTTTTAAAAGCAATCACTATGATTGCCTATAGTTTGCTTTTATATTGGTAGGTTCTGATCATTGAACAAAAGCAGAAGTGGCAAATTCTCTGTTCAGGTCCACATATTACATATTTTTGACTTTGTAAATAGCTAATCTCCATCACATCCACACAATTCTGCTATTGTAGCACCAAAGGGGCTCTACATGTGTGTAAATGAGTGAGCAAGGACACCATACTGTGTATGGACACAGTAATCTGAATTTCACTTAATTGTTGTTCATTATGAACTGTTCTTCTTTTAATTAAAACAATTTATGTTAGGGGCGCCTGGGTGGCTTAGTCGGTTAAGCATCCAGCTTTCGCTTAGGTCATGATCTCGCGGTTCGTGGGTTCGAGCCCCGCGTCGGGCTCTGTGCTGACTGCCAGCTCGGAGCCTGGAGCCTGTTTCTGTCTGTGACTCCCTCTCTCTCTCTGACCCTCCCCTGCTCACGCTGTCTCTCTCTCTCCTAGAAATAAATAAAACATTAAAAAAAAAAAACAATTTATGTTAAACGATAGCCTCTACAGAAACAGGTGGGGAGCTGGATCTGGATTTGGTCCATGAGCCATGGTTTGCTGACCCCTGAATTAGAGGCATGGAAAACATTCATGTTCTCCCACAGGCCGGTGGTGTGGTTTTCCTGACCGTCGAGAATTTTATTTGATCCCAGAGGGGCCTCATTCTGCTGAAATGAAAGGTTTTGTTTTGTTCGTTTTGTTTTTCTACACATTTGAAAAACTTTGAGCAGTGCTTCTCCAAATAGCATCAGAATAACCTGGAGAGTTTGTTTTAAATGCAGATTCCAGGCCCCCCCTCCCCAAGTTTCTGATTCAGTGAGTCTATACGGGAGCCAGGAACTTGCATTTTTATCCGATGAGGCTGAAGCTCTTCTAACAGCACTTGTGAGAAGCCCTGACTTTGAGGTGAGAGTGTCCAACACCATGGGAATAAAAATGTGGCTTCTATTCAGTGTCCTTGGAGTAACTATTGACTTTTCTACCTAGATGCTTTCTTTGAGACCTTCCAAATCCTAATGGTTCAAAGACCAAAGATAATCGGAACCAAATCTATAACTTTCCTATCTCTTGTAGTATTTTTCCTCCATTAATTTCTGTTTTAAACACATAAAAATGAGAGAATGTTTTACAACAGTGTTAGGGAAAGAAATGTGCCTAGGAGAAATATAAATGAATGTGTACATTCTTGTTATCTGTATTATCAAATTATTAAAACATGTTATGTATTATAATATCATACACTTGACCCTAATACAACATGAGGGCCTGGGATCCCAGGCCTCTGCTCAATCAAAAATCCGCATGTTACTTCTGACTCCCCCAAAACTTAACTGCTAATAGCCTACTGTTAAGTGGAAGCATTATCAATAACATAAACAGTTGATTAACACGTATTTTGTATGTTATATGTATATATACTGTGTTCTTACGGTAAAATCAGCTAGAGAGAAGAAACTTAAGAAAATCGTAAGCAAGAGAAACACATTCATAGTACTGTACATTCACAAGAATCCACATGTAAGTGGGTTTATGCACTTGGGTTCAAACCTGTGTTGTTTAAGGGTCTGTATATATATGTGTATATATATTATATATACATAATATATCTATTACATATTATATATACATAATTTATGTATATAATAGATACTCATGCATTAGTTTAAAAAATAGTACATGACAGTAACTTTGGCATTCTGTAGCCTTCCTCTATCACATCATCCTTTCCTGTGGGTTTTACTGGGTTAGTATCCACAAGCAATATGATGTCTGGTTTATATAATGTCTAGTTTATATGATGCCTAGTTCTGCACGCATACAAACTTTAGTTGTACCACACACACACACACACACACACACACACACACACACACACTTTGACTACTATCGTAGTGGTTCATTTATTCTTATTGCCGTGAGTGTATTCACTTGAATGCTCTACAATTTATCCATTCCCCTGATGGTGGACATTTGTCTTCTAATATTTTTTATTTTACAGACAATATAGCCATAGATCTTGCTGGACATGTGTCTCGAATGTGAGCAATAGCATCTCTGTGGCTGAGACCTAGTTGGGGGTGGGGTGGGGAATTATTCGGTTACAAGATATGCATATTTTCAACTTTACTGTGTAGCCATTAAATTATTTTCCAAAGTAAAGATACATTCACATCTTTACCACATGTGATATTACTAGAATTTTTTTTAACTTCTGCCAATTTGATAGGTTTAAAATGGTATCTTACTGAGTTTTTAATTTGCCTGTTCTTGGTTACTAACATAATTGAGAATCTTTCTTATATTTATGGACCTTTCACATTTCCTCTTCCTTGAAATGACTTTTTCTTTTCTGCTTGTTTTCTATTAGCTTCTTTATCCTGATGTAATTGATTCACAGAATTTCTTTATATTTTGGCTCTTAATCTTTTGACACTCAACTGTTTTACAGTTATCTCCTTCCAAGTTGTATCTCGTCTTTTCACATTTTTATGAGTTTCTGATGGATACAAATTTACATTTTATGGTAGCTTAATTTATACATCTTTCTCCTTGTGATTTGTGGCAGTTTTTGTGTGTGAATCTTGTTTAAGACGTTCTTCCTTTCCTTGAGGTCATGAAGGTATTCCCCCATAGTTTTTCTAAAAGTTGTGAGTTTTAAAATTTTCTTCTAAGTGTTTGGTTATTTTTACACTTGAGTCTTTGGTCCAGCTGGAAGTAACTTGGGGTCTGGGATGAAGTATGGATCCATTTGTTTTTTCTACCTGGATAACCGATTGTCTTAATCCTCCATTCCTCTCCCATCGGGGCCATTACCACTTCTTACCTATATTAAGGATTCACATGTACAGTCTCTGTTCTGTTCCATTGGTCAATCTGTCTATCCCTTGTGTCAATACCATTCTGTTTTAAGTATAGCCTTAGTTTAGGGGTTGGGTTTTTTTTTTTAGTTTTTATTCAACTTGTTTTTTGTTTTTTTTAATTTACATCCAACTTAGCATATAATGCAACAATGATTTCAGGAGTAGATTCCTTAATGCCCCTTACCCATTTAGCCCATCCCCCCCACAACCCCTCCAGTAAGCCTCTGTTTTTTCTCCATATTTAAGAGTCTCTTATGTTTTTGTCTCTCTCCCTGTTTTTATATTGTTTTTGCTTCCCTTCCCTTATGTTCATCTGTTTTGTATCTTAAATTCCTCATATGAGTGAAGTCATATGATATTTGTCTTTCTCTAATTTCACTTAGCATAATACCCTCTAGTTCTATCCACATAGTTGTAAATGGCAAGATTTCATACTTTTTGATTGCGGAGTAATATGCCATTGTATATATAAGTCATCTTTATTCATTCATCTGTTGATGGACATTTGGAGTCTTTCCATACTTTGGCTATTGTCAATAGTGCTGCTATAAACATTGGGGTGCATGTGTCCCTTCAAAACAGCATACCTGTGCCCCTTGAATACCTAGTAGTGCAGTTGCTGGGTCATAGGGTAATTCTATTTTTAATTTTTTGAGGAAACTCCATAGTGTTTTCTTTTTCTTTTTTTTCTTCTTTCTTTCTTTTTTTTTTTACAAATAGTTTATTGTCAAATTAGTTTCCACATAACACTCAGTGCTCATCCCCACAAGTGTCCTCCTCCATGCCCCTCCCCCCTCCCCCCACATCCATCAGTCCTCAGTTTTTGCCATAGTGTTTTCTAGAGTGTGTACACCAGTTTGCACTCCCACCAGCAGTGCAAAAGAGATCCTCTTTCTCTGCATCCTCACTAACATCTGTTGTTACTTGAGTTGTTAATGTTAGCCACTCTGATGGGTGTGTGGTGGTATCTCCATGTGGTTTTGATCTGCATTTCCCTGATGAGGAGGGACGCTGAGCATCATTTCATGTGTCTGTTGGCCATCTGGATGTCTTCTTTGGAGAAGTGTCCGTTCATGTCTTTAGCCCATTTCTTCACTGGATTATTTGTTTTTTGGGTATTGAGTTTGATAAATTATTTATAGATGTTGGCTACTGTTTTAATTTACTAGCCCTTTATGTGATATGCCATTTGCAAATATCTTCTCCCATTCCATAGGTTGCCTTTTAGTTTTGCTGATTGTTTCCTTCACTGTGCAGAAGCTTTTTATTTTGATGAGGTCCCAACAGTCATTTTTGTAATTAATGCCTTAGTTTTATAATAAGTCTTAATTTCTGATAGTTTTTTTTTCTCTACCTTGTTTTATAATAAACTCCTGACTAGTTTTGTCCCTTTGTCCTACTACATAAATTTTATTTTATTATTATCAATTTTTAAAGTAATCTTTATACCCAACATGGGACTTGAACTCAGGACCCTGAGATTAAGAGTCACATACTCTACAGAGCCAGCCAGATGCCCTTTCTACTACATAAATATTAGAATTTGTTTAAATTGGGGGCATCTAGGTGGCTCAGTTGGTTAAGTGTCCGACTTCGGCTCAGGTCATGATCTTGCAGTTTCACAAGTTCAAGCCCTGCATCAGGCTCTGTACTGGCAGTTCAGAGCCTGGATCCTGCTTCAGATTCTGTGTCTCCCTCTTTCTCTGCTCCTTCTCTGCTCACATTATGTCTCTCTCTCAAAAATAAAATAAACAATTTTTTTTTTTTTTAAAAGATTGCATTTAAATTGTATGGGAGGAACGGGGTGGGGGCTCAGTCTGTTGAGCATCTGACTCTTGATCTCTGCTCCGGTCATGATCCCAGGGTCATGGGATCAATCCACATTCAATGTGGAGCCTGTTCAAGATTTTCTCTGTCCCCCCATGGGGCGCCTGGGTGGCTTAGTCGGTTAAGCGTCCGACTTTCGCTTAGGTCATGATCTCGCAGTTTGTGGGTTGGAGCCCCGCGTCGGGCTCTGTGCTGACTGCCAGCTCAGAGCCTGGAGCCTGTTTCTGTCTGTGACTCCCTCTCTCTCTGACCCTCCCCTGTTCACGCTGTCTCTCTCTCTCTCTCCTAGAAATAAATAAAACATTAAAAAAAAATTATCTGTCCCCCCACCTGCCCCTCTCCTCTGTTCATGCTTTCTCTCTCTCTCTCTCTCTCTGTCTCTCAAAAATCTAAATAAATAAGGATAAAAGCTTTTGTTTGGAAATGTATTAACAATAATATTGGATTAATTTGGGAAGAAGTTACATCTGTACAATATTAAGCACCCCTAGTCTTAAATGTATTTCTCCATTTATTGATATTGTCCTTAATGCCTTCCAACAAAATTTAAATTTTTGCATTAAGGTCCTGTGTACCTTTTGCTGGATTTATTATATTTTTAAAAATTTTTAAACATTTTATTTATTTCTGAGAGAGAGAGAGCGTGAGAAGGGGAGGGTCAGAGAGAGAGGGAGACACAGAATCTGAAGCAGGCTCCAGGCTCTAAGCTGTCAGCATAGAGCCCAATACAGGGCTTGAACCCATGAACCGTGAGATCATGACCTGAGCCGAAGTCGGTTGCCCAGCTGACTGAGCCAACCAGGCCCCCTTGCTAGATTTATTATTAAGCAATTTAATTTTCACTAATTTCTAAAAGTTACATTTTAAAACTCTGTGGCTGGTATACAGAAATGAAATTGATTTTTGTTTGCTGACCCTATGTGCAGGGACCTTGATTAATTCTAGTTGTTTCTAATACTCTGTGAAGTCTTTTAGGCTTTCTGCGGTCACCTGCAGATAATGCCTGTTCTCAATCTGTCTTTTCAGTCCGTATAACATTTATTTTTCTTATCTTACTGAGTTGACTTGACTGAGAATTTCAGTACCATGTTGGATGTCACTGGCATCTCATTTCTGATTTAAGAGGAATGCTTACAACAGCTCTAACATTTGCCACTACCTGTTGGCTCTAGGTTTTGCTTCATGCCCTTTATTGGGTTAATAAAACTTTTCTTTTATATACATATGTATATGGAATAAATACGTTCATGTACTTTTTAATTATTATTATTTTTTTAACATACTGAATTAGGTCGATTTTCTAATATAAAACCGTGTTTGCATTCCTGGGGTAACTTGATCTATGTCCTAACCTATGACTCCACTCTCCACAAATCCTGAGCTACCTGTACTGTGAATACGGACCCCTCCATAGTAGACACCCCACCCTTCAAGGGTTGGGTCATCAACCAAGTTATTTTAATTTCATGGCGCCACCTTGTGGCAAATTTAGAAATTGCTGACTTTATCTCTTAATTTTTTTGTTTTATTAAAACAATTTTTAACGTTTATTCTTGAGAGCGAGACCGAGAGAGAGACAGAGCTTGAGCGGGGGGAGGGGCAGAGAGAGAAGGAGACACAGAACCGGAAGCAGGCTCCAGGCTCTGAGCTGTCAGCACAGAGCCAGAGTCAGGGCTCTAGCTAACAAACCGCTGCATCATGCCCTGACCTGAAGTCGGATGCTTAACTGACTGAACCACCCAGGTGACCCTCTTTTGTAACTTTTTAGGGCAATGTATGGATGTGGTTTCTTCTGTTATCACTGACACCTGTCATTTAATTTAATTCTGTTTTCTTCCTTGTACCTTACATTTATCCCACGCCATTCTTTCACTTACTCTTCCAAATTTCCACAATATACTCATGCAAATCATTCTTTTTTCCTTCCTTTGTTTTCTTGCTTCTTTTCCTTCCTTTCAATCTCTCCTTTTGTTCCTTTATGAGGTTAACCATGGTAAAAGTAGTGCTGGGAACTAAGGGAAAAAATACAGGATGTATCTTTTTAATGAAATCTGACAGAATAAAGTGCCGGCTCTACTAACCCTCAAAGTCCCTGAAAACACCTGAAGTTCCCTTTGAAATGTTCTCAGATTTCAAGTACTACTTCATCATCTAATTAATCCTGCCCAGTTTAACATCGAGCTCAAGTATTACAGAAGACTTTTAAGACTGTTAGTAAGTTTCGTTGTTTCTATGTTCCTTTATTACTAGCTTTGACAAATGTGGGGTTTCTACTGTATTTGACTGCAAAGCCTCAGTTTTTCATTATGGCTTCAACTGCCTGGAAACTGAACTACCACTGACATCGTGCTGTCCGTGGGAGAGAGCCCTCCCCAGATGCCATTCCAGTACATAAATGATAGATAAGATAGAGATTGCCAGTAACTGCATTCCCACCTGCTTGAACCACAGCATAGAAAATACTGTAAGCACTGTTCTCCCCAGTCAGAGAACTCCAACGTGGATAAGCTTGGCTGGTTTTGCAATTTCTCTGTCGAGTTTACCGTGACTTCGTTTTTGGTGCCTCTGAGGGCTTTCCCTGCAAAGGGCAGGTGAGTCCGCTACAGCAGACAGACCAGAGAAAGTAGGGCTGAGATCGATCTCTGTAACCTCTGCAGTGCTGACACGGCTACAGAGGTGGTAGTTTTATTTCTCGTTCGTCTTAACCCACCCCAGTCTTCCAGAAGGCAGGAATAGCCTGTTGAGAATTGGCTTCTTCAAAGACATATTGATTTCAAAGGAGGCCTTAGAAGTCTGCTTGGTGGTCAAAGGACATTTTACTAGTGCCTAGATCAATCACGAGAGAACTTCAACTAAAATATAAAATCCAATCAGTGTTACTCTTAACTCCTTGGGATCCATTATTCTTTTTTTTTTTTTTAATAGTTTATTGCCATGTTGGTTTCCATACAACACCCAGTGCTCATCCCCACAAGTGCCCTCCTCTATGCCCTTCACCCCCCTTCCCCTCACCCCCACCTCCCATCAGTCCTCAGTTTGTTCTCAGCATTTAAGAGTCTCTCATGGTTTCCCTCCCTCCCTCTTCCCCACTATTTCCCCCCTTCTTCTCCCCCACGGACCTCCCTTAAGTTCCCCCTAATCCTCCTATACGTGCAAACATATGGTATCTGACCTTCTCTGCCTTATTTCGCTCAGCATAACACCCTCAAGGTCCATCCATGTTGCTACCCATGGCCAGATTTCATTCTTTCTCATTGCCATGGAGTATTCCATCGTATAGATAAACCACATCTTCTTGTGGGATCCATTATTCTTGTGAAACTGATCTGTGTGGAGTTGCTACAAACATTAAAATTCTAGCCTCCATTTAAAAGGGAGATGTCACGTGATGCTTATTTCCATGTTGTAATAGTGGAGATTCGAGACTGGATTGAGGAAAAAAAAAAAGTTAAAAATTAGGAAGGAGATGGCTTTGGCCCTTGGGTTGCCCAGGAGGCCCTGCCCAGTCCGGGGTGATGAGGGTGCTCTTGTCATTCTGTCCTATTTGACTTCCTTCTTTTGCAAAGTGCTTCCTAACCCCTTGGTGTCTCTTTTGAAAGGTGGGGACCCAAACTGTATGCATTGTTCCAGATGCGTTCTTGCCAAAGCAGTATAAAGCAGATGTAACAGTTAGGAAGAAGACTCCCTCCCTTGCCAGGTAAGTACAAATGGTGGCTGTGGCCAGGGCCAGCCCACCTTTCTGTGACACACCTGCCACACCTCCCCCCTGCCAGAACGCTGGCTGGACCCCATAAAACCCAAAAGCCTGGAGCCTTTAATCTAGTGGAGTGAATTCCCAAAGGAGCTCACCTGGAGAACCCCCTGCCATTACAGCATCTAGTTCCATCTCCTGAAAGTTCTTTCCCCATTGTTTGCCTCTCTTGGGCTCTTTGCCAGTCAACCACATCTTCCTCCGATTTCATAATTTTGACGTCGGATAAGATGAGACTTTGTAATCTATGTGCGCTGGGAGGGGGCAGGCTGCTTTAGACGGTTCTCTTTTGTGATGTGGAGTGAGTATTGCAGCGCACGCTCATGCAGATGATGCCAGGTGCTGCTGGGCATTCAGAAATACTGAAAAATGAAGGGCCGTCCATTGAATAGAAGAAATCCAGAATCGGTTCTCAGCCAGGTTTGTGTGCTGCAATGATCTCAATTTGGAAATAATTAAAAATCACTGACCAACATGGTTGCCTCGAAACAGGGTGTTTTAAAATTCTTTAATTTCTTGGGCAGAGACTCTTAAAACCCTTCCCATTTCTAAGTAAAACCACAGCCCCAAGTTTACCTAGTAGATCTTGAATGATACATTTGAGGTCCCCCAAATGGCTGATGAATCCTCCCCAAGTTCTATAAGCCTCTGAGAATAAATTTGACTTAATACTTTAAGATGTAGAATAAATGTCTGTAATAGCAATTGTTGTCCTTTAGATTTTTTAAAGTGAAATTTAAAAAATGGTCATATAAATTCAACTCAGGTGGAGAATTTTTTTAAATGATTTGCTTCTTTGGCCTAGGATTTTGGATTGCTTCAAAATGAGGTTAAGGTCGTACAAGAATCTCGGACATTCTGTAACATCTCCGAAATGTTTCCAGGGTTTCAATGTCCATTTGAAAGACTTGTGGCCCACGCGTCATTGTTCTGAAAGTGGTGTAGCTGGTTGTAAATTCAGAGTCCAGGTAGTCCTATTGCTGGGATCGGAGCTAAAATCCTAACTTCACACATGTTCTTAACGTCCCATTGACAGCCACAGACAATGCTCCCCTGGCTACTCCTCTTTAAACCATTTCTTCCAATGCAGGAACTTAGGTAACTCTTTCCATCTTGTTTGCTGATGGGAAAAACCCCCCAAATTAAAATATATCTGATGTTTTGCAATTGTCCCCTCATTGGTTGTCATCCATTAACACTTTTGCTTTTTAGAGCGAATCCTTTGAGTGAGTTTAATTGTGGGCTCTTGTCTTCGGAACTAGGAAGAGAAAGTTTCTGCGTGACTCCCCAGGAAAGTCAAGATCAAATGACACAGAGTTCTGAATTATCCCGAGATGAGTTTATTAAAGGATCAAAGGAGTTGGCAATGGCCACATCCTTCAGCTTGAAATGTCACAGAGTCGGCGGCCTTGGAAAAGCGCCGGGCCCTCTGTGGCTGATGTCATGGACCCAAGAGACGGGACAGGAACTTGCAAGTGGTTTTCCGGTCCTTCTCATGCTGTCTCTAGGGCGTCCCAGCAGAAATCGCAGGCTGCCTTCCTTGTGGTCAGCCTGTGGGATTGTGGGGAATCCGAGGTGCACGTACAGCCACGGACAAGTGAGGACTGGCCAGTTTCTTCAGGGTTAGAGGCCCCGCAGCCACAGGGGCCCGGGGGCCAGACTGCCCGTCATACCCCCAGGCCTCTGGAGGTCTGGTGCGTCTGGACTGTCTTGCTCTCAGCCTCCAAGCCGTGTCCTTTCTCTGAGGGGCCAGGCTGACCGTAGCCTGGGAGGCTGGGTGGGACCCGATCTGAAGACCCCCACGCTGGACCCTCGAGGGGGAGGTGGCCGGAGGTGGGGAAGGCAGAGCTGGTGGAGGGAACAGCGTGAGCACATCCCTTGGGCACACCTGCCCCCTCACAGACTGCTCACCTGGCTCTCTTCTGAGTCACGTCACAGAGGTCTATGCGCCTGTGACATGAGCAGTCTCAGATGCACCTCACAGTTCTGGGGGTGAATGTGGCCAGGTCGACTCCGGTGGATTCCCTTGAGCCGGTAACCGAACTGGGGCCGCGGTGGGACTGTAGGCCCCGCGGAAGCACCTGGGTTCTGGAGCAGCCTGTGTTCACTGCGTATCTTCAGGGGCGCTCCCCCACCCATAATGCAGCAGCACACCCCAGTGCGGCTAAACGTCCCCTAGGAAATGTTGGAGGACGTCCAGGTCCCTGCCCTCGGTGGCTCAATGACGCCGATATGGAGGTTTCGTCTGGAGCTTTCCCGCCTGACCTTCCTGTTCTTCACGCAGGTCCCTGGCATCTGAACCATGGCGAGCCCTAGGAGGACACACCAAGCCATGCCTCGTGTTCTGAACGTCCCCCCAAATCCTGAATCTCAGCCGGAACCAGATGGACAAGATTGCCCCAACCAAGGGCTCTTGCTGATGGCTCTCTTCACCTCTCCTGCTGTTCTCTCTCCAAACCTCCCTCGATCGCCTTTCCTAGGGACAGACCTTAGGAAGGCGGGCCAGGGCTTGGGGACTTCTGCATTGCACCCCGCGGCCCCCCCACGGGCATCCGACATGTCCTGTCTTCAAGACGCACCCCCCCCCCAGATGCCTGCAGGCATCCGCTTCTGAGAACCCACTTTTTTCTGCATGTCTAGCTTGTAAGGAGGGATACAGGGAGAGAATTTCTGAGAATTTTCCACTTTTTCACAAAACGTATGTGGCTGACTTTTGGCTTCGAACTGGGAGCCAACGTCGGGGCATGTGGCTCCGTTTCCTTGTGCACATCTGTGGAGTCGGGAAAAATAGATGCAGCATTCCCTTCACTGTCTGGGCTGTTTGTATAATTGTATATACGTGTAGCAATAAAGATATTCTAACATCAGCCCGGGGCGCCGGACGCCGCCTCCTCCCGGTGGGCAGTGAGTAAGCAGCGTGCCCACTGACCGGCGGGCCGGCCTGCCCCGGCTCGGGTTCTGGTCCTGCCTGATTGCACACGGCGTCCTGCCTGATTGCACACGGCGTTTGCTTGAAGTTGGCCAGTGTCGGGCGAAAGGCGCGTGGGGAGTGCGCTGGCAGAGCTGAGACGTGATGCGGCATTATTAATTCACCAACATCACTGTTTCTGGCGCCCTGGGGTGGCTCGAATGTCCCGGGACTGGAGCCCAGAGGCTTGGGTGGCAGTGTGCACTCTGAGCAGAGCCTGATGCGGGGCTCCAACTCACAAACGGCGAGGTCATGACCTGAGCCGAAATCAACAGACGCCCAACCAACGGAGCCACCCAGGGGCCCCTGAAGGCTACTTTTTATGTATTGCAGCTACAGGGACTGAAGTGCCCGAGGAAATCACGTGGTCGGGCCCTTCTGGACACTGATTTAGAACCACGAGGGTGCAGGGTCTTAACTCTTCTAGCAGATCCTCCACAGAACCTGAGACTTGCCTCCCCCCCCCCCCCCCCCCCCCCCCCGCCCACCGCCCCTCTCCCCGCAGAGAAAGAGGGCGTGGCCTGCTGCCTCCCCGCCCCCCCCCCGCAGAGAAAGAGGGCGTGGCCTGATGCCTCCCCGCCCCCTCAGAGAAAGAGGGTGTGGCCTGCTGCCTCCCCGCCCCCCGCAGAGAAAGAGGGCGTGGCCTGCTGCCTCCACAGGCACTGCCACCCAAACCGTTTCTCCGAGTGGTCCAGCCGTGGCTGGTGATATGCGAGCGGGGTGTGGGCATGATTTAAAAAGATATGTGACAAATTATCAATGGCTTCTGGTGATAACAGTGTGGTAACAGATAAGCCCAATTACAAACACTGCGGTGTAGCCAGGAGCTAATAATCTTGTTTATGGAGCTGTGGAGGGCTGAGAAGTGGTCTTAAACCTGCACACGGGTCCGGTTTTGCCTCCGAGCGGGACTCGGAGCCTGGAAGTTTCTGCCGCCCTCTGTGCCTCTGTTGTGTCCGATTCGCGAGTCCCCTGAGACTCCCAAGGAGCCGACACTGATGCAAATATAAAAAGGTCTTTATTACAAGCTCGAGCAGGGGCTCACCCGCCTAAGGGTGTCGTGGCAGAAGGTGAAGCCAAGAACAATAGCGAACAGGGTTTTTAAGGAGTAAGGGATGGGGGTGTTACAGTACGTATGGCATCATCACATAAGCACCAATGACAATTGTACAGCAGGACCCCTGGTAACAGCTTTGACCATTCAGTATCTGTGAAGTGTTTATGACATTTGGTGGGACCCAATCATGACTTTTGAGAATCCTTTGAAAATGACCAATTATGAGGTGAGTTCAAAGGGCCCATGTGGGGTTCGGGCAGGCAGTGAGAAATTGGCTAGTTTGTGCAGAATAACTGTCTGCAGTTCCCAGCCTTGACTCAGACCACAGGAATGTTTTTTGATTACTGACCTGAGGGCGGTCGGAGGATGGCTTTGGCCTTGAGCAATCTGAGGAACTGGGGCTCCGTGCAGCCCGAGGGTGCTCTTAATGGGGGCCTTAATTTCAAAATGACGTTACTTAGGCTCTTCACCTCTTATTCATCTGCTTGGAGATGAGGTGTTTGGACTGAGTGATTTCTGGGGTCCTTTCTGTTCTTCGAGTCTCTCCTCCTCGGGCCAAGGGAAGGGAGCAGCCGACCTTCAATGCTGCGGAGCAAGGTCAGGAGGTGGCAAAAGTGGGCAAGTGAGAGGCAGGACGGAGTTAGGGAGATGACTTCCTTCCAGATACAAGCTAATGCATTAAGGTAACGGCAAGTCAAAGCACGGCCTCCCGAATCCCTTGGGAGGAAAGGGGGGGGCGGGGGGGGGGGGACTCGGCTTCTCACGTGCCATCGGCTGGCCCTTCCCCAGCTCTCTTTAGTGGAGGGCAGAAAGGCCGGATTGACACTGGCCCCTGGGACAGACTGGTGGGAGGCTGAAGCCCCAGACGAGAAGCCACCTTCTCCATGAACAGCCCACACCCGCAGATGGGACAGGGCCCGAAGTGCTCCCCTTGACCTTGGAAAGTGATTTCAGTTCCCCTCACGCAAAACTGACAGGGGCGAAGCAACCGAACGGGAGAAAAGCTGGAGCACCTGGGCGGCTCCGTCAGTCAAGCGTCAGACTTCAGCTCGGGCCCTGATTTCCCTGTTGGTGGGCTTGAGCCCCTCCACGGGCTCTGTGCGGACAGCTCAGAGGCTGGAGCTGCTTCAGATTCTGTCCCCCTCTCTCTGCGCTCCTCCCCTGCGCGCTCTCTCGCTCTCTCTCTCAAAAATAAACAGTAAAGGGGCGCCTGGGTGGCTCAGTCGGTTAAGTGTCCGACTTGGGCTCAGGTCATGATCCCACGGTTCGTGGGTTCGAGCCCCGCATCGGGCTCTGTGCTGACAGCCCAGAGCCTGGAGCCTGTTTCAGATTCTGTGTCTCCCTCTCTCTCTGACCCTCCTCTGCTCACACTGTCTCTCTCAGAAATAAATTTTTAAAACATTAAAAAAATAAACAGTAAAAAAAAAATTCAAAAGGGAAAAAAGCCGGTCACTTCCGGTCACTAACCACCCACAGCACCACGTGTGAAGGAACTCCCCGGTGGGAGGCGCCTGGCTCCTCCAGCCTCCGTGGGCCCCTGTAGCACCGCCCCCCCCCCGCCCCTTCCCAGGCAGGTGGGAGAAGTTGCCTGGTTGGTGAGTTTGCAGAGGAGCGGGGTGCCCGGGGCTCGTCTCCCCATGGCCCATGGGGTGCTGGCTGTGTGCGGGGCGCACCCGGTGCCATCTACTCCTCCCCCTACCTAGTCCGGGGTAGGCGGGGCCCCACACGTGCGGGTTGTCACCTGGACAGTCACTGGAGTCACCTGGAGGGTCTGTGAAAACGCACGCTGGGCTCCCAGACCTTCGGATCCCGCGCGAGGCGTGCGCCCGAGCGTTCGCGTCCCTGGTAAAAGCCCAGGTGAGGCGCCGGTGGCCGCGGGGCTGGGGGCGGGCCGAGCGCGGGCCCCGCAGTCTCCAGGCCTGCACCGTCCCCGCGAGGCCGGCCGAGGCGGCGGGGCGCCCTTGGCTAGGCCGGGCCGCGAACGTTCTCCGCGGACGGCAGGCCCCTCTGCGAGCCGCGGCCTTGGGGAGGGGCGGATGGCTGGAAAGCAGACTCATGTCCGCTCCACGCAGAACCCGAGGCGGATCAGTGCCGCCGCGAGTCGGCCCTGAAATGCCCCTTCCAAGGGCACTTAGCGCCCCTGCTAAACCCTCGTCAGCGCACATGCGCACGCAGACGCGGAAGTGGGCCTCTCGCGAGGCGAGGCTGGGCTGTTCTGGAAACTGCGGTGAAACGTGGGGTTGCAGCCCCCGCGTGTTAGGGGACGGGGAAGCGTCTTGCGCACCCTGAACGCACCAGGGCAGTGAACGCAGGGCCCCCCCACGGCCTCCCCGGCTCGTCTCGGTCACTAGACGCGCCCGCAGGTGAGTGACGCCCCCAGGCCCGACCGGCGGGAATGGCTGCTTTGTATGAGGAGCCGGCACTGGCCGCTAGGGTCTGCTTTCTTCGACCGAAAACCTCACGAATTCTTAAAAACCACTTCCCCCCAAGCTGCCCTGTCGCCTTGCGGGGCGGCCGGCCTCCCTCTGTGCTCTGCCCTTGCCTCCTCGCCCACACAGCACGGCCCTTCCGCGACGGCCATGCTCCTGGTCACCCACCGGCAGCCGGGCTTCCCTCCTTCCTTGAGGCGGTCCCCGCCCCCCATCTTCTCCCACCCCCCAGGCCCCGCGTGGACCCCACCACACCTCCGAGGCCCACCCCTGGCTGCGTGTGTGTTTGCGGCGTTTCGTTCCTCAGAGTTCTGCGCGGCCTGCGGTCCCTGCCAGGCGGAACACGTGGTCTCTCGGGGGCCCACCCCGGGGGGAGGGGGTGACAGGGACTGGAGGACCCGCCGCGGCCTCCGCACCACCGTGCGGCCCAGGAATGACACTCGTCCCTTCTCCTGGTTCACTCGTCAGGACTAGTGCCATTCTTTTTTTTTTTTTTTTTTTTTTTAAGGTTTAGTCATTTTTGAGAGACTGAGTGAGTGGGGGAGGGGCAGAGAGCGAGGGAGACACAATCCGAAGCAGGCTCCAGGCCCCTTGCTGTCGGCACAGAGCCTGATGCGGGGCTTGAACTCACAAACTGTGAGATCATGACCTGAGCCCAAGTCGGATTCAACTGAGCCACCCAGGCGCCCTCATTCTTAAGACCAGACCGTGTCCCCCTTTACCCTGGGGCCCGCCGGTGCTCCCTTTCCTCAGCATTATTCTGTGGCATCTATATTCTGTACAACACTGGTTCTCGGCAGGGTGATTTTGACACCCTCCCACCGCCCCCCCGCAACCCCAGGGACCTTGACAGTTTGGGGCACGTCTTCTACTGTTAGTACCTGGGGTGTGTCAGGTACTGGTGTCTAGTGGGCAGGATCTAGATGCCAGCAAGCACCCTACAGGGCAGGGGACCGCCCCACGTGCAGGGCGCCCCACCCCCGCGGCCGTGGGGGCGGGCCTGGGGACCCGCCTCCCCCCCCCCACCGTGTCCGTGGGGGCGGGCCTGGGGACCCGCCTCCCCCCCCCCCGTGTCCGTGGGGGCGGGCCTGGGAACCCCCGCATCCCTCGTGCACTGCGCCGCGTGGGGAAACGGCCACCGGGACTATCCCTCACGGTGGCCCAGTGACCCTGGAAACAGTGACCTGCGCAGATGGGCAGGCCGTGGAGTGGTGGCCACGAAGGAAGGGGGCCTGAGCGGGAAGGGGGGCCTCTCCACAGCCCGGGGGGGGGAGCTGCTCACTTGTCACCCAGCAGCCCCTCGCCGCACACCGCCCGCCTCCCGGCGCGGGTGGGAGGAGGCGCGTGCGCACAGACCTCCGGCCCGCGCACCGCACCTAACTGGGTGGTGCTCTTTGTTCCCGGGGTGGTGGTGAGACCGGAGGAAAGAACGGCAACCAAACTTAGCCAGTGTGAGTCCTTTCTCGTCCGTCCTCACCACAGGCTGGGTCTCTGTGTTCTGAAATGAGCTCCATTCTAAGTCCAACTCGACCCCCTTGTGCTGTGTGACTTTGGGCAACTTGTTTGACCTCTCTGGACTGAAATTTCTACACCTGTAAAGAAATGAATTGATCTTTATAACCTGTAGTTCCCCCCCAGATGAAGTCTGTAGGTGCTCAGAACCCAATTTTGGTGCCTATTGGCTTTAACTAACGCAGCAGGGTGAGCTGTACACGGTTTCCGGGGGGGCATCCTGCTCCCCTAGCCCTGAGCGGCCTGTTCCTGAAGGCGCCCCGCGGAGCAGAGCAGACCTGGTGTTGGTCCTGGGGAGTGACTGCACGCGGCAGCGAGGAGGAGGGTGCCCGGGAGGGTGCCGTGCCCTCACCTATTGCGTCGCCAGCCGCTAGCCCCGTCCGCCGTGCTCGCGGCCGAAGCCAGGCCGATAGGTCTCGGTAGAAATGGAAGAGCAGGAAAGCTGCTCGCACGGTGTCTCGTCCGGCCACCCACCTTCTCCCCGGCCCTGGCCTCGTCCTGAAGCCTCCCCCGGCCGGGAGGTCGAGGGGAGCCCTGAGAGGGCCGAGGAGGGGCCGAGAGTGTAAGACGGAGCGCTTGGACCCGCATCGTTAAGAGTTGACTAGGGTGTGTCCTGAGTCTGAGGTGACTGCAAATGGGAGTAGAAGCTGCCTTTTTGTCTAGGCAGCGGCTGCTGTGGACGGCGGGGCCGGTCAGCTCCCGGTGCCGCCCTCAATACCCCCTTGGCGTGTGTGGCCACCGGCCCGGGCGTTTACCTCTCCTTGCTCTGTTGGGAGATGTTGGCTCCGGATGCCACATTCCAGGTCCCGACTGTGCCCGCTGTCATCTCTGGGGACCCCTCTCATTCATACACCAGATCACGGGAGTCCCGGCCTAGCCAAGCTCTAGCGGCCAGTCTCCGCTGCGCTGCCCACTTCTTGTCCCCTGGGGATGAGGCGGTGGGGGCCCCTGGGGAGGCACTGGGTACCCGAGCAGCTCATGGTCTTAGACGAGCGTTCAGACCCAGCCCGGAGACCTGCAGTGTGTGCAAGTATGCGCAGCCGGGATCCCAGCCACCGCCTAAGCCGTCCCACCCAACACCTCTAGACACATTAAGGTGATGCCTGGAATATGGCGACAGGGGAACATGTTGGTTCATCATGTATGTGCTGAGCATCAGCTAGACCAAGCCGCTGCCTTAACGGACTCTGCAGTACAGGGAGACGGGCAGTAACAAAGCCCACGGTAGGTCAGGTGGTGATAATCGCTCGGGGGAGTGGGGGTGTCACCGGGGGTACAGGCAGTGCAATAGCTAGAACACTTACTGTTGAAGTAGAATTGATCTCCAAGGCTCTGTGAGTTTCTGGGGTGCACTAGAGGGACCCCACAGTCCTAGACATTGAGCAGGTGTGGGTACCGTCCGTCACCATGGAACGTTGTTATGCTATTGTTGACGGTATTCCTTAGGGTGCTTTGTATCACTGTGACTTTGATAACTGAAAGTGTGAACCTCTTCATCCCCTTCGCCTCTTTGGCTCATCCCATCATAACACCCCCACCTTGGCTACTGTGGTTTGTTTTCTGTGTTTATCACTCGATTTATGTTGGTTTGTTTGGTTAGATTCCACAAATCTAACATGGCCTCTGGCATTTGTCCATTTCTGGATGGAATTTCACTTAGCTTGGTAGCCTCTAGGTCCGTGCATATTGTTGAAAAAGGCAAGAACAAAACCCTCTTTGCGGCTGAGTAATATCCCACAATACATCTACTAGTGCTTCTTAACCGTTTGTTTATCGGCGGTCACAGACTGCTTCCCTAACTGGCTGATGTAAATAATGATATAATTAACATACAATAATGCATACATAATTTTGAATTACTATTTTTGTTATGCCTGGTAAATACACGTTAGTAAAACTACTGGATGGTACGAGATATCTATCTTTAATTTTCTGAGGAATGTCCACACTATTTTCCAAGGTGACTGCACCAGTTGGTGTTCCCGCCCACAGGGCACGAGGGTCCCCTTTCCTCCACTTTTTTGGCCAACACTTGTCCATTCCTGCACTTTGGACAGCAGCCATTCTGACGGGTGAGGTGATGTCTCGTACTTTTCTATCGCATTTCTCTGCTGATGAGTGACGTTGAACGTCTTTTCATGTGTCTGTTAGCCATCTTCAGGTCTTCTTTGGAAAAATGTGTTCAGATCATCTGCCAGATTTTCCATCGGATCATTTATTGGTTGGTTGGTATTGTATCAGTCCTTGATAGAAATGTTGGATATTAGGCCCTCATGGGATGTATCATTGGCAAACCTCCCATTCAGTAGGATGCCTTTTCATTCGGTTGGTGACTTCCTTTGCTGTACAAAAGCTTTCTGTTTTGGTGTAGTTCCAATTATTTACTTTTGCTTTAGTGTTTATTTTTATTTTGCCTGAGGAGCTATGTCTAGGAAAACGTTGCTGGGCCGGTGTCCAAGAGATCACTGCCTGTGTTTTCTTCTAGGAGTGTTGTGGTTTCAGGTCTGATTTAGGTCTTTAATCCATAGTGAGCTTGTAACCGTGCACGGTGTGAAAGAGTAGTCCCATTTCTGTCCTTTGCAGATAGCTGTCCAGTTTTCCAAGCACCATTTATTGAAGAGCCTGTCTTCAATAAGGCTCCGCATTGTATGCTCTCACCTCCCCTATCATGAGTTACTTGACCATGAGTGTGGGTTTGTTTCTGGGCTCTGGTTTCTGTTCCCTGGATGTACGTGGCCCTTTTTGTCCCGTTAACATACTGTTGGGATTACCGCAGCTTTGCAGTAAATCTTGAGACTGGGACTGGGACACCTCTAATTGTGTTCTTTCTCAAGGTTGCTTTGGCTCTTGCGGGTGTCTTGTGGTTCCCTAGGCATTACAGCATTGTCTTTTCTGTAAAAAAAAATGTGGTTGGTGTTTGGATAGGGATGGCTTGGAATCCGTAGGTTGCTTTTGGTAGGATGGATCTTCGAACAGTATTCTTCCATCTCGTGAGCCTGGAATATCATTCCATTTGTGTCGTCTTCAGTTGCCTTCATTTGTGTTTCATAGATTTCCGAGTGCAGGTCTTCCACCATGTTGGCTGAGTCCATGCCTAGGTATTTTATTCTCTTTGTTGCAATGGACGTGAAATTGTTGCCTTCATTTGTCTGTCTGCCACTCAGTGATTAGTGTATAGAAATGCAGGAGATTGTTGGAGGTGAATTTTGCATCCTGCCACTTCGTTGAATGCACATCTTCTAAGGGTCCTTCTGGAGGAGTCCTCCGGGTTTTCTAGACAGAGTATCTTGTCATCTTCAGATAGCGGCGCTTTTACTTCCTCCTCAGCAATGTGGCTGCCTCTCCTTTCTTCTCCTTGTGGGATTCCTGAGGCTCGAACTTGGAGTGTCACCCAGTGGTGAAGGTGAACATTGCCTTCTTGTTCTCTGTTTTTCACCACTGGGTATGATGTCAGCTGTGTGTGTGTGTGTGTGTGTGGACTTTATGACGCTGAGGTGTGTTCCCTCAAAACCCACTTTTTGGAGAGTTTTCACCATCACCTTACATGAGTGTTGCCGTGGCATTTTTGTATCTATTGAGACGTTCACCTGATTGTTACCCTTCGTTGTGTTAATGTGGTATATCGTTTATTTTCTAAGCTCATCCTTGTATTTCGTGGAGTAAATTCAGGTTGTTTGTGTTGAATGATGGCTTTAATATATTTCTGAACATAGTTTGCTGCTGTTTTGCGAGGGTTTTTGTGTATGTTTATCTGGCTTATTTGCCTGTAGTTTCTTTCATTGTAAATGTCTTTGGCGTTGGTCTCCAGGTAATTTTTGAAAAAACGTGTTTGGAATCTGCCCCCCCCTCATTTTTTGGAATACCTTGAGAATAGAAAATAATGCTTCTTTAATATCTCATTGCAATCACTTTTTAATCCATGTGTCCTGGGCTTTTATTTGTTGAGTTTTTTGATTACTTGTTCAATTTAATGATTAATTTTTCTATTCATATTTTTCCTTTTTTTGGGGGGGGAGAGAGAGAGCGAGCGAGAAGGAGAGCGCAAGTGAGTAGGGGAGGGGCAGAAGGAAAGAAAGAATCCCAAGCAGGCTCTGAGCTGTCAGTGTAGAGCCCGATGTGGGGCTTGAACTCACAAACTGTGACAACATAACCTGAACCAAAATTAAGAATCGAATGGATAACCAACTGAGCCACCCAAGCACCCCCCATTTCTTTGTGTGTGTGTGAAGATTTTATCTTTAGAATTTGTTTACTTTTTGTTACTGAATATTTTAGTGTACTTTTTAAAAAAAAATCTAATGGTTTCTGTGGCATCGTGTATTGCTTTTGCTATTTTGTGATTTTATTGATTTTGTTCCTTTTTTTTTTCCCCCACATCCTGGCTTCAGGTTTATAAATTTATTTACCTTTTCAAATAAGCAGATTTGGTTTCATTGATTTTTTTTTTTTTTGGTCTCTCTTTCATTTATTTCAACTCTGATATTTGTTAGTTTTTCTATGAATGTGATTTATTCTTTTTCTAATTCATTTAGTTGTAATATTAAAAATTTTTTGTGAGTTTTGTTTCTTGATGTGTATTTGTCTTGCCTTAAATTTCCCTCTTAGAGCTGCTTTTGGTGTGATGCAGAATTTTGAGTCATTGTGTTTTCATTTTCATTTGTTTTCATGTGTTTCTTGATTTCCTGATGAATTTTTTGTCCTATTGGTTGTTGAATGGGTTATCATTTGCCCTTGATGGTTTTTATTTTTTTCTTGTGATTGATTACTAGCTTCATACTTGAGGTTTGAAAAGGTTATGCTATGATTTCTGTCTTCTTAAATTTATTGAGACTTTATGACCTCACATGTGACCTGTCTTAGAGAATGTTCCATGTGTACTTGAAATGTGTATACGCAGAATGTGTATTCTATTGTATTTTGATAGAATATTCTGTATGTATCTGTGAATTCCATCTTATCTAATGCATCAAAGATAGTTTTCTTTTTTCTTCTAATTTTTAAACATTTATTCATTTTTTGAAAGAGAGAGAGAGAGAGAGCGAGCGAGCACAGCAGAGGGGCAGAAAGAGGGAGACACAGAATCTGAAGCAGGCTCCAGGCTCTGAGCTGTCAGCACGGAGCCTGACACGGGGCTCAAACTCACAAACCATGAGATAATAACCTGAGCCAAAGTTGGACGCTTAACCAATTGAGCCACCCAGGTGCCCCTTATTTGTTCTTTCTTTCTTTCCTTTCTCTTCTTTGTTTTGTTTTTTCATTTTGAGAGAAAGAGAGACAGACAGACAGAGCTTGAGCAGGGGAGGGGCAGGGAGAGAGGGAGACACAGAATCTGAAGCAGGATCCAGGCTCTGAGCTGTCAGCACAGAGATGATGGGCTGAACCGAAGTCAGATGCTTAACCAACTGAGCCACCCAGGTGCCCCTACTGTTTTATTTTTTTTTATTTTAAAATTAGATTTAATTCACTGGCCCGAATATTAGTTCATTGTGTAATCAAGACAAATGTATCAATTAAAAGCATTTCCCACATTCTATTTGAGTCTATTTTTGAAATTTCTAACCTTATTCCGTTAACTATATGTAGACCCTCTCAACAGTACCACACTCAGATCCTGCAGATTTATACAGTGTATCTTGAGGTCGGGTAGTGATAATTCTTGCACTGCTGGTGGGCATTTTAATTTCTGCCATCAGAAAACTTTATTAGAGAAGATTAACTATATCTATCCAAATATACCCTATGTCAGTGATTCAAATTCATTTTATTTTTTATTTTCTGTCTCTAGTTTCATCTAGTGAAAGTGTCCAGAATAGCTCATTGCAAGTTCTATCATGAAGCTATAGGACAACATTTACATTTTCAATAGATAAGTTGGTAATAAATTACAACAATGGTGATAGGCACAAAATTTTAAAACAAATTACTTCTAATTATCAAACATACAAGGAAAGCTTAATGTGAAAAATCAAAGTTAAAGGAAACCGTAGTATCTTTCCTCTTGTGAAGTAACTTTTAGAGAAATGTGGGCAGTGCGATCACATGTACCTTTAAACACCATTGTGATACTGCTCAGTACAGATTGAGATTTAGTATCATATGTGTGAATCTTGAATTTTTTGTGTTTTTTAAAAATTCCAGTGTAGTTCACATAGTGTTTTATTAGTTGCAGATGTACGGTGTAGGGATTGAACACTTGCATACCTCACACAGTGCTCGTCACAACAGGTGCACTCCTTAATCCCCATCACCCGTTCCCAGCCTCCCTACACCGCCCCTCTGGTAACCAGCAGGCTATTCTCTATAGTTAAGAGCCTGTTTCTTGGCTTGTCTTTATCTCTTTTTATCCACCTTTGCTCATTTATTTTGCTTTTTAATTTCCACATATGACTGATATCACATGGTGTTTATTGTACTATAATTTTGCTTAGCATTATACTCCCTAGCTCCATTCAAGATTTCATTCTTTCTTATGCCTGAATAACATTCCATTGCATATATATACACACACCTTCCATTTGTCTATCAGTGGACACTTGGGCCGCTTCCATAATTTGGCCATTGTAGATAATGCGACAATAAACCTAGGGATGCATGTGTCCCTTTGAATTGGTGGTGGTGTATTTTTTTGGTAAATACCCAGTAGTGTGATTACTGAATCATAGGGTAATGTTTCTAAATATTATTTTTTATTGATTTATTTTGAGAGAGAAAGAGTGTGTGAGTGGGGGAGGGGCAGAGAGAGATGGGGAGAGAGAGACTCTCAAGCAGGCTCTGCACTGTCAGCTTGGAGCCCAATACAGGTCTCGGTCTCACCAACCATGAGATCATGATTCGAAGTGAAGAGTTGGATGCTTAACTGACTGAGCCACCCACGTGCCCCCTAACTTTTTGAGGAAACTCCATACTGTTTTCCAGAATGCCTGTATCCGTTTGCATTCCCACCAGCCATGCAAGAGGGTTCCTTTTCCTCCACATCCTTGTCAAAACTTGTCCCCTGCCACAACTTCTGTAACTCCCCCATCACAAACCCCATAAAAACCCTACTGTGCCTTTGCTCGGGGCTCTCAGCACGGATCCACTGCGTTGGTGAGGTCCAGGAGCCCGAGCTCGAGCCCGTAATAAAGCCCTTTGCCTTTGCATGCATGAAAAAAAAAACAAAAAACAAAAAAACTTGTTTCTTGTGTTTTTGGTTTTAGCCATTCTGATGGGTGTAAGGTGATGGCTCATTGTGGTTTGGATTTGCATTTCTCTGGTGAGTGATCTTGAGTATCTTTTCATGTGTCTTTCGGCCACCTGGATGTGTTCTTTAGAGAAACATTTGTTCATGTCTTCTGCCCATTAAATTTTTTTTCAACGTTTGTTTATTTTGAAGGAGAGAGAGAGAGAGCATGAACAGGGAAGGGGCAGAGAGAGCGGGGAGGGAGATGTAGAATCTGAAGCAAGCTCCAAGCTCCAGGCTCCCATGTCAGCACAGAGCCTGACGTGGGGCTCAAACTCCCTAACTGTGAGATCATGACCTGAGATCATGACCTGAGATGAAGTCAGATGCTTAACCAGCTGAGCCACCCAGGCACCCTTTCTGCTCATCTTTAAATTGGATTGTTTTGTTTTGTTTGATTTGTATAAGTTTTTTATATATTTTGGATACTAGTGCTTTATTAGGTAAGTGATTTACAAATATCTTCTGCCATTTGATAGGTTGCCCTTTGCTTTTGTTAGTTTCCTTTGTAGTGCAGAAGTTTTGATATAGTCCCAATAGTTTATTTTTGCTTTTACTTCCCTTGCCTCAGGAGAAATATCTAGAAAATTGTTGCTAGGGCCAATGTCAGAAACACTACTGCCTGTGCTCTCTTCTAGGATTTTTATTGTTTCAGGTCTCACATGTAGGTCTTTAATTTATTTTGAGCTTATTTTTGTGTATGGTATAAGAAAGTGGTCCAGCGTCATTCTTTTGCATGTAGTTGTCCAGTTTTCCCAGCACTGCTTATTGAAGGGACTGTCTTTTTCCCATTGGATTTTCTTTCTTGCTTTGTCAAAGATGAATTGACCATACAGTTGTGGGTTTATTTCTGGGTTTTCAATTCTGTCCTATTGATCTATGTGTCTATTTTTGTGCCAGTACCATACTGTTTTGATTACTACACCTTTGTAATATAACTTGAAGTCGAACTGCGATGCCTCCAGCTTGCTACTCCTTTTCAAAAGTGCTTTGGCTATTTGGGGCTTTTTGTGGTTCCATACAAATTTTAGGATTGTTTGTTCTAGCTCTGTGAGGAATGCTGTTGGTATTTTGATAGGGACTGCATGAGATGTGTAGATTGCTTTGGGTAATAAACATATTAACAAAATTTGTCATTTCAATCCATGAGTCTGGAATGTCTTGCCATTTTTTTGTATGTTTCCTTCATTTCATCTTCATCTTCATGTCATCTGAGAAAAGTGAATAGGTTTTACTTCTTCCTTACCAACGTGGATGCCTTTTGTTGTTGTCTGATGGTGGTGGCTAGGACTTCCAGTACTAGGTTGGATAAAAGTGTTAAGAGTAGGGGCGCCTGGGTGGCTCAGTTGGTTAAGCGTCCAACTTTGGTTCAGGTCATGATCTTGCAGTTCATAGGTTGGAGCTCTGTATCGAGCTCTGTGTCGGGCTCTGTGCTGACTACTAGCTCAGAGTCTGGAGCCTGTCTTCAGATTCTATGTCTCCCTCTCTTTATGACCCTCCCCTGCTCATGCTGTCTCTCTCTCAAAAATAAATAAAATGTTAAAAAAAAAAAAAAGTGGTAAGAATAGATGTGCTTATCTTGTTCCTGACCATAGAGAAAACTCTGTTTTTCCCTATTGAATATAATGTTAGCTGTGGGTTTTTCCTATATGGACTTTATTATCTTGAGGTATATTCCCTATAAACCTACTTTGTTGAGGGTTTTTATCATGAATGAATGTTGTACTTGGTCAAATGCTTTTTCTTCATCTATTGAAGTGATAATATGTTTTTTTTATCCATTGTCTTACTGATGTGATGTATCACATTGATTGCTTCGCAAATATTGAATGACTCTTGGATCCCAGTTGATCTTAGTGAATGATTTTTTAAAATGCATTGTTGGATTCAGTTTTCTAGTATTTTGTTGAGGATTTTTGCATCCATGTTCATCAGAGATATTGGCCTGTAGTTCTCTCTCTTTTTTTTTTTTTTTTTTTTTGTGGTGTCTTTATCTGTCTATTTTTGCTACTAGGGTGATATTGGCCTCATAGAATAAGTTTAGAATTTTCCTTGTATTTTTTAAAAAGTAGTTTGAGAAGAACAGGTATTAAGTCTTCTTTGAATGTTCGGTAGAATTAACCTTTGAAGCTCTCTGGTCCTGGACTGTTGTTTGTGGGGTTTTTTGATTACTGATTCAATCTCCTTGCTGGTAATCAGCCTGTTCAAATTTTATATTTCTCCCTGATTCAGTTTTGGTAGGTTATATGTTTCTAGAAATTTATGTATTTCTTCCAGGTTGTCTAATTTGTTGGCATATAGTTTTTCATAATAATCTCTTAAAATTATCTTTCTCTATGTTATTTCTCTATCATTTGTGATTTTGTTTCCTTTTTTTATGAGTCTGGCTAGAGGTTTTTCAATTTTATTGACTTAAATTATTTTTTAAATGTTTTATTTATTTTTAAGAGACAGAGCGCAAGCAGGGGAGGGCAGAGAGAGAGAGGGAGACACAGAATCTGAAGCAGGCTCTAGGCTCTGTGATGTGCGGCTTGAATCCACAAACCTTGAGATCATGACCTCAGCTGAAATCAGATGCTTAACCAACTGAGCCATCCAGGTCCCTGAATTGTATTGATTTTTTTCAAAGAAGCAGCTCCTGGTTTCATTGAACTATTCTATTGTTATTTAAGTTTCTATGTCATTTATTTTTGCTCCAACCTTTATTATTTCTTCCTTCTGCTGCTTTTGGATTTTGTGGGGTTTTTCCCCCTAGCTCCTTTAAATGTAAGGTTAGACTTTGTTAAAATTTTCTTGCTTCTTGTGGTAGGCTTGTATTACTATATGCTTTCCTCTTAGACACACTTCTGCATCCTGAAAGTTTTAGGCCATTGTGTTTTCAGTTTTGTTTGTTTCCATGTACTTTGTAATTTCTTCTTTGATTTCTTGGTTGGCTCACTCATTGTTGAGTAGCATGTTGTTTAACTTCCCATGTATTTGTGGTCTTCCCAGCATTTTTATTGTGGTTGACTTCTAGTTTAATAGAATTGTGGTAAGAAAAGATGCATGTTATGACTTTGATCTGGAATTTGTTCAGGCTTGTTTTGTGGCCTAATATGTGATTTATTCTGGAGAATGTTTCATGTGTACTTGTGAAGCATGTGTATTCCACTGGTTTAGGATGGATTATTCTGAATATATCTGTTAAGTCCATCTGGTCCAGTGTTTCATTCAAAGCCACTGTTTATGAGAAGTTAAGATGGGAGAACAGCACAGAGACTCTGAGCTTGTCTTGTCCCTAAAACGCAGCTAGCTCAGCACCAAACCATTTTTGAAAACCTAGGAGATAGATCTGAGAATTAATGCAACAATCTGCATAACTTGAGCCACAAAATTTGACAGAAAGAGAAAAATTTATTCTTTTTTATTTTATTTTTATTTGAAAAATTTTTATTCTATTTCATTTTCTTTAATTTTATTCTATTTTATTATATAAATTTCTTTTCATTTTTAATTTTTTTTATCTATTTTATCAAATTTCTTTCAACAAGCAGACCAAAACACACCTAGGATCTAGCTCCCTTTATTTGATTTTTTGTTTTTTTTTAATTTTTAATTTCTTTACTGTTTATTTTTGAGAGAGAGAGACAGACAGACAGACAACATAGGTGGCAGAGGGGTGGAGAGAGGGGGACACAAAGAATCCGAAGCAGGCTCCAAGCTCTGAGCTGTCAACACAGAGCTTGACTCGGCTCAAACTCAGGGTCCATGAGATCATGACCTGAAGTTGGACACTTAACTGACTGAACCATACTGGTGCCTCTAATATTTAAATTTTTATTTTATTAAATTTTTTTCTTCCTCCAAAATAACAAAATTAAGGAATTCACTCCAAAAGAAAGAACATGAAGAAATGACAGCAAGGGACTTAATCAACACAGATACAAGCAGGATGTCTGAACTAGAATTTAAAACCATGATAATAAGAATTCTAGCTAGGGTTGAAAAAAGCATAGAAGACACCAGAGAATCCTTTTCTGTGGATATAAAATAAATAAAATCTAGTCAGGCCAAAATTAAAACTGCTATAACTGAGATGCAATGTTGAGTGGATGCCAGAATGGCAAGGAGATGGACAAAGCAGAACAGCAAATCAGTGATATAGAAAAGAAACTTATGGAGAATAATGAAGCGGAAAATAAAGAGGAAAATAAAGGCAAACAATCAGGATACAAGACTTAGAGAACTTAGAGAACTCAGTGACCTCTATTTGCATGAAAAATGTTTTTCCATCCCCTTACTTAGAATCTGCAAGTGTCTTTAGGTCTGAAATGAATTTCTTGTAGGAAGCATATGGATGAATCTTATTTTTTATTTACTCTGTTATTGTATGTCTTTTGATTGGAGCATGTAGTTCATTTGCATTGAAAGTAATTATTAATATGTTTATTTTCCTTTTGTTACTTGTTTTGGGGTTGTTTTGGTAGTTTTTCTCTGATTGTCCTCTTGTTCTCTTTCATAGTTTGCTGGCTTTTGTTAGCAATATACTTGGATTCCGTTGTCTTTATTCATTGCATATCTATTAGTGGTTTTTGGTTTATGGTTACATTACGTTTGTATATAACATCTGTATCTAGCAGTGTAAATGAAGTTGATGGTGGCTTAAGTTTGAACCCATTCTTTATTCCATCCCCTGGTTTTGTTTTATATGGTGTCATATTTTATATCCTTTTATTGTGTGAATTCCTTGACTTTTTTTTTTTTTTTTACAGAACTTTTTACTGATTTTTGTGTTGCCTTCCTTTCATGCTCTCACTTATGTTCTCTGCTTTCCACTCAGTGAGTCCCCTTCAGTATTTCTTGTGGGGCTGGTTATTTGATCACAAACTCCTTTAGTTTTTGTTTATCTGAGAAACTCTATCTCTCCCTCTATTCTGAGTGATAACCTTCATGGATAAAAGATTTTTGTTTGCAGATTTTTCCCTTTCAGCACAGAGATACTATTTGCCAGTTGATTTTCTTCCTGAATGTTCTGTCCTTCAAGTGAGTTGTTAAAATCCCCTATTTTTATTGTATTACTGTCAATTTTTCCTTTTTTGTGTATGATATTTCCTTATGCATTTAAATTTGCTTTAATACTATATTTGTATAATATATATTTGTATTTGTATTTATATATTTGTAGTATATACTTGTATTCATAATTGTTACATACTGTAGTTACATATATTGTTGTATATATCAATTGTGTATGTTCTTCTTTGTCACTTGTTACACTCTACGTTTTAAAATCTATTTTGTCTGATGTAAGTATTCCTACCCTAGCCTTTCCCCCCTTCTATTTATATGGAATATCTATTCCATCTGTTTACTTTTAATTTGTATGTTTCTTTAGGTCTAAAGTGAATCTCTTATAGGCAGTATAGGTGGGCCTTTTTAATTTTGTAAAATTTTTTTAATGTTTGTTTATTTTTAGAGGAAGGGCACATGAGCATGAGCAGGGGAGGGGGAGAGAGAGAGGAAGAGAGAATTCGAAGCAGGCTTCATTCTCTGTACAGAGACTGATGCAGTGACTGACTAGGAGGTCATGATCTGAGCTGAAATCAAGAGTCAACTGCTCAATCAACCAGGCAACCTAGGTGACCCTGTTGAGGTCTTTTTTAAAAATTACATTCTTTTACCATATGTCTTTTCATTGGAGCATTTAAAACACACTTAAACTGGGTGGGGTGGGAGGCAAGATGGCGGAGAGCGCCGTACATTTCACTCACCCCCATCTCTCAAACGGAGAAGGCCTGAATCCATAGGAACCCTTACAGAATCCAGGAGTTTGGGAGGAAAGGAGACAGGGTCCACTGTCATTATAGGAAAACCTTATAATGGCTACCTCAAGAAACAAGCCAAAGTACACAAGGTGGAGACACCCAAATACCACTATGAGTAGGAAAATAAAATAACCAAGGTCTCAACAAGAGAGACCAAGAGAGACCATTCAAAGAACACTTTCTGAATGGACAGGCCCTGGACAGTCAAAAGCCTTCTTTGGTACAGCAGCACTCACAGGTGCAGAGCGCATAATAAGCTTTTAAAACTGACAAGAGATAGAAAGGTAACCAAAATGATGAAACTAAAGGGCTCTCCTCAGAAGAAATTCCAGGAAGAATTGACAGCTAAAGAACTGCTCCAAACAGATATAAGCAAAATAACTGAACAAGAATTTAGAACAATAGTCATAAAAATAATTGCTGGACTTGAAAAAGGCATGGAAGACATCAGAGAAACTATTGCTACAAAGACTATGGAGCTTAAAAATAGTTGTGATGAATTAAAAAATGCTATAAATGAGATGTGAAATAAAATGGAGGCGTCCAGTACACGGATTGAAGAGGCAGAAAGAATAAGTGATTTAGAAGACATAATTATAGAAAGAGGAAGCTGAGATAAAGAGAGATAAAGTGATCCAGGAACATGAAAGGAGAGTTCAAGAGCTCCGTGAAACAATCAAACGGAATAATATCCATATCATAGGAATTCCAGAAGAGGAAGAGAGAGGGAAAGGCACTAAAGGAGTCCTTGAACAAATTATAGCAGAGAACTTCCCCAGTTTGGGGAAGAAAACAGACCTTGAAATCCAGGAGGCACAGAAAACTCCCCTCAGATGTAACTTGAATCGATCTTCTGTACAACATATCATAGTGAACTGGTTAAATATAAGGAAAAGAGAGAATTCTGAAAGCAGCTAGGGAGAAAAGGGCCCTAACATGCAAAGGAAAACCGATCAGAGTGGTGACAGACCTATCTACTGGAATGTGGTAAGCCAGAAAGGAATGGCAGGAGATCTTCAATGTGATGAACAGAAAAACTAGGCAGCCAGGAATCCTCTATCCAGAAAGCCTGTCGTTCAGAATAGAAGGAGAGATAAAAGTTTTCCCAAATAAACAAAAATTGAAAGAACTTGCCACCACTAAACCAGCCCTAGAAGAAATCCTGAGGGGGACTCTCTGAGGGAAATGTTGCAAGGAACACAAGATACCAGAGACACCACCACAAGCATGAATCCCACTAACAACACAATGACTCTAAACCCATACTTTTCAATAATAACACTGAATGTAAATGGACTAAATGCCCCAATCAAAAGATATAGGATAGCAGAATGGATAAAATAAAAAATCCATCTATTTTCTGTCTACAAGAAACTTATTTTAGACTGGAGGACACCTTCAGATTGAAAGTAAGGGAATGGAGAACTATCGATCATGCTACTGGAAGTCAAAAGAAAGCTGGAGTAGCTATACTTATATCAGACAAACTGGACTTTAATGTAAAGGCAGTAACAAGGGATGAAGAAGGGCATTATATGATAATTGCACGGTCTATCCATCAGGAAGAGCTAACAATTATACATATCTACGCACCGAATACGGACGCACTCAAATACATAATCACAAACAGAAACACTCTTATTGATAAGAATGTGCTGATAGCAGGGGACTTTGATACTCCACTTAGAGCAATGGATAGATCAGCTAGACAGAGAATCACTAAAGACACAATGGACTTAAATGACACATTGGACCAGATGGATCTGACAGATATATTTAGAACTCTACATCCTGAGGCCAGGGAATTCACATTCTTCTCAAGTGCGCATGGCACATTCTCCAAGATAGATCACATACTGTGACATAAAGTAGTCCTCAATAAATATGAAGAATTGAGATCCTACCATGCACTCTTTAAGATCCCAATGCTATGAAACTTGAAATCAATCACAGGAAGAAGTCTGGAAAACCTCCAAAAACATGGAGGCTAAAGAACACCCTACTAAAGAACGAATGGGCCAATTAGGCAATTGGAAAAAAAATTCAAAAATATATGGAAACAAATGAAAATGAGAATACAACAATCCAAACTCTATGGGATGCAGCGAAGGCAGTCCTCAGAGGAAAGTACATTGCACTCCAGGCCTATTTCAAGAAATTAGAAAGAGCGCAAGTGCAAAATCTAACAGCTCACCTAAAGCATCTAGAGGGAGAGCAACAAGAGCACCCCAAGCCCAGTAGGAGAGGAGATATAGTAAAAATCAGAGCAGAAACAAACAATTTAGAAACAAACAAAAAAAAACAGTTTAACAGATGAATGAAACCAAGAGTTGGGTTTTTGAGAGAATAAACAAAATTGACAAGCCTCTATCCAGGCTTCTCAAAAAGAAAAGAGAGAACACTCAAATAGACATAATCATGAATGAAAATGGACTTATTACAACCAACCCCTCAGAAATACAAGTGAGTATCAGGGATTACTGTGAAAAATTATATGCCAACAAATTGGACAATGGAGAAGAAATGGACAAATTCCTAAACACACACTCACTACCAAAATTCACACGGGAAGAGACAGAAAACCTGAACAGACCCATAACTAGTGAAGAAATTGCATCACTTGTCAAAAATTTCCCAACAAATAAGAGCCCTGGGCCAAATGGCTTCCCTGGGGAATTCTACCAGACATTTAAAACAGAATCAATACCCATTGTTCTCAAACTATTCCAAAGAATAGAAATCGAGGGAAAACTTCTGGACTCATTTTATGAAGCCAGCATCACTTTGATTCCAAAGCCAGACAGAGACCCAGCAAAACAAGAGAACTACAGGTCACTATCCTTGATGAGTACAGATGCAAAAATCCTCAACAAGATACTTGCAAATTGAATGCAACAGCACATAAAAAGAATTATCCACCATGATCAAGTGGGATTCATTCCTGGGTTACAGGGCTGGTTGAATATTCGCAAATCAATCAATGTGATCCATCACATCAACAAAAGAAAAGATAAAAACCATATGATCCTGTCGATAGATGCAGAAAAAGCATTTGACAAAATACAGCATCCCTTCTTAATAAAGACCTAGAGAAAGTTGGGATAGAAGGAACCTACTTAAACATCATCAAAGCCATCTATGAGAAGCCTTCAGCTAACATCATCCTCAACGGGGAAAAACTGAGAGCTTTCCCCCTGAGATCAGGAACACGACAGGGATGTCCACTCTCACCACTGTTGTTTAACATAGTGCTGGAAGTCCTAGCATCAGCCATCAGACACCAAAAGGAAATCAAAGGCATCAGAATTGGCAAAGAAGAAGTCAAACATTCACTTTTCTCAGATAACGTGACACTTTACATAGAAATCCCGACAGACTCCACCAGAAGCCTACTGGAACTGATCCAAGAATTCAGCAAAGTTGCAGGGTACAAAATCAACGTACAGATATCAGTTGCATTTTTATACACCAACAATGAAGCTACAGAAAAAGAAATTAAAAAACTGATCCCATTCACAATTGCACAAAAGATCATAAAATACCTAGGAATAAACCTAACCAAATATATAAGAGATCTATATGATGAAAACTTATGAAGGATGTGGAGAAACGGGCACCCTCCTACACTGTTGGTGGGAATGTAAACGGGTGCAGCCCCTCTGGAAAACAGTGTGGAGGTTCCTCAAAAATTAACACTAGAACTCCCCTATGACCCAGCAATAGTACTGCTAGGAATTTACCCAAGGGATACAGGAGTGCTGATGCATAGGGGCACATGTACCCCAATGTTCATAGCAGCACTCTCCACAATAGCCAAAACATGCAAAGAGCCTAAGTGTCCATCGACGGACGAATGGATCAAGAAGATGTGGTTTATCTATACCATGGAATACTACATGGCAATGAGAAAGAATGAAATATGGCCTTGGGTAGCAACATGGATGGACCCTGAGGGTGTTATGCTGAGCGAAATAAGGCAGAGAAGGACAGATACCATATGTTTGCACGTATAGGAGGATTAGGGGGAACTTAAGGGAGGTCCGTGGGGGAGAAGAAGGGGGGAAATAGTAGGGGAGAGGGAGGGAGGGAAACCATGAGAGACTCTTGAATGCTGAGAACAAACTGAGGGCTGGTGGGGGTGGGGGAGAGGGGAAGGGGGGTGACAGGCATGGAGGAGGGCACTTGAGGGGATGAGCACTGGGTGTTATATGGAAACCAACTTGATAATAAACTATTAAAAAATAAAACTCACTTAATCTTATTGCTGGTATGTATTATTGCCATTTTTTCTTAAAATTGCTTTCTGGTGGTTATTGTTTCTCTTGCTCTCATAATTTATGAGTTTCTTTAGTGTTAATGCTTAAGTTTCTTTTTATATTTTGTATATCTTCTATAGATTATTGGTTTGAGGTCACTGTAAGATTTCATATATAACATTCTAAGCATGCTGTAGTCTATATGAAATTGATAATTACTAAAGTTCAAAATCATTCTAGCAGAATTCCATTTTTATCCCCTCCACATTTTATGTATATGTTGTGATATTTTATATCTTTTTATTTGTAAGTCCTATAACCAGTTTTTTAGATATAATTGATTTTACTTTTTTAGTCTTTTAGCCTTCATACTTGCTTTATAAATAATTGACCTATTATCTTTACTATAGTTTGTTTTCCTTCATGAAATATTTTCTTTTGTAAGTTTCTTCTAATTCTGACCTTTCCTTTCCACTTAATGAGGTCCCTTTAACAGGTTTTTTTTTTTTTTAAGGCTGGTTTAATGGTGTTAAACTCGTTTAACTTTTTGCTTAGGGAACTATCTCTCCTCCAGTTCTTTTTTTTTTTTTTCTTAACACTATACCTAGTGCTTATTAAGTACTCAATAAATTACACTAGTATTAGATGATATTTTATTATTATTATTATTATATTTTTAATTTACATCCAAGTTAGTTAAGATGTAGTGGAATAATGATTTAAGGAGTAGATTCTAGTGATTCATCCCCTGTGTTTAATACCCAGTGCTCATCCCAACAAGTGTCCTCCCTAATGCCCCTTAGCCATTTAGCCCATCCCTCACCCACAACCCCTCCAGTAACCCTTAATCTGTTCTCTATATTTTAAGAGTCTGTTATGTTGTGTCCCTTCCTTGTTTTTATATCATTTTTGCCTCCCTTCCCTTCTGTTCATCTGTTTTGTATCTTAAATTCCTCATATGAGTAAAGTCCTATGATATTTGTCTTTCTCTGACTGGCTAATTTCACTTAGCATAATACTCTAGTCCTATCTCCGTATTTACAAATGGCAAGATTTCATTCTTTTTGATTGCCGAGAGTAATACTTCGTTGTGTGTGTGTGTGTGTGTGTGTACCACATATTCTTTATCCATTTCATCCATTGATGGACATTTGGGCTCTTTTCATACTTTGGCTACTGTCTGTAGTGCTGCTATAAACATTGGGGTGCATGTGTCCCTTCGAAACAGCACACCTGTATCCCTTGGATAAATACCTAGTGGTGGAATTGCTGGGTCACAGGGTAATTCTATTTTTAACTTTTTGAGGAAACTCCATAGTGTTTTCTAGAGTCACTGCACCAGTTTGCATTCTCCCCAGCAGTGCAAAAAAGAGCCTCTTCTCATTCTTGCCAACACCTATTATTGCCTGAGTTGTTTATTTTAGCCCTTCTGACTGGTGTGAGATGGTATCTCATTGTGGTTTTCATTTGTATATTCCTGATGATGAGTGGTGTTAAGCATTTTTTCATGTGTCTGTTAGCCATCTGGATGTCTTCTTTGGAGAAGTATCTATTCCTGTCTTTTGCCCATTAGTTTTTTGGGGGTGTCAAGTTTGATGAGTTCCTTATAGATTTTGGATACTAGCCCTTTATCTGATATGTCATTTGCAAATATCTTCTCCCATTCCATGGGTTGTCTTTTAGTTTTGTTGATTGTTTCCTTTGCTGTACAGAAGCTTCTTTATCTTGATGAGGTGCTAATAGTTCATATTTGCTTGTGTTTCCCTTTCCTCCTGAGATGTGTTGAGTAAGAAGTTGCTGTTGCCAAGGTCAAAGAGGTTCTTGCCTGCTTTCCCCTCCAGGCTTAAAAATTTTGTTTAAACGTTTATTTATTTTTGAGAGACATAGAGAGACCGAGCACAAGTGGAGGGAAGGGCATAGAGAGGAGACACAAAATCGGAAGCAGGCTCCAGGCTCTGAGCAAGCTGTCAGCACAGAGCCTGATGTGGGACTCAAACCCACAAACCGTGAGATCATGACCTGAGCTGAAGTCAGACGTTCAAGAGACTGAGCCACCCAGGCGCTTCATCTCCTCTAGGATTTTGAAGGCTCCCTGTCTTATATGTAGGTCTTTCATCCATTTTGAGTTTATTTTTGTATTTGGTATAAGAAAATTGTCCAGGTCCATTCTTCTGCATGTTCTGTCCAGTTTTCCCAACACCATTTGCTGAAGAGACAGAATTTATTCCATTGGATATTCTTTCCTGCATTGTCAAAGATGGGTTGACCGTACATTTGTGGGTCCATTTGTGGGTTCTCTATTCTGGTGCATTGACTTGGGTGTCTGTTTTTGTGCCAGTACCCTACTGTATTGATGATTATAGCTTTGTAATACATCTTGAAGTCTGGAACTGTGATGCCTCCAGGCTTGGTTTCCTTTTTCAGGATTGCTTTGGCTATTTGGCCTTTTGTGATTACATACAAATTTTAGGATTGTTTGTGCTAGCTCTGTGAAGAACGGTGGTGTTATTTTGGTAGGGATTGCATTGAATATGTAGATTGCTTTGGGTAGTATTGACATTTTAACAATATTCTTCCAATCCATGAGCATGGAATATTTTCCCTTTTTTTGTGTGTGTGTGGCTTCAATTTTTTTCATAAGCTTTCTGTAGTTTTCAGTGTATAGATTTTTTACACCTTTGTTTAGGTTTATTCCTAGGTATTTTATGGGTTTTGGTGCAATTGTAAGTGGGACTGATACCTTGATTTCTCTTTCTGCTGCTTCATTATTGGTGTACAGGAATGCAACCAACTTCTGTGCGTTGATTTTATTCCCTGCAACTTTGCTGAATTCATGGATCAATTCTGGCAGTTTTTTTGGTTGAGTGTTCTGGGTTTTTCATATAGAGTATCAGGTCATCTGCAAAGAGTGAAAGTTTGACTTCCTCCTTGACAATTTGGATACCTTTTGTTCCTTTGTGTTGTCTAATTCCTGAGGCTAAGACTTGTAATACTGTGTTGAATAATGGTGATGAGAGTGGACATCCCTGTCATGTTCCTGACTTTAGGGGTAAAGTTCTCAGCTTTTCCACATTGAGGATATTAGTGGTAGGTCTTTCCTTATATGGCTTTTCATGACGTTGAGGTACAATCTTTCTATCCCTACATTCTTGAGGGTTTTTAATCAAGAAAGAATGCTGTATTTTTGTCAAATGCTTTCTTTGCATCTACTATGAAGATCATGTGGTTCTTGTCCTTTCTTTTATTGGTGTGATGGATCCCATTGATTGATTTGTGGATATTGAAGCACCCCTCATCCCAGGTATAAATCCCACTTGGTCATAGTGAATAATTCTTTTAATGTATTGTTGAATCTGGTTGGCTAGTATCTTATTGAGGATTTTTGCATCCGTGTTCATCAGGGAAATTGGTCTGTAGTTATTCTTTTTAGTGGAGTCTTTGTCTGCTTTTGGAATCAAGGTAATACTGGCTTCATATAATGAGTTTGGAAGTTTCCTTCCATTTCTACTTTTTGGAAAAGCTTTCAAAAGAGTGGGTGATAAGTCTTCTTTAAATGTTTGGTGGAATTACCCTGGAAAGCCATCTGGCCCTGGACTCTTGTTTTCTTGGGAGATTTTTGATTACTGATTCGATTTATTTACTAGTTAAGGGTCTGTTCAAATTTTTTATTTCTTCTTGTTTCAGTTTTTGTAGTTTATATATTTCTAGGAATTTGTTCATTTTGTACAGATTGCCCATTTTATTGGTCATAATTGCTCATAATATTCTCATTGTTTGTATTTCTGCTGTGTTTGTTGTGATCTCTCCTCTTTCATTCTTGATTTTATTTATTTGAGTCCTTTTTATTTTTGATCAAACTGGCTAGGGGTTTATCAATTTTGTTAATTCTTTCAAAGAGGCAGCTCCTGGTCTCATTGATCTAGTTTACTGTTTTGTTGTTGTTTGATTTCAGTAGCATTGATTTCTGGTCTAATCTTTATTATTTCCTGTTTTCTGGTTTTGGGCTTTATTTGCTATTCATTTTTCAGCTCTTTAAGGTATAAGGTTAGGTTGGCCCTTTCTTCCTTCTTTAGGAAGGCTGGATTGCTAGGCATCCTTGGCTGCATCCCAGAAGTTTTGAGCTGTGTGTTACCATTTTCATTGGCTTTCATGTACTTTTTAATTTCCTCTTTAACTTCTTTGTTAGCCTGTTCATTCTTGAGTAGGATGTTCTTTAGTCTCCAACTATTTGTTATCTTTGGAAATTTTTTTCTTGTGGTTGATTTCGAGTTTCAGAGTGTTGTGGTCTGAAAATATGTACGATATGATCTTGATCTTTTTCTACTTGTTGAGGTTTCATTTGTGTCTCAGTATGTGATCTGTTCTGGAGAATGTTTCATGTGCACTCGAGAAGAATGTGTATTCTGATGCTTTAGGATGAAGTGGTCGGAAAATATCTGTTAAGTTTATCCAGTCCAGTATGTCCTTCAAAGCCATTGTTTCCTTTTTCTGTTTAGATGATCTGACCATTGTTCTAAGTGGGTTGTTAAAGTCCCCTACTATTATGGTATTATTATCAGTGAGTTTCTGTATGATTGTGAGTAATTGATTTATATATTTGGATTCTTCCATGTTTGGAGCATAAATGTTTATAGTTGTTAGATATTCTTGGTGGGTAGACCCTTTAGTTATGATATAATGCACTTATTCATCTCTTGTTACAGTCTTTATTTTAAAATCTAGATGGTCTGATACAAGGATGGCTACTCTGGCTTTCTTTTGGCAACCATGGTTCTCCATTCCCTTACTTTTCATCTGAAGGTGTCATTAGGTCTAAAATGGGTCTCTTGTAAACAGCATATAGATGGATCTTGTTTTCTTATCCCTTTTGTTACTGTATGTCTTTACATTGGAGCATTAAATCCATTGACATTTGGAATGAGTACTGAAAGATAATGAATTTATTACCATTATGTTGCCTGTAGAGTCGGAGTTTCTGGTGGTGTTCGCTGGTCCTTTCTGGTCTTTGTTGCTTTTGATCCCCTTCCCTCTCCCCGTCTTTTCTCCCTCAGAGAGTCCCCCTTAAATTCCTTGCAGGGCTGGTTTAGTGGTCACAAACTCCTTTAGTTTTTGTTTGTTGGGAAAATATTTCTCTTATTTTGAATGACAGCCATGCTGGATAATGAATTCTTGGCCGCATAGTTTTCCAATTCAGCACATTATATATATCCTGCCACTCCTTTCTGGCCTGCCAAGTTTCTGTGGATAGGTCTGTTGCGAACCTGATCTGTCTTCCCTTGTAGGTTAAGGACTGTTTTCCCTTGCTGCTTTTATGATTCTCGCTTTGCCTGAGTATTTTGTGATCTTGACCATGATATGTCTTGTTGATGGTCGGTTTTTGTCGAATCTAATGGGAATTTTCTGTGCTTCCTGGATTTTGATGTCTGTGTTTTTCCCCAGGTTAGGAAAGTTTTCTTCTATGATTTGTTCACATAACCATTCTACCTCTTTTTCTCTCTGTTCATCTTCTGGGATCCCTGTCATTTGGATTTATTCCTTTTTGTTTTTTGCATGTTACTTCTTTTTAATGACTCACTGAGTTCTCTAATTCTTACATCATGCTCTTTTGCTTTAGTTTTACTCTCTTTTTCTGCTTCATTGCTTTTCATAAGTTCATTCTCTCTATCGCTGATTCTCTGCTCTTCTTTATCCATCCTTGCCACCATGGCAACCACTTGAGATTGCAGCTCAGTTAGAGCATTTTAAACTTCACCCTGACTAGATTTTACTTCTTTTATCTAGGCAGAAAGGGATTCTATGCTTTTTTTCAACCCCATGCTAGTACTCTTTATTATCATGATTCTAAATTTTGGTTCAGACATTTTGCTGATATCTGTGTTGATTAATTCCCTCACTGTCATTTCCTCCTGTTCTTTCTTTTGGGGTGAATTCCTTTGTTTTGTCATATTGAAGGAAACAAAAGAGTTAATAAAATAAAATACAAAAAAATTAAAAATAAAACATTTAAAACAACACACAAAAAATCAAATAAAGGATGCTAACTCCTAGGTGTGTTTTGGTCTGGATGTTTAAAGAAGCTTGGTAGAATAGAGATAAAAGGGAAAGAAAAGAAAAAAAGGGGACAAAAGGAAAAAATTTGAAAATTAAAAAAATTAATATAGTAGTATAAAATGAAATAGTAAAATCAAATTTTAAAAATTTAGAGAAAGGTAAAAAATGTAGTAGAAAAAACTTTTTTATAAAAACAGAAAATAATTTTCTTTCTGTATTAAAGAATAAGAAAAGAAAAACAAACAAACAAACAAAAGACTAGATGGACCAATGAACAGGCTGAAAAATGATTGAAATTACACCAGTTTCTCCTAGAAGTCAAACTATGAAGCACTTGATAGTCCGGAAACTAAGCAGGTGGGGAGATGTGTGGTGTCCTCAAGAGCACAGGTGGCCCAGTGGGGCAGGGCTTAGTGTAACAGCTCCATTCTACACGAGATGGAGCTGCTTAGCTTACTGGGGTGGATGGTGGTGGCGTGTGTAGGAGTGTATGCACATGTGCAAGAGGGGTGAGAATGGGTCACTCAGCTACCCAATCTCTTGTATCAAAACTCGGCTCTCCCTGATCAGCAGTTTCGCACCAGTCTTTTGTCTCTGGCTTCCATCCAGTCTCTGCTTCTACACTGTCCATGACCAAGCTGTCAGGCTGCCAGGCGGCACCTCCCTTCTGAGTTTTATCTTGGATGGGGCTGTATTTCGCAACTTCTTGCTTCTGAGAGACTGTGGCCTTGACCTGCTCAGATCCACTGGGGTAGGGTCTCTCTGAGCAATGGCGGGGTTCCGGCCCATCCCCTGGAAAATTAGCAAGACTCTGCTGCCACGGATGCCCAGAGATTGTAGCCGGGCACTAGCCCGCCCCAGAAAAAGTTCGTGCGATTGTGTAGCAGCAGCGTTTCAGGGATTATGGAAAATTACAACATGTATGTGGCATCAGGCTTCCCCCTTAATGATCCTGTTCCAGCACCATTGAATGTGGTTATTCTCCGGGGCCCACTGGGACCTTCGCCTGTGGGGGGGGGGGGGGACTGCACAGCCTCTACCAAATGTCCTCCCAGTAGGGGAACCGCTGCTCCCTGTGTGGCCTGAAGACCCCTTGGACCTCACTCTCTGCTCTTGGGGATCTGCCCTTCCTAGCAGTACACTGCCGGGTATCGAGCTGTGGGGTTTCAGACTCTGTGCTTCTCTGTTTATAGCATCTTAATGAAATTTAAACCCTCTCCTTTCTCCTTCCTCCATTTTTTTGTTGAGTCCCTTGAAGTCCCTTTCTCTTTTCTCCCTTTTTGGCTCAGTTTACTCTTTCTCTTTCTCTCTGGCTGCTTTCTAGGGGGTGGGGAGCAGTGATTTTCCTGTACTCTCCCCTCCATCTCCATTCTCTCTTCACAAGCAAAAACAGCTCCCTATCTCCCTATCCTCCACAACTTCTCTGCCCCCCATTTCACCTCTCCATGCCACGTGCCTGCCAAGTGCTTGGTTCAGGTTGTGCAGATTGTTGTGCTAATCTTCAGATCAGTTTTCTAGGTATTTTGATCTAGCTGCATTTCAGGGACGAAAGACTCAGAAAAAAAAAGGTCCATGCTGGTCTGCCATCTTGGCCCCTCCCCAATTCTTTTTTTTTTTTTTAATGTTTGTTTATTTATTTTGAGACAAAGCAGGTAAGTTGGGGAGGGGCAGAGAGAGAGGGAGAGAGAGAATCCTAAGCAGACAGCACAGAGAGTGATGTGGGGCTCGATCCCATGAACTGTGAGATCATGACTTAAGCCCAAATCAAGAATCAGATGCTTAACTGACGAAGCAATCCAGGTGCCCCTGTCTTTCAGTTCTGAGTAATAACTTTGCCTGGTAGAGTACTTGTAGTTGTGGGTTTTCTCCTATAAACTACAGTGAATATATCACGCCATCCTTTTCTGGCTTGTGCATTTTCTGCTGGGAAATCAGTTGATAATGTATAAGCTGCTTTTAAAATCCTCTCTTCATCTTTAATCTTTGACATTTTAATTATTATGTGTGTGGTGTAAACCTCTTTGCATTCATGTTTTTGGATCCCTGTGTGCTTCCTGAACCTGGATGTTTGTTTCCTTTCCCACATTAGAAGTTGTCAGCTCTTATTTTTCCAAATAAGTTTCCTACCCATTGCTTTCTCTTTTTCTTTTCCTTCTAGAACCCCTGAAACATGCATGTTCTCTGCATACTATCCAGAGGATCCATTAATTTATCCTCATTTTTAAAAATTCTATTTTTTCCCTTTTGCTCTACAGCTTGAATCCTTTCCATTACCCTCTCTTCCAGATCACTGATTCTTTCTTCTGCATTTTCTAATCTCTTTATTGATTCCTGCTAATGTATTTTTAATTTTCGTAATTGTGTTCAATTCTGACTGTTTCTTGTCTCCATTTTCTGTCTCTTTTTTGAAGCCGTTACTGAGTTCATCCACTCCTTTCTCAAGTTAGGTGAGCATCTCTATGACCACTTCTTTGATCTTGTATTCAGGTAATTTGCTTTTCTTTATCTCATTTATTCCTTTAACTGAGCTTCTTATTTTATTTGAAGCCTTCTCCTTGTTCTCATTTTGCTTGACTTTTTGTGTTTATTCCTATGACTTAAGTGGAGCAGCTACTGCTGCTAAGCTTGAAGGAATGATCCAGTGTATGGGTGTCCCGTTTGTAGATTTTGTACGTGTGGTGATTTTGTTTGGCTGGCTGGAGATGTGGTTGGCATCAGATGGGGTGGGGCATACTGTGCTAGGCCTACCGGCTGTGATGGCTGGAGCTGACACGGCGGTGGGCTGGGGTGGTCTCTGGGCTCTCCACTTAGAGGGTTCCTGATTGGACAGCTGAAGCCAATTTGAGCATGTTTTGGGGCAATTCCTTGGCTCCCTGTTCAGGGTGTCTTGGCAGGAAATCTGAAAGCCTAAGTCGGTGTAACCTGGGTAGTCGTAGGGGTATTTGCATAGAGAGCACCCTTTCAGGATATATGAAGCTGAAGTGGGTGCAGCACTGGGAGGTTGTGGGCTTCCTGTGCTGAGGATGCCCTGGCTGTATAGTTGAAGAAGAGTGTGTGCCAGCTTTGGTGTCCTGGGGTCCTCTGTGCTGGGGCCAGCCTTGTAGGGTGGCTGGAGTTGATGTGGGTATGGGCTGGGGTGTCCTGGAATGCTTCATTAAGGGTGTGCCCTGGAAGAGTGGCTGTTCCCAAGGTGTGTGTGGGTTAGGGGGTCCTGGTGCACCCCACACAGATGGGGTCCTGGCCAGATTTCTAAAACTGAAGGTCGTAGGACTCTCTGGGCACCCTGGTAGGAAGCTGAAGCTGAAGTGGGTGCAAGCTTGAGGGGTCCTGGCATGCTCTGTGACTCATCCGGAGCTGAACTGGTGTGGGCATGGGGTGTCCTGGCTTGCTTCTTGCCTGCGTCACTTGTGCAAGATGGCTGGAGCTGTGGCTAGTGCTCACCAGGGACATCCCACTGTGCACTGCTCTGGGGCTGTCTGGGTGGGATGGCTAGGGCTGGTGTGTTTCTGGGCTCAGGTCTGACTAAGGTGGTAGGTCAGCTATGGTGCCCAGACTCTGCTCCTGCTATCAAGATGGAGGGGGACTTAATCAGTGCTGTTCACCAGCCCCTCCAAGCCAGAGGGAGTTCCAGCAGCCCCCCGTGTGATTTACGGGGCTCTACGGCTGGTTCCTTTATGTTTTAGTTGGCGTTTTACATCACAGCTTCTTTTTCTGTGACCCAAGGAAGACAAATCTGACCCCCATCCCCTGGTCCTATCCTGCCTGCCCTCGTTCACAGTGTGGGGGCTCCCCTCCATATCCTTTCTCTGCCACTCTTGCCATTTTCTTAGGTCTCCTCCCTATCTTTTGTTGTGCAGAAGCTGTGCAGTCAGCCCTCAGGTGTTCAGGAGGAAGTGCTTCATAAGTAAGTGTATATTTGGGGTGTCCACGTAGGAGGGGAGTCGCGGGTCTTCCAGTGTCACCATGGACTGGAACTTCCCTCCTAGTATATTTTTTATTTAGGTTAATATATTCTTCAGCTCTGACTGGTTCCTTTTTTTTTTTTCTTCTATTTTCCTATCTCTTTGTTGAAGTGCTAAGTTCATCCAGTTTTCTCTCAAGTCCAGTGAGCATCATCATGATCATTTTTTTTTAATTTAGAAAAGGAGATTTTATTAATGATTAAGGTTTGAGAAACAGGAATGTGTCTATAGCAGAAATCTGTAGTTGCCCACCTCCTACCTTACCAGCTTTTATTCATTCATATGCTCTCTTCCGTGTTTCATAAAGGCTAGTTCAGCCCTAGGGAGTACACCCGTGTATCAGTTCCGAGGGCTGCTGGAACAAAATACCACAAAGTGGGTGGCTTAGAGGAGCAGAAGTGTATTCTCTGACAGTTCAGGAGGCCAGAAGTCCAAATCAAGATGTCAGTAGGATCGGTTCCATTCCATTGTCTCTCTGCTAGCTTTTGGTAGTTGCTGGCAATCCTTAGTGTTCCTGGCTGATAGCTGCATAAGTCCAATCTCTGCCTCAATCTTTAGTCACTTTTTCTGTGTCTTTGCTCTCCCCCTCCTTTCTCATATAAGGACTCTAGTCACTGGATTTAGGGCCCACCCAGGATATCATTTCAAGATTCTTAATTATATCTGCAAAGAACTTATTTGCACACAAGGCCACATTCAAAGTTACCAAGATTTAGGATTTGGATATATTTTGGGAAGCACAGAACTCAACTCCCTATATACTAGATGTTTAAAATGTACAGCAGTGGCCAGTGATCAGTTTCAGCCCCTACCAGTGATCATTTTCATCATGGGAATCTGCCACAAGTCTGGCCCATGAGAGGAAAAGGAAAGTTTGATTGGGTCTTTCTAGGAAAGCTTTTATTGCTCCTATTATTTTTAAAATCTAATTTATTGTCAGATTGGGTTCCATACAACACCCAGTGCTCATCCCAACAAATGCCATCCTCAATGTCTATCATGCACTTTCCCTTCCTCCTACCCTCAGTTTGTTCTCAGTATTTAAGAGTCTCTTATGGTTTGCCTCCTTCCCTCTCTGTAACGTTTTTTTATTCCCTTTCCCTTCCCCATGGTCTTCTCTTAAGTTTTTCAAGATCCACGTATGAGTGAAAACATATAGTATCTGTCTTTCTCTGACTAGCTTATTTCACTTATCATAACACCCTCCAGTTCCATTCACATTGCTGCAAATGGCCAGGTTTCATTCTTTCTCATTGCCAAGTAGTATTCCGTTGTACATATAAGCCATATATTCTTTATCCATTCATCAGTTGATTGAGATTTAGCCTTTTTCTATAGTTTGGCTATTGTCAAAAGTGCCATTATAAACATTGGGGTACATGTGCCTCTATGCATCAGCACTCCTATATCACTTAGGTAGATGCCTAGCTGTGCTATTGCTGGGTCATAGGGGAGTTCTATTTTAATTTTTTGAGAAACCTCTACCTTGTTTTCCAGAGGTCCTGTACCAGTTTGCATTCCCACTAACAGTGTAGGAAGGTGCATGTTTCTCCACATCCTCGCCAGCACCTATAGTTTCCTGAGTTGTTCATTGTAGCCACTCTGACCAGCATGAGGTGGTATCTCTGTGTGGTTTTGATTTGTATTTCCCTGATGAGTGACGTTGAGCATCGTTTTTCATGTGTCTGTTAGCCATCTGGATGTCTTCTTTGGAGAAGTGTCTATTCATGTCTTGTGCCCATTTCTTCATTGGGTTATTTGTTTTTCAGGTGTGGAGTTTAATGAGTTCTTTATAGATTTCGGATACTACCCCTTTATCTGATATGTCATTTGCAACTATCTTTTCCCATTCTGCCAATTACCTTTTAGTTGCCTGTTTCCTTTGCTGTGCAGAAGATTTTAATCTTGATGAGGTCCCAACAGTTTATTTTTGCTCTTGATTCTTTTGCTTTTGGGGATGTGTCAAGTAAGAAATTGCTGCGGTGGAGGTCAAGGAGGTTGTTTCCTGGTTTCTCCTCTAGGGTTTTGATGGTTTCCTGTCCCACATTCAGGTCCTTTATCCATTTTGAGTTGATTTTTGTGCATGGTGTGAGAAAATGATCTAGTTTCATTCTTCTGCATGTTGCTGTCCAATTCTCCCAACACCATCTGTTAAAAAGGCTGTCTTTTTTCCATTGGATATTCTTTCCTGCTTTGTCAAAGATCAGTTGGCTGTATACTTTTGGGTCCACTTCTGAGTTCTCAATTCTGTTCCATTGGTCTATGGGTCTGTTTTTGTGCCAATACCATACTGTCTTGAGGATGACAGCTTTGTAGTAGAGGCTGAAGTCTGGGATGGTGATACCTCCCGTTTTGGTTTTATTTTTCAGTATTACTTTGGCTATTCGGGGTCTTTTGTGGTTCCATACAAATTTTTGGATAGTTTGTTCTAGTTTTGAGAAGTATGCTGGTGCAATTTTGATTGGAATTGCATTGAATGTGTAGAGTGCTTTAGGTAGTAATGACATCTTAACTATATTTATTCTTCCTATCCATGAGCATGGAATGTTTTTCCATTTCTTTGTGTCTTCTTCAATTTCCTTCATAAGTTTTCTATAGTTTTCATCATACAGATCTCTTGTATCCTTGGTTAGGTTTATTCCGAGGTATTTTATGGTTTTTTGTGCAATTGTGAAGGGGATCAGTTTCTTGATTTCTCTTTCTGTTGCTTCATTATTGGTGTATAAAAATGCAACCGATTTCTGTACGTTGATTTTGTACCCTGCAACTTGGCTGAATTCTTGGATCAGTTCTAGTAGGCTTCTGGTGGAGTCTGTCGGGTTTTCTATGTAGAGTATCATGTCATCTGCGAAGAGTGAAAGTTTGACTTCCTCTTTGCCAATTCTGATGCCTTTGATTTCCTTTTGTTGTCTGATGGCTGATGCTAGGACTTCCAGCACTATGTTAAACAACAGTGGTGAGAGTGGACATCCCTGTCGTGTTCCTGATCTCAGGGGGAAAGCTCTCAGTTTTTCCCCGTTGAGGATGATGTTAGCTGAAGGCTTCTCATAGATGGCTTTGATGATGTTTAAGTAGGTTCCTTCTATCCCAACTTTCTCTAGAGTCTTTATTAAGAAGGGATGCTGTATTTTGTCAAATGCTTTTTCTGCATCTATCGACAGGATCATATGGTTTTTCTCTTTTCTTTTGTTGATGTGATGGATCACATTGATTGATTTGCGAATATTCAACCAGCCCTGTAACCCAGGAATGAATCCCACTTGATCATGGTGGATAATTCTTTTTATGTGCTGTTGCATTCAATTTGCAAGTATCTTGTTGAGGATTTTTGCATCTGTACTCATCAAGGATAGTGACCTGTAGTTCTCTTTTCTTTGCTGGCTTTCTGTCTGGCTTTGGAATCAAAGTGATGCTGGCTTCATAAAATGAGTCTGGAAATTTTCCTTCCATTTCTTTTTTTTGGGAATAATTTGAGAAGAATAGGTATTAATTCCGTTTTAAATGTCTGGTAGAATTCCCCAGGGAAGCCATTTGGCCCAGGGCTCTTATTTGTTGGGAGATTTTTGATAAGTAATTTGATTTCTCACTGGTTATGGGGTCTGTTCAGTTTTTCCATCTCTTCCCATGTGAATTTTGGTACTGAGTGTGTGTTGAGGAATTTGTCCATTTATTTTAAGTTGTCCAATTTGTTGGCATATAGCTTTTCATAGTATTCCCTGATAATTGCTTGTATTTCTCAGGGGTTGGTTGTAATAAGTCCATTTTCATTCATGATTTTGTCTATTTGAGTGTTTTCTCTTTTCTTTTTGAGAAGCCTGGCTAGAGGTTTATCAATTTTGTTTATTTTTTCAAAAAACCAACGCTTGGTTTTATTCATCTGTTCAACTGTTTCTTTGGTTTCTATATTGTTTATTTCTGCCCCAGTTTTTATTATTTCTCTTCTTCTACTGGGTTTGGGGTGCTCTTGTTGCTCTCCCTCTAGTTGCTTTAGGTGCGCTGTTAGATTTTGCACTTGCGTTTTTTTCTAATTTCTTGAAATAGGCCTGGAGTGCAATGTACTTTCCTCTGAGGACTGCCTTCGCTGCATCTCATAGAGTTTGGATTGTTGTATTCTCATTTTTTTTGTTTCCATATATTTTTAAATTTCTTCTCTAATTGCCTGATTGGCCCATTCGTTCTTTAGTAGGGTGTTCTTTAACCTCCATGTTTTTGGAGGTTTTCCAGACTTTTTCCTGTGATTGATTTCAAGTTTCATAGCATTGTGATCTGTAAGTGTGCATGGTAGGCTCTCAATTCTTTTATATTTATTGAAGGCTGTTTTATGTCACGGTATGTGATCTATCTTGGAGAATGTGCCGTGCGCACTTGAGAAGAACGTGAATTCCAAGGCCTCAGGATGTAGAGTTTTAATTACATCTGTCAGGTCCATCTGGTCCAATGTGTCATTCAAGTCCATTGTGTCTTTAGTGATTTTCTGTCTAGTTGATCTACCCATTGCTGTTATTGGAGTATTAAAGTCTCTTGCTATTAGCATGTTCTTATCGATAAGAGTGTCTCTGTGATTATTTTATGTATTAAGTGCTTCCATATTTGATGCGTCAACATTTATAACTGTTAGCTCTTCATGATGGATTGACCCTTTAATTATTATATAATGCACTTTTTCATTCCTTGTTACTGCCTTTACTTTAAAGTCCAGTTTGTCTGATATAAGTATAGCTACTCCAGCTTTCTTTTGACTTCCAGTAGCATGATCAATATTTCTCCATCCCCTCACTTTCAATCTGAAGGTGTCCACCAGTCTAAAATGAGTTTCTTGTAGACAGAAAATAGACGGATTTTTTTTTTTTATTATCCATTCTGCTACCCTGTGTCTTTTTATTGGGGCATTTAGCCCATTTACATTCAGTGTTATTATTGAAAAGTATGTGTTTAGAGTCATTGTGTTCTTTGTGGGAATTATGCTTGTGGTGGTGTCTCTGGTATCTTGTGTTCCTTTCAACATTTCCCTCAGAGAATCCCCCTCAGGATATCTTCTAGGGCTGGTTTAGTGGTGGCAAGTTCTTTCAATTTTTGTTTATTTGGGAAAACTTTTATCTCTCCTATTCTGAATGACAGGCTTTCTGGATAGAGGATTCTTGGCTGCATATTTTTTCTGTTCATCACATTGAAGATCTCCTGCCATTCCTTTCTGGCCTGCCATACTCCAGTAGATAGGTCTGTCACCACTCTGATAGGTTTCCCTTTGTGTGTTAGGGCCTTTTTATCCCTAGCTGCTTTCAGAATTCTCTCTTTGTCCTTATATTTTGCCAGTTCCACTATGATACGTCGTGCAGATGATTGATTCAAGTTATGTCTGAGGGGAGTTCTCTGTGCCTCTTGGATTTCAACGTCTGTTTTCTTCCCCAGGTTGGGGAAGTTCTCTGCTATAATTTAAGGACTCCTTCAGCACCCCTTCCCTCTCTCTTCCTCTTCTGGAATTCCTCTGATACGGATATTGTTCCATTTGATTGTATCACTCAGCTCTCGAACTCTTCTCTCATATTCCTGGATCTGTTTATCTCTTTTTCTCAGCTTCTTCTTTTTCTATAATTGTGTCTTCTAAATCACTTATTCTCCTCTCTACCTCTTCAGTCCGTGCATTGGACATCTCCATTTTATTATGCATCTCATTTATAGCATTTTTTAAATTCATCACTATTATTTTTAAGCTCCATAGTCTCACGAGTATCAGTAGTTTCTCTGATGTCTTCCATGCCTTTATCAAGCCAAGCAATTAATTGTATGACTATTGTTCTAAAGTCTTTTTCAGTTACATTGTTTATATCTGTTTTGAGCAGTTTGTTAGCTGACATTTCTTCCTGGAATTTCTTTAGAGGAGAGTTGTTCCATTTCATCATTTTGGCTGACTTTCTATCTCTTGTTAGTTTTAAAAGCTTGTTATGCACTCTGCACCTGTGAGTTCTGCTGTATTAAAGACGGCTTTTTGACTGTCCAGGGCCTGTCCGTTCAGGAAGTGTTCTTTGAATGGTGTCTCTTGGTCTCACTTGTTGAGACTTTTGTTATTTATTTCCCTACTGGTAGTGGTATTCGGGCCTCTCCACCGTGTATACTTTGGCTTCTTTCTTTAGGTAGCCCTAGAGAAGTCTACAAGGTTCTCATTTCCTTTCAGTTGATCTTCATTGTGCTCCGTGGGTCCATTTCCATCCCAGTGGTGAGCATGGATACCAAATCTTCCCATCCAGTTTCCATAGGACTGCAGGCTGTTGAGGGAGCTTCCATCAGGTGCGGAGCTGCTCGTCTCTCTCGCAAGGTGAAAATGGCCCACAGCTGACTGGTGTTTGTTTGTTTGTTTGTTTGCCCTTGCCCTGTGGGTGAGAGCTGAAACTTTGCACTTATGATGCTGCATGCATACACCAGATTTCTAGTATGAAAGGATTTCATCTTAAAATGGAACTTGAGACTATGAAATTGAGATTCTCACCTACACGCCTTCCTGTAATACATGTTGAAGTCTGGAATTGTGATGCCTGCAGCTTTGGGTTTCTTTTTCAGGATTGCTTTGGCTATTTGGGGACTTTTGTGGTTCCATGTAAATTTTAGGATTGTTTGTTCCAGCTCTGTGATGAATGCTGGTGTTATTTTGATAGGGATTGCATTGAACGTGTAGAATGCTTTGGATAGTGTTGACTGTGATCATTACGTGGAATGCTTTATCGGGCATTTTGCTTCTCTCTGTTTTGTTTAGTTCTTTCTCTGAAGTTTTTGTCTTATTCTTTCTTTTCGAGGATCATATTCCTTTGTCTCTTCACTTTGACTTTATGTGTTTGTGTCTATGAATTAGGTGGAACAGCTCCTTCTAGTCTTTGAGGAATGGCCTTATGTAGGGACATCCCCTATGTAGACCGTGTGTGCCTGGTGGGTTTGGCTGGCTGATGGAAGCCCTCACAGGCAGGGGCCAGGGGAGCATGAGGGGGCGTCCCAGTGTTGTCCCCGCTGGGACCACTGTGGTGGGAAACCTGGAGCTTGGGCTGCTGTGGGTGTGGGGCCTGCCCCTGCAGCCACAAGTAAAGCTGCTTCCCGGATAGAAAGGTTTGGTGTCCAGTCCCTCTGTGCAAGAATCCTGCTATATTGTAGCTCCCCGCCCTCCCCCCCCCCCCCCCCCCCCCCCCCCCCCCTCCCCCCCTCCCCCCCTCCCCACTACAGGGCCGGCAGAGCTGTTCCTGGTCCCTCGGTCCTGCTGCAGTTTGCAACACCGTGGTGGGGTCCATCTCTCCCACTTTTCTCTGTGGTCCCTTTGTCCTCTGTCCTACGGGAGCTGTTCATTCAGCGCCCGGTTGTTCTTTAGGAGGAATGGCTCTGTTTGCAGGTGTAGATTCGGGGAAGATTGGGTGTGTCCATGAAGGAAGTGAGTGCAGGGTCTTCTGAGGTGCCATCTTGGACCCTCCGTCTTGGGAATTACAGTGTTATAGCTGCTGGTCAAGAAGGCCTTGCTGAGAAGGTGACACCTGAGCAGAGAGCTGAAGAAGTGAGGGAGGGGCCCAGGAGGGATAGCAGCAGGGGGAGGGAACGACGGACAGGAATGCCCCGGGGGAGGAGGGGGCACAGCTGGTGTGAAGAGGCCTGAAGGCCGGGGTGGGCCGCTGGATTTCCACAGAGAAACACGGCCTCCCAAGAGTGACGATGGTGCCATTGGGTGCCTGTGGGGCGTGTGGGAGAGCCAGGTAACAGTGCAGGTGACAGAGGTGACAGAAGACATGTCCACAAAGGTCGCTCCTGGTGGCATTAGCCTCAGCCCTGCGCCGGGAGGTGGGGAAGGCTCTGCAGCAGGTGTAGCGGCAGGAGCGAGGAAGGGAGCCCTTGGCCGTGTTTGGGGAACAGGCTGTGGTCCTGCTTTCCTGGTGCGCAGAACGGCGAGAACTGAAGGCCAGCAGAGCCACCCATCTGGGCTCAAATTCTGCAGCTGGATGGCTTTCCCATGGAGCAGGGGGTGAGGCCTGACAGGTAACGTGTTGTATCCGGATCTGCAAACCCACTGGAGGGTTTTCAGCATGGGACAGACCGACCTTTGTCACGATTCTGAGAGAATGTTCTGGTTGCTCTGTGGAGAGTGGGGCTGGCCCGGGCAAGAGGACGGTTGTGAAGACGTCTGCAGGCGGGCTGCCCTGGGGCTCAGGCTGGCGCACTAGCTGGCGCTCTGTGACGGGCACAGGAGTTTACGTGTCCAGGATGGTCGCGTGGAGAAGCATCCCTCCAATTAAAAGTCGGGTTTCATTTGACTTCAGAGGTGTGTCCCTAAGTGGGTCCTTCTTTTGCCCACTGCATTGGTCTTGTTTACACACTCCCGGGGAGGGACAAGCAGGCAGGTGCCCCACTGCTGACCCTCTTCTAGATTTACCCTCCTCCTCAAAATTGTGGTCTATCACTTAGATCTTGTTTAAAAATCTCCAGTATTTTTTAGTGGCTCCTGTATTCCCTATTTGCAAGGACCCCACAGCCAAATTCTCAAGGCAGCCCAGCGGTGGGGCCGCGTCAGAGCACGTAATCTTTAAAGGCCCCAATTCTGAGCTCAGTAGGGGTGTCTGCAGTCTGCCCTCAGTGGGACTCTCAGCTTGTCTGCCCTGTCCCCCACACTCAATAATTTAGCCACACTGAGCCCTGTCCCACCCCCTTGCCTCTGTGGCAAGAAGAGCGTGGTTTCTTCTGACTTTTATGTTTTCTGCTCCCATACAGCTGTCCCCCTCTGGGACCCAGGTTCAAGGTCACTTTCTCTGTGAAAATGTCCTGTCTGCCCGGAGCACTATCACTGGTTGCAAGCATCTTGCACTGGTTCCCTTGTTCCCTTTGGACTCTGACTTCCTCAAGGGCAGAAGCCAAGTGACCTGATAGCTGACATGTAGCCCTGAACATGAAGGAGGTGGTGGTTCTCGTTAGTTCCCTCCGTGTATTTTCTTCTTCAGCACCTCCCTTGCAGCAGCTAACTTAGCAATTGATGACTGGCTGACTGAATGAATGAATTGGTGAGTCAAAGAGAAGAATAGAACCTGACACACCACTGCTCTTGCGGCACCCCTGCTTTGGACAGGGAGAACGGGCGCGCTGGCAGCTCCTCTAAAGCCAGCACCAGGACCCGACAGAGGTGTGCCCCGGAAGAGCGTGGGCCTCCCTTGTGTTACAGAGGCCGGAGAGGTCGGTGTTGATGCGGAGCCGGGCATTCTGTTTCGGCAGATGAGGCAGAGATGCGGCTGCAGGATCCTGGAGGGCTGAGAATGCAGCCCTGAACATGGTGGGCGGGGGCAGAGGTCCAGAGTCTATCATGGCTGCAGGGGCAGGCAGTGGAGGTCACTGGGACCGGGTGGGCTCCGCAGATTGTAATGAGGCATCTGTCTTGTCTCGCAGGCGGTGTGTGTGGTGGGATGGGTGGCTGGAGGCTTCTGGGAAGCGCATGGTTAGGTTCACCAGGCTCTAGAGTGGAATGGAGGGGGGTTGATGGCCGCTGGGCAGGCGGTGGTTCCCAGAGGCCCGAGGCTAAGCAGAGGGTGGGCAGGAGGTGATGAACCTGAGATCCAGTAAGTGGGCTGCGTGGAGGGCTTGGGAACGACTGTGAGTGGTGTGAGGGAAGGAAAGGGTGAGGGGCGAGGTGGCGTTTCTGGCCAGAAATGGAGTTCCTATCTTTCAGCACCATTATGTCGCAGGTTCTGGTGCTGGACATTCTGCAAGGCTGTTTTATTACACTGGTGCTCCTGGAACCTTGGTAAAAATACTCCTTTTTTCAACAGAGGAAGTGGCTTAACTTCACTATAAATTATGGACTTACCTGCCCAAGGTCGTCCGTGCGGTGATGGGGCATCAGATTTGGCTGCAAGTTCATGCACGTCCCATTGTGCCCTGGTCCCTCCCCGCCAACCAGTAGGAGTGAGCCCCGCTGTGCTCTAAGCCAGAGAGGCGTTGGATGCTCGCCAGATCCTGGTCACGGGTGGGAGGTTGGAAAAACAGAATTTAGCCACAGGAGCTTCTGGTTCCCTCTACCCAGCTCTCCTTGGGATACTTTGCTCCTTTGCCCAAGTGTTGCTTTGAATGGCAGTCTTCTCACAACCAGAAAGAGGCCATGTCAGGATGTGTACTGTTCCTTTGGGACGGTGAGCCTCAGGAACACTGCGGCTTGGAGGGTCGTGTGGGCAGAGTCACCGGGTGGTGGCAGTGCCACTACTGCGATGAACCCTGACCCGAGGCCGACAGTGGGGAAGTCATGCTTGCCCCTCCAGGTTGGCAGAGGAGGCTCAGAAGGCAGTCTGGCAATAGTGCTGCTTGTTGAGATGGACAGACAGCCCTGAAGATGGCCAGTTAGGACGTACGTCTGCCCCCGGCTCCTGAGGAGTTGAGGAAATAAGCTGTGATGACTGCCCCCTATTCTGCTGGGGCCTCCAGAGTCCATCTGCTCAGTCCTTGAGGCACATAGATTTTTGCAATGTCCTTAAAGCTGTGGCTGGATTCAAATGCTCACTTTGCCACCCCTTAAATGTTTGGCGTTTCCTGCTACCCATCCGGAAAGTGGCATCACAAGCCCGTCTGTTAAATTCCTGTTTGACAGATAAGGGCCTTCCAAAGCCCCCGTGACCCGCCCCCATGACCACTGCCACCTGGTGAGCTCAGTGTCATCAGGCAGCCTCTGGCTGGGGTGGGGGCAGGGCAGAGCTGAGAATCCCAGCCTTGCCCGATGACTGGGAACCAGGGAGTGATGGGCAGGGGTGGGGTTGGGGAGGGTGGTGGGGAGGTCAAGGGCCTGATGGAAGCGATGAAGTCTTTAAGAACCTGGAACTGGTGGACCCTCGCTGAACTGCCCCTGGGCCACTGGCAGCCTCCAGTCCCACTCAGGCTGCCTCCCAGGGATGTCTGGGTCCACGCGGTCAATATCAGCTGTGAATTGAGCTTGGGCTAGAATGTGCATGTGCTCTGGTCCTCACCTGACAGATTCAGAATTCACGGCATTTTAACATTCGTTGTGCTCACGACTTGCAGTTTGCTTTGTCCGAGTCCTGTTGATGTGGTAACATACCTAGCAAACCCGTAAATCCTTGGAGTATAGGGAATCACTTTCCATGAAGCTAAAATTCTATTTTCCTGAACTTTTTATGTGGACGTTCAAAAGTTATTCAAGTGGAATGATAATTCTGTCTTTGGAAAGTGAGTTGGGAAGAGAGTCCAGAAGGCTGGGGGTGGAAAAGCCCTGGGGCTCCTGTGTTCGGTGAAGGATGGCCGGGACACACGCTACCAGCACGGGCTTCCAGACGAGAGTGGGGAGGGCAGGGCGTTCGGCGAGTGGGGCGTGTTGTTTCTTGTGCTTTGAGTGTTCCGTCCCTCCTTGAGCTCTCCGGGGGAGCAGCGGGGAATGTGTGGGACCCCGTAATTAAACTTGTCTGGCTCTAATCTCCCACTGAATTTGTGCAAATACAAGGCCTGGGAACTGCAAATGTCAGCTGCTTCACAGGAAAGGTGTTTGCAGTGGACAGTGTAGGGGAGAGTCCAAAAGCTAAGTGGGGGCTTCGCGCAGCCCGCCCAAGAAGGGCCCTGTGCGTGACTGGAAACTGGAGGCCTGAATGTACTACTTTTACTCTCTAGGACCACAGGGGGCGCTGAGGAGGGACTGGGAGTCCGGACTCCAACCCTGGGACAGAACTGACCAGGCTGGCTTATGAGAGAGGCTGAGGGCCGTGGGTTCTCCTGGAGGAGGGAGCTTTGCTCCGCTGGCTGGGGTCGGGGCCGAGCACATGCTTCAGGCCATCGGCACAGGCTCAGGACAGGCGGATCGCTGGTGGTGTTTCCTGCCAACACCAGTGACCTCCTGCTCGAGCCTGTTTGCGCCTGGAAGCAGAGTGGGGGATGTGCGTGGGTTTACTGGAGCACAGACACCAGGGTTCTAAGTCCTGTTTCTCCTACCTTTCCCGGCCCCCCGTGAAGTCAGAGCATGGTGTTCATGCCTAAACGTGTAAACAGCAGCCCCACCAAGGACAGTCACGGGCATCCCTCGGAGCAGTCTTGCAGCACCGTAAACAGAAAAAAGCATTTTTGGAAGCAGCAGCAGGATTTGCCTTTGAGCAAGTGCTTGAACCTTCCTGAGGCTTCGTTTTCTCATTTCTAAAAAGGGATAATCCCTTCTGCGCAGGACTGTGGTTTCACTACAGTCCTGAACCCTCAGATGTGAGTGGGCTCCCCACCAGCCCCCTCCAGATTTGAGAGGAGCAGTTATAAACGAGGAGGAAGTGCTCAAAGAGAAAAAAACAGTCATCCGATTTCATCTGCTGTCTTTTCAGAAAAGTGCATGGTGTACCTGAGCCACGGCAGCACATGCTGCTGGGCCCAGACTGGCTCTGGAGTTTCCCATGGCGAGGAGATGACCTCCCCTTCCACTCAGGCCGGGAGCCCGGGGTGCAGACTGGTGTGCCCAGCGGCACCTGCGGGGGTGAAAATGGAACTGGGGGCTGAGGAGCTGTAATGCCATCCTTGACCTACTGAGCTGTGAGCTTCTGGGTTTACCTTTTTTTTTTTAAATCATTTTTGTTATTCCATTTACATCCCTATTCTGCTATATAGAAAACTCTTAAGCCAAGAAGGGCCTAAAAATGGGGTTGCATGGAAATAGGGTTCCAAGACGTCTTTAAACAGGTTGAAATGTCATTCCTGAAAGAGCCCGCCACTGAAAACATCATACTGTAGATGCTTGTTAGAACCAAAACTCTTTCACAAGTTAGCCCTGTAGATAGCCTATCCATAGCCTTATAGACTCGGGGGGGGGGGGGGGCATCTGGAAAGGACTGTGTATTTAAATACCTGACATTTATGTAACAGTGACGTGTTGAGCCCAGACCTGGGTCTGCAGCGCAGAGGGTCTAACTCAGTCCTCACAACCTGAGCAAAGGAGGTGGGGAGTCCCTCCAGTAAGGGGCCATCTCTGCAGGCCACGTGCAGTGGGGCTCAGCCGCCAGGGGCTGTCATCCTAATGGCCAGAATGACGGGTGCACAGAGAGGAATGGTTTTTTTAAAAGGTTACTTTAAAAATCTGAAAGCCTTTAAAATGTCAAGATTTTAAAAAATGCTTTCAGAAGTCTTTAAAAACACCAAATGAACATCACTGACTCTAAGCCAGTATCTGAGGCTGAGGCACAAATGCTGATAAATACACTTTAATGAGAGACCCAGGGAGTCTTATTTTGTTCTGAGTAAACTAACCATTCTAGTTGATTCTAGTTGTGGTTTCCATCTGCCGCATTACTTGATTCATCAACGTGTATGAATCCTTTGTGAACTGAGGAACGAGGTGGGGGAGGAATAAACTAGCCCTGGCCCACAGGGTAGGCTGATCCGATACCCCCCAAGATGGTTAGTCTGCCCTCTCCTAATACCGACTTTGAATATGCTGCATTCTCTGCCAAGTACAGCTGAGTATCACAGCTAAATCGGCTGAAGATGAAATAAAGTACGTAAATCCACATGCCACATAAAGAGCTTAAGGTGAGGGGGTCCGGGGGAAAGAAAATACCTGATAATTGGCAGTTACACACACACACACACACACACACACACACACACACACACACACACACATGTACACACACAGAGAGAGAGAGAGAGAGAGAGAGAGAGAGGCAAACACCTGAAGAACAAGAGAAAAAAACCCCTATCTGATCTGGAAAGAACAGTTTCTTAGGCACTGACAGAGAACATGAATATGCTAAAGTCATGAAGATCATTACACCATTTTGGGTTCGTGACCACATATGAAATGGAGGATTTGCAAATTTGCAATTCCCAGTGGGTCCCAAAGTAAGGGAAGTGAAGCTCCTTAGAGCAGGCATGGCTAGGGTACCGAGACTGGTCTGGGCAAGGAGAGGTGGGCCAAACGTTTCTATGCTGAAGAGGTCATTGGGTCACAAGAGATGAGTAGAAAGCCAGAAACCTCTCAGGCTGGGAGCAGCCTAGATGGGTAATTATTAGCATGGTAAGGAATGACGACTAGTTGTCTTTGGCCTTGAATTCCAGTTTTCACATGAACTAATGACTGGTCTACCACATGGTTGAGGTGCTTGTGCGTGTCCTGCAGGAGACCCTGTTACCACCCACTGAATGTAGGCAGATCCCAGGACGAGAGAAAGATGTTTTTATTTATTTAGCATTTGTGCTGCAGGAGGTCCATTTCCTCGTGAAACAAAAACAAACCACCATAAAAAAATGAACTTTTTAATTTTTTTTCTCAGTGGCAGAATCACATAGCTGTTCTGATAGGGATTTCCAGTAGGTCTAAAATACTGCGTTTTTGGAGTTGTAAAAATTCCAGTACAGAAACACACAGAGCAGACATAGAATAAATAGAATCACATGAGTTTGTCCAATGGTTGTTCTAAACATTCTTGACTTTATTTTCCTAGAAGAAAAGTCTGAAGGACCGAATTGGAAATTCCATCGGCACATGGCTATGGTTCGGGAAGAAAACCACCTCATGGGAGAAGATGAGATCAGTCTCTGGTCACTTACAGCGCTATGTTTATGTCTCTGAGGAGTTTGCATGTTGGTGGGTATTTTGTATTAGCTAGGAAACATATTATTAAAAAAAAAAAAACAAAGAATCTAAAACATAAATGGTTTAAAAACAAGCCAGTGCTTTTCAAGGTCTTTTCCCCTAAAGACGTAAGCTGCTTTAAGAGAGGGACAGCAAACAATTGGTTATTCATCTGAAATACCAGACAGACAAGTGGCAGATTTGCTACATGGTTGAAAAGTGGAATTTTCCAAATTTTATGAAACTAAATTAAGACATGGACTGGCTTTTCCAAAAAGTTTTAACTGCCAAATGGTCAAAACCCTAAATTGTTTTTAAGTCTTCAAGGCTGCAGACCTTAGGGAAAAGGCCACTCCTGCCACAGAGCAGTGTTTCCGTAATGGAGGTAAACGGGAGCAGATGGCATGAAAGGGGGAAAAAAGTGGCCGGTCCAAACAGTGAATGCTGTTGAGAGTCAGAGTCGTATTCCAATTTTAAAATCAAGTGTAACTACAGTGGATGGTAATGTTCAGAACTAGTTAAAGTTCCTACGGGAAGAGTGTGAAAACAGGAACACGGTCGATAAAGCGCTGTGAGTGAACGTGCCGATGGATTTAAAATCACATGTGACCGTGTTCGGAATATTCACCAAGGACAGTCCTGAGGTGTCTCAGGAATCTACACCAAAGATCTGGACAGAGAAAGCAGGATACACTTGGTTCCATATAAAGAAAGCCACGACACAGCAAATGCACTCACATCATCGCTACAGTTACACTAGTCACAATTTTAAATCTTACAGAATAAAGCTATAGTATGTGAAATTACAATATGTTGATCTTCTTTAAAACCACTTATAAAGAAGGGCACATCTGTCTTTTTTTTTTTTTTTTTTTTTTTTGAAGTCAGAAAACCAGAAAAATTTAACGGACAAAGCAGTCTTTAAGATATTTTGTGTCTAATGACATGCTAAGTTTCAAAATACAACAGAATTTTTGGTCCGTAAGGCCCTTAAAACAGAAAGTGTAGGTAAGGTGTTCCCATTTATTAATAGAAATACAAAATTCATGGAAAAAAAAACAACTTGATACTTAGTAAAACATCTGTTGACCGAATGCTTTTTTGTGTGTATGGTTAAACCTTAAGAAACGTCTCTAATATATAAATAATGGGTGTGACTGAATAAACAGTTAAGTCATGGGATGGGTTCACAGTCTTCCTGTGAAGACCACCAACAGCATCACCTGAAATACAGTTCTCACTTCGTATCTTAACATATATATCAGGGCTTACTGCTTCATATGCCTGTTTGTCTCCCTCTAGGACAGAGATGAGCAGACCACCGGCTGCCTGTTTCTCTAAGTCAAGTTCTACTGCCGCACGGCCACACGGCTCCTGTACGTTCCTGCCCGTGGCCGCTTTCATGCTCTTAGTGCAGAGGTAAGCAGTTTATAAAGAGCATATGATTCTCGAAGCCTGAATTAGTTACTGTCTGATCTTTCAGAAAAAGCCTGTCCACCTCTGCCCTAGGGAGTTTCCCAGACCCGTTGCCAATATTGCAGGTTTCTCTACTTGCATTAACTCTGCTTTCTCGTACTCTCATGCACATGTGCAGTTCATGTATATCACACTCTGGATGACTGGCTGGTGTATACCTAGGAAGCTCGTCTTATAATAAGGAAGTTGGAGAGTAAAAATGAGAACGAAAGCCAAATACACCTCAGGGTCAGTGCCATTAACTTGGGGTAAAACAGCTCGACGGGTTTAAGAACACACACACTTCCCTATCCAGAGGCACCCTCTAACCTATCACACACTAACACTACAATGTAATCAAAGTATATTTGTTTTATAAATATATTACTGTCCATATACATAGATACATCCATAAAAGACATGTTAAATAATTATCTGTATAATCAATACTACTTTAAAGGTTTTTTGTGTGTTTTAAAATTACACATTCTATTAAAATTATCAAAATAACTCTTTAAAAATACCAGGAATAAAACCATTGAAGAACTGCTTTCCATTCAAGTGGTTCTAAATCTTATCATTGGTCATCCAGACTCCAGCCTTGGTCATCTGCAATTCAGAAACAGAGTTCAACGAAGGGAAAGTTCAGCCACCGAAAGTCTAACGCCCTCCCGCGTTTAATACTTCATAACAAATAGGTATGCATTTGTGTATATATACATATAAAACTGCTCTTATTAGTTATATTACATATTCTCCTAAAGGAAATTTCATAAAAGCACAAAGTTCAAGTTTCTACCAGTATGAAACATTTTATACTGGTGTGCATTTCTTTCAAATATTGAGGTCAATGACAAACTCTATCAGGATACAGAGATCGTACACAGACTGAAAACATAGGTCATCACGTGCAAGAAAGGAGGAAACATCGGTGGCCGGTGCCTGGCCAGCCCGATGTGACTCCCTCGGTACTCAGACACACACACACACAAGGAACCGGCTACTGTGCAAAGTACAGTCAGTTGTCACTTACTCAGGGCAGAATATTCCAGTCTGAATTCTTCTATCAACTGACCACTTGGGGCAGTTTTCCTACTTAACTACCTCCCTTTCCAGTTATTTATTAGCAAATCTGGTGAAAGACAGGATTAAGGTGAAAGTTTTGGTGACAATGAAGGTTTGGGACCAGCTATGCAATCAATTAAATGATGGATCCTTTTACTTATTGCTTTAGATGATGAAGAATTCGCTGTATCTCAGGTCTGCCAACCTTCTTATTCTTAACCTCTGAAAGCAACATGGGTGGCGAAAAGACAAAAGGGAGGGGGACAAATTGTCCTCTTGACCTAAGAAAACGGCTGTTGAGTAACTCACCATGAATTATACTGAAGGATTTCAGGGTGAGTCGTTCAGAGCTCTTCACCTCAGGACAGGCGGGGACAGGCTACACTATTTTGCCTTAGTCTAGAAGCCAGGAAGCAGTGACAGACAGCTGCAGACATGAGCAGGTCACATGGGAAGTAGGACACTTCACCAAAGACCTCATTTAAATAAACGTGGTAAAGTCTGGCAGCATCTTCAGATAAGGAAAATGCTAAAACTAAGAAAGTGGAAGCAAAACTTAGAATTTAAAAATGATTTCACACTAAAAAAAAAAAAAATGGCTAGAAGATGATTACTGTGAAAGGTACGCCACGTCGGTAACCCTAGTTTTGGCACTCATTCAGCCTCTACACGGAAACCTGTTCTATAGACACTTGAGCGACGAAATCGAGGACAGAGTCACGCGCGGACACCGCTCCGAATGGGTGGCGCGGCGCCATCCGCACCGCTTCTGGGCACAGACGAGGGCCACGCTCACCTCAAGAACAACAGCAATAATTGTGTAGAACACCACTTTCCTGAATTAAGTTTGCTGAACACGGTTCAGATTATTGGATATGTCAATATGCACAATGCCTTTTAGAAGCATTTACTGTGTACCCAAATCCTACTTCATGCAACACACGGTGTCACACAAGTAGTGAAAATGTTATCCTAGTCAAAGGTGCTTGGGCGTTATTTTCAGGCAGCATTTTACCTTTATTTTTAAGTTCTCACTAGGTAAGTTTTAGGAGAAAGAAAATGCCAATAAATGTATTTAATATATTTCAATATATTATATAAAACTAACACAGACACTTTTATTTACCTAAATGGTTACTTTTTATGCTCTACCCTATCCTAGACCTCAATTTTACTTTAAAATTTCGTATTTAAATAAGGGATAAAATGTTGCCCAAAAGTCTAATCATAGTTACACATGTGTGTTTTCACTAGATCTACAAATCAAAATAGTTCTTAGAGTTAAAAAGATACAATTTGTATCAACAGTAAAAGGTACTTTCTGGCTTTTCAGGGCTTCACTTCAAACTGCAGCGTGTAGGATAATCAGAATCACCAGGGCCTCGAGGCAGACGACAGACACCGCTCAGAGGAGTCTGTTACACGAAGCAAAACTCAAAGCCTGGACACGGCAGCGAGGTCCCCCCAACCACACCACCGTCTGCCACCCTGTGCGACGTCCATCTTCTCAAGACAAAAATGAATCCGCATCTAGCAAAACCCGTAACTTTGAAACCAGAAATATCCCTTACTAATACTAGAACAGACTTTAGTCTGTAGCTAAAACTACACTATTTGTGGCAAGAATCTGGCCTTAATAATATAACAGGCCCTCCCCCCCCCCCCAAAAAAAAAGACTACCTTCAGGAAAATGGGAAATATACACTATCTTACAAACGTCTGAAGTTACTGTTGCCAAGCCCACCGCCCCCTTCCCCCTAGTGCAGTGCCAGTCAGCTTTGCATACCCTCAGTGCACACACCCCCCTCAGGCCAGCCTTGATAAACAGCAGGAAAGCTAACGAGTATATTAAATATAAAAGTTGCATTGAGAATAATTAGATTCATTAAAAACAGGCAAGTATTGTGAAAGGGTTATTTTATCCAGTCTTGTTGTGACCCCCAAACAAAAAGACGAACACATTAAAAATACCAGTTGAGGAGAATCTGGGAATTCAATTCCATTTCTACCGTCTAGAAGCACATCATGGCTGGGTAACAGAGCTCTGTGCTGGAGCACCCACGGCTTTTGCCTTATTCAGTAAGAAAAATAGAAATAAAATGGAAACCATTTTTTTCCCATTGATTGCATCTGCTTTCCTTTAAATCAACCATCTTAAATTAACTCATTACTTAACAGGAAAAAAAAATCCCGAACAAAAATAACACAATGAAAAGTGCCATATTGTCAATCATTCTAATATATAGACGGTTACCCTTTCAACGTTAACTGGTAACTTCCATTTTGTTTAGAATATAAAGTCAGTGCGGTAGTATATCTTGGTATCTATAAATAATGATTATAGCACAAAGAAGCCCACTTTCCCCAAATAAAAATAACTTAAAAAGCTGTAAAATATTCCAATTAAGCTTGGCTTGAAAAAATAGTTGGCTAGGGTCTAGTCAAATGTTCAACGTTCTGAAGGTATTATAATTGCTTGCAATCGATAGACAAACACCAAGTTAAGAAAACACAAAACAAGGATAAAAAGTGCTGCATATAAACCCCTGATGCACCAAAGAGGAATATCAAAGATCACGGAGACATCTAATAAATCAAACTGGAGAAATTTCCAGCCAAGGATATACCTTTAAAAAGGAAATGTTAAAAAGAAACCAAAAAAAAAACAAAAACCAACCAAAAAACCACACAACCACCACCGGTTCAATGTAAAGCAATCCCGTGATACTTCCACTACGTGGGGCCATACGTACAGATTCCATGATACGGTACTTCACAGAAATGGATACTATAGAACCTCCTTGCCGAGAAGGAGATCACATGTGCTATTGTAGCAAACCTCCCTCAGCCTTTGAGCTGAACGAAAAACGACTCCACACCACAAAGATGCATCGTCTCTCAGTAACCCAGCTGCGACTTCTCCACCAGGATGGCCGCGGCCAGCTGCTGGGCGTCTGTCATGTGCGGGTTCCTTTTCATGACCGTCCTCACGAGCTCGGGCGGGAAGATGTTGCACAGGTTGACGTAGACCTTCTCCCGGCTGTCCTGGTACCGCGGGGGGTCTGGCGGCGGCCCGCAGTAGGGGACGCGCCAGGCGGGCTCCTGCTGCTCGGGGAGGCTCTGGAAGGTGAACTGCTCGTAGCAGGGCTGCGTGGAGCTGTCGGGCAAGGAGTAGGTCTGCCGGTAGCCGTACGCGTCCACCCCGTAGCCGGGCCGCTCCCAGCCGCCCAGCCCGTCCTGGTGCGAGTAAGGCTTCCTCTGCCGCGAGGGCGAGCTGTCGTAGAGCCGCGAGTCGGAGATGCTGTCTATCCTGGTGGCCACCAGGGCGCGCCCCAGGTGCGGGGCCTTGGAGTGGGCGGAGCCGGGCGGGGAGGGGTAGTCGCCGGGGCAGCTGGCCCGGGCCCCCACGGCGGGGTGCGGCAGGTGCACGGCCAGGTGCGGGAGCGGCGGCTTGGGGTGGTACTTTGGTTCTTCGTGAGCGTAGCTCTGCACTCTGGCCACGGGGTCGTGGAAGTTCTGCAGGAAGGGCTGGGAGTTAAGGCGGCCGTGCGCGTGCACGTGCGGGCACTTCAAGTTCTCCTCCAGCTGCGGGTCGGGGGAGCTGACGTACGAGCGGTCGGCGTAGCCCGCGTACGAGTCGCTGCTGCCGCAGCTCACGCTGCCTTCGCTGCTGCAGTCGGAGGCCACGGAGCTCACCCTGTAGTCCGTGTCCAAGGAGAAGCGGCGCTCGGGGCTGCGCGGGCCGGACAGGCTCAGGCTCGAGTAGGCGTTGAGCATGGAGTAGTACCCGATGTCCACGGGCGAGTCGCATTTGGGGTACTGCTCGTAAGGCATGGGCGCGCCGTGGTTTTTGGTTGCCATCATCAGCGGAGGATACTGCCCCTGTGGTCTTGGGTCCTGAGCTGGGAAGTGAACTCCGGATGGAAGGCCATTGCTTAGAGACGTGGTGCTTTGGGGTTTGGCGGTCGAAGTCGCCGGGATGCTAACTAAAGAAGGTACAGACCTGGTTTCCAATTTGTTTTTGGTGGGCAGCTTTTCCTCGAGGTCTTGGTAGCCTTGCGTCCTGATGCTGGGGTCCGACTGCCTCTTGGGGGCCCCGCGCTTGACGTCCGCGGCGCCGTCCGCCTTCGTGCTGCAGGGGACGCTGTTGCTCTTCACCAGCCCGCCTTCGTTGCCGGCCTTGGCCGCCGTGTTCCTGGACATGGCGCGGAGCTCGTCGGCCACCGACCGCTGCGGCTGGCTGCCCCTCTCGGGGTGGTAGTACTTGCACTTGTGGCCGTACGTGCACTTCTTCCCTGCGGAGAGGCAAGCTCGTTAGGCGGGGGGGGGGGGGGGGGGGGGGGGGGGGGTGACGGCGCCCTGGGGACCGTGGGAGAGGCGCCGGTGGCCGGGGTCCTCCGAGTCGCCCCTCTGCTCCCTGTTTGTGCGAAGGGCCGCCTTCCACTGGTCCCCACCTCAGCACCATCGAGTCACCTCCAGAGCCCTCGACCCCTACCCGCCCGTGCTCTCCCGCTATGGCTTCCCGACCAGCAGGCACCTTGGGGGGGGGGGGGACGCCCCCAGGCCGATGCGGTGTAGGAGTAGGAGCCCCGCCTTTTCACCTGCCCAGTTCTTGGAACCATGTTTTAACTCTGGGAAGTACATCTGCACTGAACCCCAAGAGGTCAAAATAATGAATTTTTCAGTGCTAAGGCGTTGCCTTAAATTTAATTACAATCAAAAGAACCACCTACTATGCCATCTGAAATTTAAAATATTTTTATTTACAAAAGTTTAAGGACATATTGTGCTCTAAAGGCATATATCAGGGCACCTGAGTGGTTCAGCCGGTTAAACGTCGGACTCTTGATTTTGGTCCATCCAGGTCAAGATCTGGTGGTTGGTGAGATTGAGCCCGACATGAGGCTCTACACTCACAGCATGGAGCCTACTTGGGATTCTCTCTCTCCCTCTCTCCCGCCCCTCTCCCTCTCATGCTTGGTCTCTCTCTCAAAAAAATAGACTTTTTAAAAAGACATAAATTAAATACTGATAAAGTTACCATATGGACAAGGCTGTTTTTTGTGTTCAGGAACAATAGGTTTCTTCCTCAGAAAATTATCCAGGCTCGGGCCGTGTCTGCCGAGGGGGTCGTCAGGAGGCATGAACCTGTCAAGGACAGGACAGAAAATGATACCTACATAGGAGGACTGATAATTTAATTCTGAAGACAGAAGGTCACGATGGATTCACTCTAAGGTATTTATAAAAATTTAATTTTAATTTTAATAGAATTTATTGTCAAGTTGGCCAACATACAGTGTTTACAGTGTGCTCTTGGCTTTGGGGGCAGATTCCCGTGGTTCATTGCTTAGAATCAAGTATTTTGATTCCACGTTTATGGGATAAAAAACTTGGTACACAAGGCTTTCTTAAAACAAAATGTGTCCAGCCAAATTTGTGTGTGACTTAAGTAAGTTTGGAGCCTTGCGTGTTCTCAATAATTGTCAGTCTTGGGATTTTGTAAGGGCTTCAGAAAATGACATCCTGGAGTTTTAGGAAGGCTTCATGACCCTCGATCTGGTGCGGCAGTAAGAGGGGAGCGGGGGGGGAGCGGGGGGGAGATGACAGGAAGATGGGACACGCCCCACCCTGATCTGTTACGTGCCTGATGCTGGGTGTACCCCCTTCTCCTTCTTGCTGACAGGGAGCCCTTGAAGTATCAGCTCCATTTTGCAGATTAATACACTTTCCTAAGGAAGGTTTTTGACCTGAGTTCACACGGCACAGTCAGGGGTCCATGTTTAACCCCCAGTTCATTCTCTTTGCCTCTTAGTGGAGATGGAAAACGTCTCATGGATGCCAAGAATTCAGGGCGCACACAGCACCACAAAAAGAAGTTACAACTCAAGAGTTTTGCTGATTATGTCAGTGAACTTGGAATGAGCCAATCAGTTACCCATAAAATGTGAATAATGTCCTATGAACTCTTAAGGGAGTGTCCACGTGGCTGAGTAAGAACACTCAGCAGGTAACAGTGTTTGGTATTAGCCAAACCAATATGGTAAAATTATTAAAAATAGAAGAGTTGCTCAATCCTGTAATTTAATACAAGTATTTTCCACTTATGTGTTGCATTTTAGCCGTTTCTGTATGCAAACACATTTCACATGCATAACTGTAATTTTGTGCTTTGTCTTCTTAACGGATATATTTCCATGTTCCTTAATAGCCTTCAGAATCATAATGCCAAAGGGCTGGAGAATATTCCACGAGATGGAATATTCCAGTGACTTAACTGGTTTCTCTATTGTATCTTTGGCTGCCTCTGAATTCTTGCATTTATAAATAATATAGAAATGAGCATCTCTGGTCTTTTTTCCTCAGTGCATAGGTTCCCGGAAATGAGATGACTGGCTTGAGAGAAGGTGTAGGTATTTTCAAGGCTTCCGCTAAACCAAACTATCAGTTTCACTACACCTTTAACAGTATAAAGTGCGTGCAAAAATACTTTCGTGAATCAAATGGTCATAAAATATGTTCTTGATAGATTTAGTTTGCATTTTTGATTACCAACAGGTGAACTTTTCCCATGTATTTGTAAATATTTCTCAGGAGACCTGCTTTTATATCATCTGTCCAATTAATAACTTAATCGTGCACTTAAAGTATTTAAAAAATAGTTAAGCTAGCAACGCTCTAAGTAGCTTTTGGAAGGCAGTGTTTTGGGGCTCAACACGTTCAAAATCTGCCTTCTCTGAAGATGGAAACGGTCCCCGTCAGTGAGGACGGACTTGCTCTGTGCGTGTCTTACAGGGCAGGGCCCCCTGAGGATGAGAGGGGAAATCCGGGGCGGGGAGGCATGTGGCACACGGAGGGGGCTCCCGGCGCGGCTGCCAGGGGCGATGTGGTTCAGGGAGGCAGGATCCCCGGTGAGCGAAGGGTCTTGCTTACTTGTCGTTGACAAACGAGTACATCAGCAACCGCTCATCGATGAACTTCTTCCACTCGGGTTTCTCGTTGGCCAGGTCTCGGTAGTTGTCATTGGACACGATGACCCCGTCCGACTCGAAAGCCAGCTTCACGATGAACCTGTCGTCGTAGCACACCACTCGCCTTCCCTGCACTCGCCGCGACGGCGTGAACACCAGGATCTTCTCCTTCTCGAGCTTGCGCAGGATCTCCTGATCTGCGGGAACGAGCAGGGCGGGTGTCAGGCCAGCACACACCCAGCACTGGGCCGACTGGCACGCAAGGCAGGTGGGTTTACGTAACCATTTAAGTGGGGATTGTGAGCTGCGGTGTGTGGACAGAACCTACTTGTTAACTCCCCGTATCTGTCCCTGAGGGTTGCGCCGCTTTAAAAAGAGCCCCAAAAATGACCTTAAAATAAATGATTAAAAACTTGAACAGAATGAAGTGTAAGGAGAATGTGCTCAGCTGGGTTTTCCACTCTGGAAGGTTTGGATGGAGTGGCGGTCCCCTGGGCAGGCACATGGCTTCTCTCTCTCTCTCTCTCTGGTCCCTGCCATTCTGACAAAGCGGCTGTGCTAGGGTTAGGGGTGTGCAACGGAGTCTCCCCAGCCCCGGGCCCCCACCAGTCTGTTTGCAGTTTCGTCATCCAAGTAGCGGGACTAAGTGGGAGAGTCTGAGAAGCATTAGAAGGAGCAGAGGCAGCTGGGGGAAGGGTCTCGGGCAGAAGGCTCACAGAGGCAGGAGGCAGAGCTGTGGTTACACATGTGGCCATACATGTCCGGCGCCCTTTCCTGTGAAACATGTGGCAACAAATGACATCCTCACAGAGGCCGGACTGAGTGAAGAGGAGATCAGAAGTGATTCCAGGGGAGGGACACCTGGGGGGCTCTGTCAGTTAAGTGTCCAACTTGGGCTCAGGTCATGATCTCACTGCTCACGAGTTCAAGCCCAACATCGGGCTCTGTGCTGACAGCTCAGGACCTGGAGCCCGCTTCGGATTCTGTGTCTCCCCCTCTCTCTGCTCCTCCCCGGCTTACACTCTGTCTCTCTCTGCTCTCAATAATAAACATTAAAAAAACAAAAAACAAAAAACAGTGATTCCAGGGGAGAGCTGCCACAGAAAAAGAACAGATAGAGGAGAGCTCTTGTGTTGGAACATTCTTAGGGCCCTTTGTAACGGACTTGTGTAGTTTTTTTTTTTTTTTTTTTTTTTAAATGTGCCGGAGTTCATACTGCGATTCATGATAAATATTCTCTCTGAACCACCCCTTCTTCCTACTTTGGCTCTCCTGCTTCCTGTCTTCCCACCATTGTACTTCCTGGCACACTCATGAGGTCATGATGTTTTTTAAAGGCTACTTCTCCATGTTTATTAACTGGAATGGCTAATTAAAACATTTTTTTCTCTCTCCAGCGACTGATCACCGCATGCCTACACTATGGCATGTGAAGTGTCAGTGGCCACCAGCACTAAGAAGGACCTCTCGCTAGGAAGGTGTCAGTCACTGGATGACATGCAAACCAGGTAAGCAAGGGCTGGGATCGCCACCACAGAAGTATGAGCAGGGGACCTGGGAGGAGGGGACACAGGAGCTATTAAGAGGGCGGCTGGCTCTCACCCCAGCATATAGGTTTCAATGATGTTGCTGACTTGAGGTCACCAAGACCAGAACGTTGGTGTAGGAAAGCAGAATAGAAGTGGAACAAACGGGTGTTAGAATCAGCAAATCATGGGTAAATCTCAGGTTCTGGCACTTTCTGTATCTGACAGTCACAACTTACTGAGCTGCGGATGCAGTCAGTCGGGTGGAAGAAGTCAATGAGTTGTCATGTGTCAAAGCACTTAGCACAGTGCCTCACGAGTTCTCAATAAACTGTTCTTCAACTTCATTTTAAGAGATGGATTTGTTGATCTCTTAAAAATCAAAGAAAAACTAGTATAAAATCAAAAGCTCAATTTCAGCTACAGGACTTGTCATATTCTAGCTGTTTTTGTGTGTGCCCCTCAGAATGTTTATGTGCGCTGGCACTTGGCCGGTAGCAGATCCTCCGTAAGCATCTGCAGAATGAATACACGAGATACTTTAGCGATGGACAGTCTGAGGTCCTCCAGTTAATTGACTATGTTCACGAATAAGCCATGGTACTTTCTTTGTGGGGGTGTTTCCTCATACGTGGTACGTGCCATGAAGAGACTGAAGAAGCAAGTGTGGTGGCCTAACGTTCATCTTGCTTAACTGGCTTCTTCTATAATAGATAATGAGGTAAAAGGGACACTAACTAGGATAAAAAATCCGAACTTAAATAATATGGGTTCACTATGTAAGTATGTAGTTCAGTAAGTTGAACTAAGTCTCTAATTCCTTACACAGTACCTGATCCATAGCTTGGTGCCTGTGAAATAGGGGTTAACTTGCTGGAAGTCTGGAAGACGCACTAGTCTGCATCTTCATGTAAGTGCTTGTCATGAAGTACTGCATCTTGTAAGTACTTGTCATGGTTTTAATACGGTGAAAAAAGAATGGACTGTTCATTTTACCAGGTATTATGAGGCTAGAGGTTTTAGTGACAATGACTTCCCGGGGGGGGGGGGGCCTCTAATGACCTTTAAGCAACCCTTAAACAGCACAGGGCTGAGGGCGCTGACCCCTGATGCAGTGGAAAGTCCACATAACCTTGGACTCCCCCGAACTTTACTGTAGGAGAGTCAGCACTACATCTATGTTAGGCGTTTATGTACTGTATTCTTTGAGTAAGCTAGAGGGAAGAAAAGCCTGTGAGAATTACAGGGCTGTCTTGTAAAAGGTCTGCTTCTAAGTGGACCCGCACAGCTCAAACGTGTGCCGGGTAAGGGTCAGCCACAGTGGTGTGCATTGTACAAAGTCAACTGCAGCCGTTCCAGAGGCTGGGCAGGCTGCTCTTTCAAATGAGCCCCTTCTCCCCTTCCCCATGATCCATTCCCCTTCCTGTGCTCAAGTAAGTTTTCCAGGCATTTACATGTTTAAATATTTTTTCTTCTTCAGTTCATTTCCCCGCTGATCACTGACGTACATATTACAAGTTGCTTGAGCAAAAGTAGAAAAGTTACGGAGAAGTAGTAAGCAGTGGGGAGAAACAAAACTTCATGAAGTCATGACTCAGTCAGTTACTGTTCATGCCTCAGCCTATTTCCTGCCTGTCCTTTCCCGTGTATTCTGTGCTCTCCACCGCTGGTCCGTATGTTCCCGTGCACGTGTGCATATGTACGCGCACACGGTAATAAAACCTCATGTAGAAGGGCACCTCCTCGGACCATTAGAAATTCTGCCTAAAAATTCTAATCCATACCCAGAATCCCTGACCTGTTCTTCTCATGAATGTAGGGCTATTTCTGTTTTTTTCATTACAAGTAACTTTGTGGTCATAAATCTTTTCCTGTAACTGTGCTTATTTTCTGAGGAATTATTCCTAGAAGGGAAAAAATAGTAGAGCCAAGAGTATTAATATTTTAAGACCAAACTGCTTTTTAGAAAAGTTGTAACAAATTATGTCTCTATAGCAATGAAGGGGCAGCTCCTACAGGGCGCAGAGTATTACCAGTGTTTCAATCCCTGCTAAGTGGAAGGGTGAGTCATTTAAAGTTGTATTTCTTTAACTATGAATACAGTTCAACTTTGTTTTGCTGGGCACTTGAATTCGTTTGTGAGCAGTCTGTTCCCACCCTGTTACCATTTCCATACTGGAGAGAACGCTGTGTTAGTTTTACTAGCCATTGGTGTATGAGCTCTTGATGCGTTAAGGACATAGATTCTTTACTTGTTGTATTTTTTTTTCCCTTTAAAAAATGACAGTTTTTCTTATTTGCCTAAATACAGAAGTTTAGTTTTTAATGCAGTTCAGTTTGTCATTTCTTTCATAATATCTTCTAAAAATGTTACATTTTTAGGAGAAAGGCCTTCCCAGCCACTCAGACTACGGTGTTTTGACAATTCTTCAAGCATCTGAAATTTACTGTCACATGGTATAAGAGAAGGATCTAAAAATGTATATTTTCCCCCCAGAGTGAACCAGTGTCTTGGGGCCCCTGGTCGAATTTATGCCACCTTCTTCCCTTTACAGTTTATACAGACTCGAGTCGAATTCCACAGCTCTAGACTCCAACAAAGCTGGTCTGTCTGTCTACTCTTAGGCTACTTTAATAACGGTTTGATGATTACAGATAAAACTAAAGTCTTTAATCTTCCCTTCATGTGGTCTCTCCGTTTGTTTTTTATTTGAAAATGTAGTTTTCCTCACACAGGCTCCATTGAGAGGGGCAGGAAGGCAGAGACTCCCTTAACTTGAGCACAATGTTCAGCAACAACCATTGACAGTTTTTGCATGAAACTCACACATTTAAAAATTACAAAGCAATGCAAAATACAGATACTTTATTGAGATCAAGCCATTTCCTTCTACTTGATCCCAGAGAGCACACCACCAGGGGCTTGCGGGTCTTTTTTGATCAGACGCTAATTTCATACAGCAGATGAGAAAACGGATGTCCAAAGATGTGCATTCAGCATACTGCTCAGAGTCCAGTGGCTGGTATGTGGCAAAGCCAGAGTCTGAAAGGTCAAAATTTCCCGAAGTTTGGAGTAAAAAGCTTCCAAGTTAAAAAAAAACGAAACCCCAAACCCAAGCAATGGGCTTATGGAGCAAGGGCTGCTGTTTTCTTAACATGATCCGATAGCTTTAAACTCACCAACACCCCTGAGGTCTCACACGGACGGAGTCCACAGAAACAGAGGGCGTCTTAGTGAAAGGCCCGACAGTGCCAGGTACCCACACAGGTATGCACGGAGGCTACAAGCGGCTGGAGCTCACCTGTAATCAGAGCATCAGGTCGGGATTGCTCTTTTCTCCAAGCAGGAACAAAAACTGTAATATCTTTGTGGCCTCTTTCCAAAAACCAATCCACTGCCAATTTGATTCCCCGGCAGGAAAATACTTCTTTGTTTCCATGGCTGAAAGATGATTTCAGAACACGTCAAACACAACAAAATCTAAATTTACAACTCAATTCAAATTTGTAAACAGAAATGATCCCATAATGACAAAAGTAATGCAGTTCAAATTTATGGTGGAGTTGTATAATAGCTCAGAGAAACACTAAGATAAACTGACAAGTTGAAAACGTGTGAGAAAGAAATATGAAAATTGGGATTAATTATTGTGCGGAGGATAAAGAAAAAAGAAATTTAAAGTGTCAGTTGTAAAGGTTAACTAGACTGAAAGATACAAGCTCTTTTTAATCAGGACAGGAAAAAAGGAAGACTTCACCACCACAGCAAGAATTTCAGTCAAATGTAAACAGAAGCCATGTGGAAAAATATCTGTAAATGGCAAATCACAGTCGTGATGCTTCACCTCCTAGAAGAGACACGTCCCGTGTCCTTCAGTGAAAAGGCGCCTGGCTTCTGTTTAACAGTGTTGTGCCGGACAAGGCTTAATGATGACAAAGGGCACTGAAAATTAGATTAAGCAGTCTTAGTGCCTAAAATAAAATGCTCAAATCAAAGTACAGTCACTCAATAAATATTTGTCTAGCACCAGGCTGTGCTTGTGCACTTTAATTCAAAAATAACACTGGTACTAATGTTTTTAAAAGAAACACTCTCCTGCTTTGAATGTAATAATTGTTTTTGGCTTTCTTTGCAGACAGATATTCGTTACTTCTTGGTGCTAAGAAGGGGTGAATTAAGTAAGGTAAGTAAATGCTCTGTTCACTCTTAGTACAAGTCAAACATTAGGTGAATAAATACATTCTAGTAGACTCCTAGGAAGTACCAGAACCATCTATACAATCCTTTTAAGGATGAAGCAGAAATCGGCCGACCTGCTAAGTAGGTACTGAAGGCTGCACACACAAACTGCAGAGCACTGGTGTCCCATAAATTGGGGGGGGCAGGGTGCAGGGCAGACCCTGAGGCAGCGGAAGTTTAGAGAAAGGGATAAAGGAAGCAGGGTGGGGGGTGGGGAGAGTCTGAGGTCCTAGCTCCTAGGTAAGGTCCCGCCAATGCACCAGAAGTGAGGTTGAGTTTCATAGAAAATAGGAAATTAAATCAGTCTCCTGAAAAACTGGAGAGAAGAAAGGGACCATCCCTGGAGAGAATACCTGTACTACTCGGAAACACAAGCACTCGCTGAAACCAGACCATCGTTTTATTTTGTATTAATGCTTTGAAATCTAAGTGTATCGTACTTGGCTAGTCCTAAATGACATCTGGTTTACCGGGGCTCGTGCAGTTTGCTGCTTCTGACTCTAAAGAGAGGGCTCTGTAAGCGCATCCTTCCTGGTGACTCCACTTGGAAGGGAAATGGTCACGTTTTACTGCAGAAACTGAAGATTCTATCTTCTTATTAAAGAATGTTGACAAAATGTGTGGCAACAGCAAATCATTTACAGTCACGGACAAAGATTCTCTAGATGCCATAAGAGGCAGTGAACCACGAGATCCTGACCATAAAGGTTGCTGACCTCTCCTTGCCCCACGCTGCCAACCGGCCAGAGGGGACCACACTGTGAATGATGCACGGAGACCTAGGAGCGAGCCTGGCTTCTGAGCAGAGGGACCCACATCTCTCTCCCTGACCCTGTTATTTCAGAAAACCACCTTCCCTGATTTCAGAAACTGTAGTCAAGTTTTCTGCTATGGGTAGCTAAGCACATCCTTGTCTGCTTTCTTTGCTGTACCACAGACTAAAGAAAACTTGGAAAGCTCTTTTAATGAACATTTTAATATAAAAACAATTAGAGGGATAAAAAACTTATTAAATAATAGTAAAAATGAATTCACAAGGAAGCTATTCTAATAGTGAACAGAGTAATGCAAATGATGAACAGGCTAGAAGAAAAATGGTAATTGAATGAAGCAGCAGCAAACAGTAAGAATATAGATGACTGGATCAATGACAGACTTGATCTCATGGACATGCACAAAACCCTACACCCCACAGGAGAAAAATCTTTTCAAGCCCATGTGGAAGATTTATAAAGCTGGCTATGTACTGGGCCACCGAACAGATTTCCACAGCCAGCAGGGCTGTATCCTCCAGACAGTATTCTTTTACAACATGTTATTACACTGAAGATATAAGCCTCTAGTTACAGAATGTGTCCTGCTATACAGGAGGAAGCCAATTTAAAATTTTAATTAAAAAAATCCCATTTGTAAAAGTAACAAAAACTAAAAACAAAAATGGAAACCCTGAAACGAAGAGAAGACCTAGGGGTGCCTGGGTGGCTCATTCAGTTAAGTGTCTGACTTCGGGTCAGCTTACGACCTCACGGTTCATGAGTTTGAGCCCTGCACTGGGCTCTGTGCTGACAGCTCGGAGCCTCCTTTGGATTCTGTCTCCCGTTCTGTCTCTTTCTCTCTCAGAAATAAACAAACATTAAAAAAAAAAAAAAAAAAGGAAAACCTGAATGAAAGGAAAACTATACCATTTTCTTGGATAGCAAGACTCACTTTATGAAGATAGCAATTCTCAATCTGCAAGCTCACTGAAATACAAATAAAAGCCCTCTAAGGGATTTTTAGGGAACTTGGAAAGCTCATCCTAAAATTGCTATGGGAAAAGAAAAGGCCAAGAATATTAAAGAATAGGAGGAACTTCCTGTTAACAATCAATTGAAAGAAATTACAGGACACACTGATATTAGGATGGGGGACTACTTCTTCAAGACAACATACAACCATGTGCTATCAAGGAAAAGATAGATTTGAGTACATAAAAAGGCCATAGATTGGGACAAAATATTTGCAACCTATAGGGCCAAAAAAAAAAAAAAAAGTTAGGACTCAGAATATATACAGTATTCTTCTTATCCAATGAGAATAACCATTTTTTAAGGCAAAAGATATGAACAGTGAATTCACAGAAAAGGAAACCCAAATGACCAACCAACATATGAAAAGATGCTCAATAGTGAAGAAATGCAAATTAAAGCCAAAAATGAGACACCACTTCACACCCATCAGATTGGAAAAAATAAAGTCTGCAAACACCAGATGTTGCCAAGGATGTGTGAAAGTAGGAACTCATACATCACAGGTGGGAGTGTAAATTGGTACAACTATTCAAGAGGACAATTTGGCAATACTTTATAAAGTTGAAGGCGTGCTTTTCCTAAAACACAGCAGTTCCATATCCAGGTATAGTAACACCCCCCACTAATGTGAAATCATAATGCAATTAGCACTTGGCTCTCAGGCTCCACCCAGATTAGAGCCTGCGTGGGGGCAGGGAGAGGCAGGCAAGTGCTGATGTGAACTGTGGGTCTCCTGATCAGATCAAAGAAATGAATGCTAACCAGGAAATCCCAGCAATGGTCACTGGTGCCGCGGAAGTACCTCCTGGCCTCCAAGGCCCAGGATCCTTCCCAGAAGTAGGAAAAGCCCAAGCAGTGAACTACTCGGTGGTTCCGAAGTACACATGGGACTTGTACAGACAAGGGGAGCTTTAGGAGACTGAACTTAAGGTAACCTTACTGAGGCTTGTTGAAGGATGTGACTAATCCCAGGTGCTGGATACAATAGGAAGGGCAACTGTAGGAGGTTCTTATAAGGTCTTAGAAAAAACAGAGTAAGCCTGATTAAAAAAACAATGGGAAAAACAGGACGTGGGAGCAAGCACAATGTAGCTACTAGTGCAAATGAACTATCTGTTGAGTGTTTACCAAAAAATGTAGGATGAGGTTTAAGAATTGAAGTTTTAATTCCATATACATAGAGACGATTCATTATAGTCTCTAGTTCTCTATGGGCTACGTCTGCATGCATTTTCTCTGCAGTAAAAATAGCTAATTCTCTACTTAGGAATTGGCATGTTTCTTTGGGCCTTGACTTCTTTTTTTAGATATTGCAACAATTTGGCAATAAAGACGGTACACCTCAAGTGAGTCTAATGCTAGATTTGTGCCCACCTGTGATTATGTAAGAGAATCTGTTTGACAGAAAGTGTCCTTTTGACTCAGGTGGACTGGGTTGCCAGGGGGAATTTGAAACTCTCACTGCAAATTCTGAATTACTATTGAGCAAAACGCCTAATACAGGCTTGAAGTTCGCAGCTGATTCACCAATCCATGGAGCCTACCAGCAGGTGTCTTTCTTAAAAGCCTTATTTTACTCTGTCATGTTTGGAATGAGCATGGTTATAAAATGCTGCTTTGCAGTGGCCACAGAAAGGCTCAATTAAATCAAACTGGTATAAGGATTTTAGAAGAACCCTCCTTAAAATAATAAAAGGAGTATTGGTATCTCTGAAGATCAGGAAATTAATGGAAGAATGAACGGGGACAGCCATAAAGAAGGAATTAAGAAGCTCAAGACTCCTTTTTCCTGGTTCTCAAAGGCAGTTCATCCTTCTCTCCTTCACCTGTCTTGACTGGAACTGAGAAGGAGAAGGTGACTTTCTGGATGGATACTTCCCTGTGGCTTCAGGGTCTGAGGATAACTTCCCCCTCGAACAGGGAGAACTGCCGGCCTGGCCCGAATGTTCTGACGTGAACTCTACTTCCCAGCTTTCCCTAGATTCAACATGCAAAACATAGGGCAGCAGCAATGATGAACAGGAAGGATCAAGGAGTCTTGAGAATTTGGGTAAGAGACTGTCCTAGAATTAAGTATCCGGCTGGCAAATGGTTGCCATGATAACTCGACAGAAAGGGGAAATGAGAGTCCGGGCGACGAGACAGCGAGACGAAACTGGCTGGTGAGTCCTCCAAACCAACTTTTCAAGATCAGCCTCCTGCCTTCAGAGCTGCAAGGCCCCAGGCGCCTCTGAGTAGCTACCCAGGACTGTGGGGTGGGTCAGAGAGGGGAGGGAGGGCTCCGGGTGCCCTTTTCCTAGCTGATACTCTCCACCTTCACGGCCATTTCCCTGTGCTCTGCAGAGATGTGCAAAGAGGTACCGAAGCCCCCTCCGGCGCATTTTCAGTCCTCCAGGCCTCCGCAGGAAGGCGGACACTGGCTGCTTGCCTGGGGTGGTGACCCTGCATGGCTCTGCTTGACACAAGGCATGACGGGCAAAAGAGGAGCGCCCCCCAACCGAGCGCCCTGGCCTCAGGCATCGGTGACGATGCACGCCTTTCCTCGGGCCCCACAGGCCTGCCGTGAGGCACTGCTGGGGGCAGTTTCTGAAATCCGTCTGAAAAGGTGACCTGGGAGAAGCCTCTGGCTGCCCCTGGAAGAGTCCTTGCCGATTTTCATCTGTGATTCACTGAAGCAGTTTCTAGACCAATGGGCATGCACGCAGGGCCAGATGAGAAGACACCCTTCACCCCCTTCACGTCTTTGGTCCCCGTGTTGCTGAAATAAAGGCGCTAGTTAGAGACAGGTACGTGGGTGGTAAGGACATACAGTTCCTCTCCTGCTGGCTTTGGGACAAGATGGAGAAAGGTGCAGGCAGAGAAGATGAAGACGGCAGTGTTACCAAACCTCAGAAACTTGTCTTCATCCAACCTCCACCTCCTCCTGACCTGGCTTGTGTCTGCCATTTGTAAGCACTTTTTGTTTCACCCGGGCCCAGAAGCCCACACAATTGCGGGTATACCCGCCCCCCTTCCACCTGTTCGTTCCTCTGTGCGGTTCCCGAGCAGCACATGTCCCTCCCTCGTCCCCCAATGCTGCTAATCTGTTGGGAAAAGACCTGCCATATAGATTAAGGGCTACTTGGTTCTGTGCTCCAGGTATTTTTGAAGCGCCTGAGAGACCAGGCACCCGAGGTAGAGAATGTGTGCCGAGGGTGTGCCAGGCTATGGGCCAGGGTTTGAAGAAGAGAGACTTGGTAACATCGGGGACAATGACCAAACCGCCATCTAATAAACCACGAGCTGCAGATTTCTGAGGCACTGCAATGTCCAGACAGATGTGTGTAAGTCATCATAGAGTTCAGAGCAGACACAGCAATGAAGTTAATTTGTAGACCTGGCTGCAGTGCGGGATACGAAGTTGGGGCCGGGGTGACTGAGGCCGGGCTCACTCTCAGACACGAGCAACCCCCTGTGAACTGGACCCTAGACCCCTGGGGACCTGAACCAGACACGGCTCATCTTGGCCAGTTATTCACCAGACTTGCAAGATCCTGACTTTCCAGTTGTAAACTCACTGTCTCCATCTCTAACAGAACTATCTCTAATTTATTTATATATTCTTCTGTAACAAACTTGAAAAGTACACAAATTCTACAGTTTTGTCTTCAACAGGACAATTCCATAAACACTCAATAACAATGCTATATACCACCACATATACTTACCAATAGAGAATTACAGTATATGTGTCATGAGATTAGTCACCTATGATAATTAAAGGGCTAAAGAGGCATATTTTGTCATACAGAGAAACACCCAGGGAGCTACATATTTTAATGGAGTTTCCTCAAAACAGGGGCAAGAAGAAGGGGACAATGGGCCAACTATTCCATCAGCAATATGCAGGAAATAGAACTTCCTGGACTACACTTTCTTAAGTTATATATGCACATATCATTAACTGGGCTGACCAAAGGATAGGAAGGGTTACTTTAGAATTCTAACTTGTAGGGGTGCCTGGGTTGCTCAGTCGGTTAAGTGTCTGACCACGATTTCAGCGCAGGTCCTGATCTCACAGTTTGTGAGCTCCAGCCCTGCACTGGCTCTGGGCTGTCACTGCGGAGCCTGCTTGGGATTCTTTCTCCCCCTCTGCCCCTCCCCTGCTCAAGCTCTCTCTCAAAAGCTTAGAATTCTAACTTGTCATCAGTGGTAGTCAGGAGGATTAACTGAAAAATAAAAATGGAATGGAGATATTTATTAAAAGGGACTTGGGGCACCTGGGTGGCTCAGTCGGTTAAGCGTCTGACTTTGACTCAGGTCATGATCTCACAGTTCGTGGGTTCGAGCCCCGCGTCAGGCTCTGTGCTGACAGCTCAGAGCCTGGAGCCTGCTTCAGATTCTGTGTCTCCCTTTCTCTCTGACCCGCTGGTGCTCACGCTGTCTCTCTCAGATATAAATAAAACATTAAACATAAGTAAAAGGGATTGCTTTTCAATTCTTCTGATGGCACTGAAAAAGAAACAGGAAACCAAAGGAGTCTCTCTTTAATTATTCTTCAACTTTGATTTTGCTGTAGTTTGAATGTTTGTTTTGCATTAACGTATGTTACTTACAACACCTGTAAAGAACGCTGCAGAGAGGAGGCAGAGGAAGGCACAGGACGAGGGTCCGGGGCTTGACGCCCAGAGACCAGCAGAGCAGGGGGCCACATGGAGAAGGGCAGGAGGGTAAGAGGCAGCCGGGGCCGGTGGCGAGACCGCAGGAGCAGTATTCCCTGAGGCGGGAAGCGACCAAGTAGGGCATCCTGGCCCTGGGACCCTGCACTGAGAAGTCAGTCCCTCTAATGTCTGGCTTTGCAAACTGGTGGGGGCCTCACCCTGGGCGGGTGGTGGCAGCAGTGCAGGGGGGCGGGGGGCGGGCATAGTAAATCGTGTCTCCGCTCGTAAAATCTCAGCAGGCTCTATTTCTTAGCTCAGGACCTAGCAGAGAAGCAGCAGTTTGTACCCTGTGAAGGTTTACTAATTTTGGAGGTGTACGTAAGGGGCAGGGATCTGAAGGTGCTCTGGGTGCTGGTCTTCTCGCCCTCCTGCAGCCTAGCTGGCCCCGTACTCCCGAGGAACCAACGGACACTCCACCGACCTTGCCAGCCCTACTCTTCCTGCCCAGACATTCTCCTGAGGACCCCCCGCCCCCACCCAGTGCATAGCCCCGGTACGACTACTGGCTCCTCTCCATAGCAACTGTTGCCCTGGGGACGGGGCAGTTAGCCCCACCACCCAGGGCACTGCCGCTGCAGCCACACCTCCCAGAGGCACCGCGGACAAGCCCTGCCGATCGTGTGCCCACAGTGGTGGCAGGGGTAGTCTTTGCAGACAGCTGGGCTGAGGGCCAGTTCTGCCCACCGGAGCACCCATAGGAGTGGTGCAGCCACAACAGGAGGGTACATGGTGCTACTGGGTGCCAAACACCTTGTACGTAAGGCCAGGAGATGTAGCAGACCTGATGCACAGTAACAAACACAGTCAGACAACGTGAAGAGGCAGAGGAGTATGATCCAAAAGAGAAAGACAAAACCCCAGATAAGAAGTGAAACAAAATGGAGATGACCTATCTACCTGATAAAGAGTTCAAAGTAATGGTCACAAAGATGCTCACTGGATGAGAGACTCTTAAAAATACATGAACTCAGTGAGCACTTCAGCAAAGAGAAAATATAAAAAAAGAACCAGTCAAAGCTGACGAATACAATGACTTAATGAAAAACATACTAGAGGGAATCAACAGCAGGTTAGAGAATGCAAAAGAACAGATGAGTGAGCTGGAAGACAGGGAAATGGAAAGCACTCAACCTGAAGAGTAAAAATTTTTAAAAAATGAGGAGAGATTGGGGCGCCTGGGTGGCTTAGTCGGTTAAGCGTCCGACTTTCGCTTAGGTCATGATCTCGCGGTTCGTGGGATCGAGCCCCGCGTCGGGCTCTGTGCTGACTGCCAGCTCGGAGCCTGGAGCCTGTTTCAGTCTGTGACTCCCTCTCTCTCTGACCCTCCCCTGCTCACGCTGTCTCTCTCTCTCTCTTTCTCCTAGAAATAAATAAAACATTTAAAAAAAAAAAATGAGGAGAGATTAAGGGATCTCTCGGACACCAAGTGTACTAATGTTTGCATTATAAGGGTCCCAGAAGATGAGAAAAGGGTAGAAAACTTAAAAGAAAGGATAGCTGAAAACCTCCTTAACCTGGGAAAGGAAACAGACATCTAGGTTTCAGGAAGCAAAGGGAGCCCTAATCAAGATGAACCCAAGAAGATCAGAACTGAAGGAAAAAGAGTTTCCCTGCACAAAGTTAGAGGAGTTGATCACCACTAAACCAATCTTTAAAAAAAATTTTTTTTTAAATTTTTGAGAGAGAGACAGCGTGAGCAGGGGAGGGTCAGAGAGAGAGGGAGACAGAGAATTTTAAGCAGGCTTCAGGCTCTGAGCTGTCAGCACAGAGCCCAACACGGGGCTCAAACCCACAAACTGTGAGATCATGACCTGAGCTGAAGTCGGACCCTTAACTGTCTGAGCCCTAAACCAACCTTAAAAGAAATATTAAAGGGACTTCCTTAAGTAAAATGAAAAGGCCCAAACTAGAAGAAAATTAAGAAAAAACTTCACTGGTTACAGCAAACTTACTGGCAGGAGACCAATCACTTATGAAGCTAGTACTAACGTTAAAAGATAAAAGTAGAATTAATTACATCTACAAAAATTAGACAAGGCCCTCAAAGATGTAAAATAGGACATAAACATATAACATGGAGAAGGAGTAAAAATGAAGTTCTAACACATTCTAAAAGACTCAAGTGACCATCAGCTTCATACAAACTGCTATATACTTAGGATGTTATTTATGAATCTCATGATAATCACAAATCAAAAACCTATAATACACACAAAAAGAGAAAGCCAAGCATAACATTCAAGAAAGTCATCAATCACAAGGCAAGAGCAAGAAAGCAGCAGTGAGGTACTAGAAAAACAACCAGAAGCTGGCGGGCTCAGCTGGTCCAGCATGTGACTCCTGAGCTCAGCATTGTGAGTCTGAGTCCCATGCTGGGTGTAAAGATTACTTAAAATCTCAAAAAATAGGAAATTAAAAAAAAATGCCTGGAGGCAAATGAAAATAGAAACACTACGGTTCTAAATATTTGAGATATAGTAAAAGTAGTTTTAAGGGTGAAGTTTATAATGACAGAGGCCTACCTCAAAAATAGAAAGATCTTAAATAAAAAATCTAAACATACACCTAAAGAAATCAGAAAAAGAACAAGCCAGAGGTGACTTGGTGGCTCAGTTAAGCCTCTAACTTCAGCTTAGGTTATGATCTCTCACAGCTCATGGGTTTGAGCCCCAGGTTGAGCATGAGCCTGCTTTGAATTCTTGTCTCCCTCTCTCTCTGCTTCTCCCTCATTCACACACTCTCTCTCTCTCTCCAAAATAAATAAAACCCAAAGCTAGAAGAAGGAACGAATGAGTACATACCAGAAATAGAAACTAAAACAGAATAGATCAATAAGGCTAAGAGCTGGTTCTTTGAAAAAGATAAAATTGATAAAACATTAGCTAGGCTAATCAAGAAATGAGAGAGGACTCATGAATAAAATCAGAAAAGAGAATTTACAACTGATATCACCAGAACACAAGGATTATGAGAATCTACTGTGGAAAATTACATGACCACAAAATGCATAACCTAGAAGAAATGGATAAATTCCTAGAAACATAGACTCTTCTAAGACTGAATCAGGAAGACACAGAAAATCTGAACACGCTAATTACTGTAATGAAACTTAATCAGTGATTAAAAAAAACAAAATTAAATTAAAAAAAACAAAAGTCCAGGAACAGATGGCTTCACAGGAGAATGCTGTGAAACACTTAAAGGACAGTAAATCCCTCTTACAAAAAATTGGTAAGAAAGAATGCTTCAAAGACACTGAAAAAAAAAAAAGACAATTATAGACTGATATCCCTAATGAATATACATGCAGAAATCATCATCAAAACAAATATAAGTTAAAAGCATCATCCATCATGATCAAGTGGGAATTATTCTATGGATGCAAGGATGGTTCAATATCCACAACTCCATCAATGCCATACACCATATTAACAAAATGAGGAAGACAGACCATAGGATCATCGCAATAGGTGCAGAAAAAGCATTTGACAAAATTCAATATTCCCGTATGTGATAAAAACTCAACAAAATGGGTATAGTGGGAACATACCTCAATGTAGTAAAGGCCATATATGACAAATCCACAACTAACATCATGCTCAATGGTGAAAGCTAAAAGCTTTTCCTCTAAGATAAGGAACAAGACAAGCACATTGGCTTTCACCACCCCCCATTGTTTTTACATTTGTATATGGTCTCATTCATTGTTAAATATCATAGTATTACTGAGACAAGAGAATGAGAAAATGTGTTTGTCGTTCACATTAAACCTCAACTAAAATTGTCAGTAAGATAGTTTTGTTATTTTTAACACCCAGTAAATCATATACATCCAGATGTTGGCTTGTTTTTCCTGGTTGGCTACTGGTCCTTTCATTTAAGGATGGGCTTCTTGGTCCTCTCACCTGACCCAATTCTTGTATCACTCTCTCCCTCTCCCTACCCTGGGCAAAGGCCCAAGCCAAGCCAGAAGCTACACAAGTTGAGGACCACTGTTCCTTGTCATAGTAATGGGTCTAGGGACAGACCCAGGACACAAGTTAGGCCAGTGAGACTCTTCTTCACTATTTTTTCTGGAGCTTTGAGGAAAAGACCATCACCTATTTCTTCTTTTAAGGATGAGGAAAGGAAAAGGTAGAGTGTTGGACTGTTGCAGAAAGAGTCTGAGAATGAAGGTCACACAGGAGAAAGCAGATCCAAATGGTCATGGGAAACACAGAGTCACCAGACAGTGGACTTCTCAATCCCACCTGGACAACTGGGACCCCATCTCTTGTAATTCCCAGTTACTGAAACAACAATATTGTTTTAAACAAGCTAGCATAATTTATTCTGCAAAGGCTAGCATTACCCTGGTGTCGAAGTGAGATAAAGACAAAACATTACAGGATATCCTTGATGAACAGAGATGCAAAAACCCTCAAATATCAGCAAGCTGAATTCATTAATACATTAAAAGAATCACTCACCTGACTTTATTCCAGGGATGCAAGGCTATGCCAACATCCACCAATTAATCAACATGATTTGCCACATTAGCAAAATGAAGGATAAAAACCTTCAACATGATTTGCCACATTAGCAAATGAAGGATATAGAAAAAGCATTTGACAAAATAAACTTCTGTTCATGATAAAACAGAGGGAACATACTTCAAACTAATAAAGACCATTTATGACAAATCCACAGCTAACATCATACTCAAGGTAAAGATTAAAAAAAAAGAAAGAAAAAGAATAGCTTTCCCTCTAAGATCAGGAATAAGGCAAGAATGTCCACTGCCTCACTACTTTTATTGAACATAGTACCCAGAGTCCCCGCCAAAGCAATTAGACAAAGAAACAAAAACACAAAAAAAAATCCGATGCACAGCAAAGGAAACAATCCATAAAACTAATAGGCAACCAACAGAATGGGAAAAGATAGTTGCAAATGACGTATCAGATAAAGGGTTAGTATCCAAAATCTATAAGGAACTCACCAAACTCCACACTTGAAAAACAATCCAGTGAAGAAATGGGCAGAAGACATGAACAGACACTTATCCAAAGAGGACATCCAGATGGCCAACAGACACATGAAATGATGCTCAGTATCCCTCCTCATCAGGGAAATACAAATCAAAACCACACTGAGATACCACCTCACACCGGTCAGAGTGGCTAAAATGAGCAAATCAGAGAACTCTAGATGCTGGCGAGGATGTGGAGAAACGGGCACCCTCCTCCACTGTTGGTGGGAATGTAACAGGTGTGGCCCCTCTGGAAAACAGTGTGGAGGTTCCTCAAAAAATAAACACTAGAACTCCGCTAGGACCCAGCAATAGCACTGCTAGGAATTTACCCAATGGATACATGGGTGCTGAGGCATAGGAGCACATGGACCCCAATGTTCATAGCAGCACTCTCAACAATAGCTAAAACATGAAAAAAGCCTAAGTGTCCATCCACAGACGAATGGATCAAGAAGATGTGGTTTATCTATACGATGGAATACTCCATGGCAATGAGAAAGAACGAAATCTGGCCACGTGTAGCAACGTGGATGGACCTTGAGGGTGTTATGCTGAGCGAAATAAGTCAGGCAGAAAAGGACAAATATCATATGTTTGCATGTACAGGAGGATTAGGAGGACCTTAATGGAGGACCATGGAGGAGAAGAAGGGGGGAAATAGTGGGGGAGAGGGAGAGAGGCAAACCATGAGAGACTCTTGAATGCTGAGAACAAACTGAGGACTGATGGGTGTTGAGGGGAGGAGGGGTGATGTGCATGGAGGAGGGCACTTGTGGGGATGAGCACTGGGTGTTATATGGAAACCAACTTGACCATCAACTATTTGTAAAAACAAAACAAAACAAAAACATCCAAATTGGTAAGGAGGAAGTAACAGTCACTATAGATGACAAGATATTATATACAGAAAATCCTAAAGACTTCACCACAAACCCATTAGACTAATAGATGAGTTCAGTAAAGTAGCATGATATAAAATTGTTGCATTTCTATACATTAATAATGAGCTAGCAGAAAGAGACATTAAGAAAACAATCCCATTTACAACTGCATCAAAATGAATATCTAGGAAGAAATTTCCTTTTACATGTTTGTTCATGTTTGAGAGGGAAAGAGAGAATCCCAAGCCGGCTCCATGCTGTCAGCACAGAGCCCGATACGGGGCTCAGACCCACAAACTGACATCATAAGCTGAGCTGAAATCAGGAGTTGGAAACTTAATCAACTAAGCCACCCAGGTACCCCCATCCCTAGGAAGAAATTTAAACAAAGAGGTGAAAGACCTGTACTTTGAAAACTGTGACACACTGATAAAGGAATTGAATACATATTGTTAACATGTCTATATTACCCAAAGCAATCTTCAGATTCAGTACAATCCCTATCAAAATACCAACAGTATTTTTTTTTTACAGAATTAGAAAAATAATCCTAAAATGTGTATGGAACTACAGACGACCCTGAATAACCGAAGCAACGTCGAGAAAGACCAGCAAAGCTGCAAGTGTCCTAATGTCCGGCCTGAAGATACACTATGGAGATGGAGTAATCAGGACAGTATGCTACTGCCACGAAAAAAGACACATAGATCAACGTGACCAAGGTGAGAGCCCAGAAACAAACCCACATTTCTATGGTCAATTAATGTAAGACAAAGGGGACAAGAATATACAAGGAGGAAAAGACAGTCTCTTCAGTGAATGGTCCTGGGGAAACTGGACCACTTTCTAACACTATATGCAAAAATAAACTCAAAATGGATTAAAGACCTAAATATAAGTCCCCAAACCATAAAACTACTGGAAGAAAACACAGGCAATTATCTCTTGGATATCAGCCTCAGCAATATTTTTCTGGATCTGTCTCCAAGGTAAGGGAAAGAAAACCAAAATAAACAGCTAGGACTACATCAAACTAAAAAGGTTTTGCAGGGGAGCCTGGGTGGCTCAGTCAGTTAAGTGTCCAACTTCTGCTCAGGTCATGATCTCATGGTCCCTGGGTTCAAGTCCTGCATCGGGCTCTGTGCTGACAGCTCAAAGCCTGGAACCTGCTTCAAATTCTGTGTCTCCCTCTCTCTCTCCCCCAGTAGTGCCTGGTCTCTCTCAAAAATAAACATTAAAAAGTTAAAAAGAAAAAAAAAAAGCTTTTGCAAAGTGAAGGAAACCATCAACACAATAAAAAGGCAACCTACCAAACGGGAGAAGATATGTGTAGAAGGATATATTTGATAAAGAGTTACTATCTAAAATATATAAAGCACTCATAACAACTCTAAAACAAAAACTCTGTAAATAATCCAATTAAAAAATTGGCAATATCTAAACAGACATTTTTCCAGATAAGACATAAAGATGGCCAGGAGATACAGGAAAAGATGCTGAACATCACTCATCTTCTGAGAAATCAAAACCACAATCAGGTGTTACCTCAAGCCAGTCAGAAAGGCTCGTATCAAAAATGCAAGAAAGAACAAGTGTGAGTGAGGAAGTAGAGAAAAGAGGACCCTCGGGCACTGTTGGTGGGATTATAAATTGCCATAATCTGGCCATTATGGAAAACAATATAGACGGTCCTCAAAAAATTACAAAAAAATCATATACAGTCCAGTAATTCCACTTCTGGGTTTTTACTCAAAGAAAAAGAAAACACTAATGTGAAAAGATATATGAACCCCTATGTTTACTGCAGCAGTATTTACAATAGGGAAGCAACCTAAATGTCCATCAGTAGAAGACTGGATAAAGAAGACGTGGTGTAGAATAATGTAATGACAATGTTACTAAGCCTTAAAACGTATTAAAATCTTGCCATTCATGAAAACACGGATGGGCCTAGATGGTACCATGATAAGTGAAGTAAATCAGATTGAGAAAGACAAATATCACATGGTTGCATTTATATGAAGAATCTAAACAGGAAAACAAAATATCAAAACAAACATACAAATGGTAAGAATCAGACTCACAAAGACAAAGAACAAATTGGTCGTCACCAAAGGGGAGGGATGTAAGGGAAAAGGCAAAATAGGTGAAAGGGATTGAGAGGTACAAACTTCCAGCTACAAAATAAGTAAGTCCTAGAGATAAAAAGTCTCTCTGCCTCTACAGGCAACAGATTTGATCATATTTTAAGAACTTTGTATGCGGACAGATGTACCTGCACTTACTGTGGGGAGAGCCTTGTCTAACGTACAGAACTGGTGAATCACTAAGTTGTACACCCGAAACTAAGGCAGCATAAGGCAACCATATTACAGTTAAAAAATTGGTGATTTCATTTTCTTGTTTTGGGATTTATGTAGCAAGTGTACTACTTATATGATCAAAGGAAAACTCTTCTTAAAGAAGTCTTTCCATAAATGATGTAAAATCTAATTACAGGGACACCTGGGTTAAGCATCTGACTTCAGCTCACGTCATGATCTCACAGTTTGTGGTTAGACCCGTGTCAGGCTCTGTGCTGACAGCTCAGAGCCTGGAGCCTTGTCTTCGGACTCTGTGACTCCCTCTCTCTCTCTGCCCCTCCTCCACTCACACTCAGTCTCTGTCTCTCAAAAATGAATAAATGTTTGAAAAAAGAATAGGGGCGCCTGGGTGGCTTAGTTGGGTAAGCATCCAGCTTTGGCTCAGGTCATGATCTCGCGGTTCGTGGGTTCAAGCCCCGCGTCAGGCTCTGTGCTGACAGCTCTGAGCCTGGATCCTGTGTCAGATTCTGTGTCTCCCTCTCTCTCTGCCCCTCCCCTGACTCCTCTTCTCTTTCTCTTGCTCTGTCTCTCTCTCTCTCTCAAAAATAAACATTAAATTTTAAAAAAAAATCTAATTATAAAAATAACACCTAGAAGGTCATACTAGTAATAAAGTAGCACAGCTCACTATAATGGCAGCTACAATACTAGAGAGAATACTGGGACTACTAAATAGAGATGGCTTCTAGACAGTTGGCCAACATGGTGAGAATGACATGATCTGGGGATTAGATACAAGGTTAGGTATCTTCTGTACCACTTTTCTGTGTGACTGCAGTGAGTTACTTACTCTGGACCTCAATTTTCTAATGTTTAAAACACAGATGAACCCGTGTAACCTGTGGGTGAGCAATGAACATGGCACCATCTGGGAAGCACCCAGGAGGGCGCTGGACACAGAGAGAGCCCCTCACCTCCCCGGCATACGGGTGCCTTCACACCCTCATGTCCCTGTAGTAAGAATTTGTTAAAAAAAAAAAAAAAAAAAAAAAAGGAAAAATCTTGCTCTGGAGTGAAAATGAAACCGATAAAATAATCTTACCCTTAGCAGTAAATTATGATTTTGAGAAAAATGTATCTTATGTACAGAGATCACTACACTGAGTTTTCAAAAGAAACCAAAAAGTCATCAAGGTAATCAGAGGACTGAAAAAAAGACAACTGCCTTTTTTTTGTAACCTTCTGTGTATCATTTTTTATTTAAGCCAAATACATGACCGAGAAGTAGGCTCTCCCCTCCGCTGGAAGGTCCAAGGGGGATTATAAAACTCCTATGGCTTTCACGGGTCATCATATCAAGCTGCCTGTAAGGGCACAAGTGAGCAGGGCTTGTCAGTCAAGTGCCTACAGTGAAAAATGTAAGAGCCCAAGGTATCCCTTGAAGCTAGAAAACCGTATTTGAATCTTTTGTACTAAGTCTTTTGAGTTGAGACTTAGCTTCGTTATGTTGCATGAAGTCAGGGTGCACGGGATGTTACTGACAGAATAATTGTAATATAAAACATTAATAAAAATACTGAACACCAAATTATTAATATGTTCAGAGGCTTCAAATATTTGACTACTTGATTTTTTTCCCCCTCAAGTTTTAGGATTGTGGAAAACAAAGTCTCACGTCTATCCTATGTTCCTTAAGCAGAGAGAAAGGAGTGCAGCTGGATAGAACCTTGAAATACAGAAAGAAGAGAAAGTTCTACCTTCCATCACTGTCGTCTAATTCAATTTTATATTGTATGCGAATGTACAATTAATTCCAGGTGCTGTCTCATGGCAATCCAAAATTTTCTTTTATACTGAAGACTCATACGACTGACTGATGCCAATTTTGGCACTTGTATAGTTGCTCAAATTTATTAGCTCTGATTTTTTTTCCGATACACCAAGATCACTTGGAAGCTAACCCTAGTCTTAAGGATGCTAAGCACTGAACGCACCGGAAACTAAATCCACGCTCCCTCATTGTGCAGTAAGCTGTGTTCCAAACCCCCCACACGTGGCTCCGAGAGCCTTCGAGGCAGCAGGGAAGAGGATCTGTATGTGGGCAACAGAGCTTCGCCCGTCCACTCGACTCAAACACAACGCTGATTTTGTCGGTTTGGAAAATGGCTTCCAGCAAGATCTGCAGGGTTATACTGTTTTTTCAAAAAAATACAAGTCTGAAAAACCACTGATGCGATAATGAAAATATTCAACACCCAAATCACAATGAAATGCCTGAAATGTAAGACAGTTTATGATTAGCCTCCACTTGGTTACGGATTTAACAGCAGGGGCAACAGAGTTTAGAGACTGAAGACGTGTAAGGAAAAACGGAAGGCACAAGACTGTGTTGACTTTATGAGGTCCAGTGTGTGAAGCCAAAATTACTTTAAAAAAAAATTTTTAATGTTTTATTTATTTCTGAGAGAGAGATAGAGAGAGAGAGAGAGAGAGAGAGAGAGAGAGAGAGAGAGGGTAAATGGGGGAGAGGCAGAGAGAGAAGGAGAAACGGAATCTGAAATAGGCTCCAGGCTCTGAGCTGTCAGCACAGAGCTCAACTTGGGGGCTCCAACCCACGAACCGTGAGATCATGACCTGAGGCGAAGTCCGATGCTTAACTGACTAAGCCCCCCAGGCACCCCTGAAGCCAAAATCACGAATAGGAAGCACATGTAGCTAATCTTGATCCAAGTGCTGAAGAGAAGCTATCTATTAAGTAGATGTAAAGAGGTCTTCAATTTCAGCAAAAGTAGAAAACACAGACCCTGATCACCTTTTCCTATTTCTTATAATTGGGTAACATTTATATTACCCAAACATTACTTACTAATCTTTAATTAACTTCATTCATAGGTAACAGGATTACTAAGGCTGCTCCTAGGTTACGGTTTAAACACATCTGAGCTAACAGGAAAGTTTACGGAGCCCTGGCCTATTAAAACTCATGAAGAAGGACAACCAGAACCGGGGATTTAGGATTATAAAAAGAGGCAGTGGAATGTAACTAGTACTTGTCTCCGTCGCATTCCATACTGACAGAATTAAAAACAGAAAAAAAAACCTAGTCATGATTCTTCGATTCTTTCTGTAGTCTCTCAGGATGCTTTTTACAACAGTAAGAGAAATGGGACATGGCCGGCTAGCCTGTAAGTAATACCCAGGATACTCATCGAGGGGGAAATTAAGCTGTCCTTTAATTAAAGGTAAGCCCCGATTATGCTGGGGCATAAAAAGCATTCCGCGGAGAGGCTATCTAGTAGAAATACAATGTGAGCCACATACATAATTTTAAGTGATCTAATACAGTACATTTTACAGGTAGAAAACAGTTGGAATAATTTTAGTAAGATTTTGTTTAACTCGACTTATCAAAAATTATCGTTTTAACATAACACAGAAGTTATACAGAGATTTCATATGCTTTTTCAAAATGTGGATTGCACTGTACACTTATAGACTATCTCATCTGGCTCAAAGCCACATGGGTCCTTGCACAGAATTTTGATTTTTGTTGAGAACCAAACCCACATACGCATGAACTCAGGCATTTCACAGTCCCTCTGGCAGTGTAAACCAAACACCCAGGCTTGGTGTCAAGAAGGATTTACCTGATCGTGTCAGGATGTACCTAAATGGCAAACAGGCAGAAGGACAACAAACCCACCAAGGAAGTGGAGGCAAACTTTATAGAGCCTGGGTGAGATGACCTTCAGTATTCCCATTTACACTGAAATGAGTTCTCAAGTTCACAAAACCTCACAAACCAGATCGGATACATGAAAGCCTTTGTGGTTTTAAAAGATCAGAAGCTAAATCCCATTTATACAGATTGCTAAACTCTGTATTTTATAAATATTTGGGTTTACCCCACTGGTCTTGATACAAAGAAAACTTAATTGCGACAACTTCCACGCATTCCCTGCTCATACTCTGGCTCTAAAATCTGTATCTGATTTCTGTTCATGCTTTAAGGAAACGACTCCAGTGTGTGACCTGGAGAGCTCGTCTACATCCCTGTTAACCTTGGCATTTGTACTAACACCAGCTGGTTCCTATCACAAGCCTTTTTTGGGGGGTGGAAATAGAAATGCTTAATTTCTCTGTTCTCTGCCATTAGATTAGTATACAAGAGCAATGAATACTCTTAGGTCATCTTTTTCCCCCAGTTGTCCATAATTTAACCTTTGCATTTATTTTCAAATATAATTATGTCTTCTTGTCTGCAATCTTAGTGCTGAAATCCTCTAAATTTTTCTACAGAGTGAACTTTTTTAAAGGCCAATTTCATAGGCCACTCTTCCCTTGTGTCAAGATTTTGGTGGCTCCTCATCATTATCAGAGAGGCAATACAAGCACGGACCCTAGTGGCCAAAAGTGGTCCACCTGAGATTAGCAAAGAAAATATTTACCTTAATACTCTGTACAAATAAGCACCAGTAAAGCCCACCTACTAGTTAGGAGATTTGATCTAAACCCAGAAATCCTGGTTTCCTGACCAAGACAGAGGATTGCCATGATGCGGGGAAGGGATGGAGAGAATTTTCAATAATTTGTTCAACATTCCACTCAACAAGACAATCTGATACATCATCATAGGGAGGGACCGATGAGGCTCCGGTTTTTTTCTTGTTGTTTACTACTCACATAATGGGTAGAAACTAAAGCATAATATGGAGATACAGTTCACTATCATGAAGCCGTCAGGTGACCAGGTGATGGAAGCCTACTGAAGAAATCAAGGATCTGGGTCGGGAAGATAACAGGGAGGAGGACCCTGAGCACACCTTGTCGCATGGATACACTAACAGCTACACCCATATAACTCATTCTGAAAATGGCCTGAAGACTGGCAGAACAGACCTTTCACAATTAATCGGAGGAAGGAGGCTACATTGAAGCGGGTGGGGAGGTGGAGCCCTGGTTGGGAACCTAACCTCTGGTGGGAATACCCACAAGTGGGAGGGAACCATCAGCAGGGAGAAGCAAGGGGATCTGACCCCACGCCAGGTGCCCATGGCCCCAGGGGACCCGCGCTGGGAAGAAGAGCCCACCAACATCTGGCTTTGAAAACCACTGGGGCTGAACTTCAGGAGCTTTAAAAATCAGCAGGGCTCAACTCAGGGAACCACAAAAATCCGTGGGCTTAATGCCAGCAGAGCCAGAGGGCAACAGGAAACCGAGTCCCCGCCCCTAAAGAGCCAGTATAGTAAATCACTCCCTCGAGACACTTGAGTAGCTGTTTGAAAAGTGCCTGGAGTATATGTGTAAGAGGTTTACTGACTAACTGGAGAATTGTGATGGAAGGGGCGAGAACCGTGGCCTTCTCCAGGAGCAGGAGTGCTGATGGGGGCCGTTTCGGAGCCCCAGCCCAGAGAGCCAGATGCTGGCAGGACTGCCCTAGCAACTCCACATCTACCTTGCTGCCACCCCAAACCCTGCCCTGGCATCACCTGCAGACCCGCCCCATCTCATCCGCCCACCCTGGCAGGCAGGCCTCCAGAGCGGCTTGTGTCCCACCACACCCTGCAGGCAACCCCAGAGGGCCCAGCGGCACCAGGAGTGAGTGACTCTGGCCCCAGGGGGGGGAGAGAGAGGACCCCCCACCGGTGTGCTTACAGCTCCAGCAGGCCAGCCTCGTAGCTGGTCGCAGAGCGGGCACCTGCAGACGTGGCAGGGAGACCAAAGGCACACGCCCTGTCTGATGGCCAGCTCCACGCACCAGCAAGAGCTGCCCCGTGGTTGTGCCTGCGGTTGTGGCAGAGAAGCTAACTGCAGACACCTAGGCTGACGGCTGGCTTGCCCACCCCCCAACCATGGCAGTGGCCTCAGGCCTCTCAACAGTATGGGGACCAAACCCTGCTCAGTATGCCCACACTGGACAAAGCAGGTCAATGCCGCTTGCTGGGTTGAGAGCAATCCAGATGAGCCACACGGCAAGGAGTGTGCGGTCCACACAGGGAACACACCACAGAAGCTCTTCTGCACGAGGCCGCTGCAAGGAGAAGACACAGCGAATCTACCTAACACAAGGAAACAAATACGGAGTAGACAGGATGAGAGGACACAGACATATGTCCTAAAGAACAAGTAACAAGACAGTAAAAGAGTGAAATGAAATGGAGATTAGCAATATGTCTAATAAAGAATTCAAAATGAGGTCATAAAAGTACTCACTAACTTGAGAAAAGAGTGGATGATCTGTGAGAACTTAGAGAAATAGAGATCGGTAAGAAATAGAGATAGAAAATATGAAAAAGGAACCTGTCAGAACTGAAGAATTCAATAACGGAACTAAAAAACACACTAGAGAAAATAAATAGCATATTAGAGGACAGTGAAGAACAGATCAGTGATCTGAAAGACAGGGTAATGGAAGGCAGGCAAGCTGAATAGCACAAAGAAAAAAAATAATAAAGAAGTGAGAGTAGGTTAACGGAATTCAGCGAAGTCATCAAGTGTAATATCATTCACATTATAGGGGCCCCAGAAGGAGGAGAGAGAGAGAGCAGGAAGCAGAAAGCTTATAAGAAGAAATAACAGCTGAAAACTTCCCTCATCTGGGGAAGGAAGCAGACATCCAGGTCAGGAAGCATGGAGAGCCCCCAGGAAGATCCTCATCAAGACACATAATAAAGAAAATGGCAAAAAGTAGTGATAAAGAGGAATTTAAAAAGCAGCAAGAGGAAGAAAACAGCTACATACAAGGGAAATCCCATATGGCTATCTGCTGAGTTTTTGGCAGAAACTTTACAGGCAAGGTAAAGTTTTGGGTTAAACTCTGCAGGAATGGCAGGATATATTTCAAAGTGCTGAAAGAAAGAAAAAAACACTTTTTTCCGAGAATACTCTACCCAGCAAGATTATCATTCAGAACAGGATAAGAAATAGTTTCCCAGATAAACAAAAATTAAAGACCATCACCACTAAACCAGCCTTACAGGAAACATTAGAGGGAATCCTTCAAAAGTGAAAAGCAAAGGCCATAACTAGAAGAAAATTATGGAAGGAAACTTAACAGATAAAAGCAAATATAAAGTACATTTAGTAGATTACTTACAGTATGGAAGATTGAACATAAAAGTAATAAAATCAATTACATTCATATAAATTAGTCAAGGGGTACACAAAAAAGTTGGAAAATATGACATCTATGTATAAGACATGGTGGGGGAATAAAAATTTAGTGCTTTTAGAATACGTTCCAATTTAAGTGATCATCAACTTATATAGTCTGTTACACACATAAGATGTTATGTATCAACCCAATGATAACCACAAATCAAAAATGTATAAGAGATCTGCAAATGATGAAAAGAAAGGAATCTAAGCACAACACTAAAGAAAGCTATCAAACCACAAGGGAAGAGAGAAAAAGGAACAGAGAACTTAAAAAAACAAAACAAAAAAAAAAAAAAAAAAAAAAAAAACCAACAACAAAAAAAAAAAAAGAAAAATAAAAAAAAAAAAAAAAAAAAAAAAAATAAATCTTTCCATCTTCTGACAACGAGGAAAATGGCTTTAAGTACATAGCTGTCAATAATTACTTTTTTTTTTTTTTACAAATAGTTTATTGTCAAATTAGTTTCCACATAACACTCAGTGCTCATCCCCACANAAAAAACCCTGCCACCAGCAAACAACGAGGAAAATGGCAATAAGTACATAGCTGTCAATAATTACTTTTTTTTTTTTTTACAAATAGTTTATTGTCAAATTAGTTTCCACATAACACTCAGTGCTCATCCCCACAAGAGTCCTCCTCCATGCCCATCTCCCCCTTCCCCCACATCCATCAATCCTCAGTTTCTGTCAGCATTCAAGAGTCTCTCATGGTTTGCCTGTCTCCCTTTCCCCCACCATTTCCCCCCTTCTTCTCCCCCTTGTTCCTCCGTCAAGTTCCTCCTAATCCTCCTATATGTGCAAACATATGATATTTGTCCTTCTCTGCCTGTCAATAATTACTTTAAATATAAATGGAATAAATGCTCCAATCAAAAGACATAGGGTGGGGGCACCTGGGTGGCTCAGTTGGTTAAGCGTCAGACCTCAGCTCAGGTCATGATCTCACGGTTCATGGGTTCAAGCCCCACATCAGGCTCTGTGCTGACAGCTAGCTCAGAGCCTGGAGCCTGGTTCCGATTCTGTATCTCCCTCTCTCTCTGACCCTTCCCTGCTCACACACTCTCTCTCTCTCTCTCTCTCTCTCTCTCTCTCTCTCAGAAATAAATAAAACATTTTAAAAAATTAAAAAGACAGAGTGACTGAATAATTAAAAAACAAGACCATTCTCTATGCTGCCTACAATAGACTCATTTTAGACCTAAAGACACATACAAAAGGAAAGTGAAGGGGTAGAAAAACATATACCATGCAAATGGGAGCCCCCCAAAAGCAAGGGTGGCAATACTCATATGAGACACACTAAGACTTTAAAACAAAGACTATAGCAAGAGACAGAGGACATTACATAATGATAAAGGGATCAACCCAATAAGAAGATAGAACAATTCTAAATATCTGTGTTCTCAACACAGGAGAACCTCAATACAGTAAGCAAATATTAACAGACATAAAGGGAGAAAATGAGAGTAACAAGAGTAATAGCAGACTTTAACCCTCCACTTACATCAATGGAAAAATCGCCCAAAGAGAAAATCAACAAGGAAGTGGTGGCTTGGACACATCAGAGCAGCTGGACCTAAAAGACAGAGAGAAAACATCTCCTCCCACAAGGGCAGAATGTACAATTCTTAACGTGCACACGGACCACTCTCCAGAACAGATTATATGGTAGGGTACAGAGCAAGTCTCAATAAATTTGAGACTGAAATCGTATCAAGCATCTCTCTTGACCACAACTGCATAAAACTAGAAATCAATTATAAGAAAAAATCGGGAAAGAACAAGAATGCAGGGAGACTAAAAAACATGCTACTAAACAATTAAAAGGTCAACTGAAATATCAAAGAGGAAATTTAAAAATACATGGAGACAAATGAAAATGAAAGCAAATGGTCCAAAATCTTTGGGACACAACAAGAGCACTGTAAGGGGCAAGTTTATAACAATACAGGCCTATCTCAAGAAACAAGAAAAATATCACATAACCTAACTATACACCTGGAGACACTAGAAAAAGAACAAAATCCAAGCTAGAAGAAGGATGGGAAGAATAAAGATTAAAGCAGACATAAATGAGAGAGAGACCAAAAAACAATAGAAAAACCCTCAATGGAACCAAGAGATGGTTCTTTGAAAAGATAAGCAAAACTGATAAATCTTTAGGGACAATGAACAAGAAAAAAAGAGGACATAAATAAAATAAGAAATGAAAAGAGGTAACAATGAACACCACAGAAATAGGTTTAGAAAGGAATTATCATAAAAAATTATATACCAACAAACTGGATAACCAAGAAAAAATGGGTAAATTCCTAGAAACATACAATCTTCCAAGACGGAGTCAGGAAGGAATAGCAACATTCAAGAGACTGATTATTATTAATGACACTGAATCAGTAATCAAAAAACCCCCAACAAACAGATGTCCAGGACCAGATAGTTTCACAGGTTAATTTTACTCAGCATTAAAGAAGAGTCAATACTTACTCTTTTCAACTACTCCAAAAAAAACAGAAGATGAAGATAAACTTCCAAATTTGTTCTATGAGGCCAGCATTAACCAGATGCCAAAACCAGACAAGGCTCTACAAAGTAAGAAAACTACATGCCAATATCTCTGGTGAACACAGATGCAACAATTCTCAACAAACTATAAGCAAACCGAATCAACAAATACATTAAAAAGTCATTCATCATAATCAAGTTTATTCCAGGTATGCAAATGTGGTCCAATATTTGTAATCAGCATGATATATCAACAAGAGGAAGAATAAAAATCATACGATGTTCTCAATGCAGAAAAAGCATTTTGACAAAATACCATACTCATTCATGATAAAAATTCTCAACAAAGTGGGTACAGAGGGAACATACCTCAACAAAGTAAAGCCTACATATGGCAAACCCAAAGCTAATGTCATATTTAATGGTGAAAGCCTGAAAGCTTTTCCTTTAAACTCAGGAACAAGAGAATGGTATCTGCTGTCACCAACCTTTACTTAACTTGGTACTGGAAGTCCTGGTCACAATAATCAGACAAATACAAGAAATAAAAGGCATTCAAACTGGTAAGGAAGTAGAGACACTGTCACTTTCTGCAGATGACTTAATATTGTACATAGAAAATACTAAAGACTCCACTAAAAACTACTAGAACTGATAATTTGAGTAAAGTTGCAGGATACAAAATTAATACACAGAAATATGTTGCATTTCTATACACTAAAAACAAGGGGGAAGAAAGAGAATTTGAGAAAGCAATTCTAGGTACAATTGCACCAAAAAGAATAAAATGCCTGGGAACAAATTTAACCAAGGAGTGAAAGACCTATCCTGACAAAACTAGAAGACATTGATTTAAAAAAAAAATTATAGGGGCGCCTGGGTGGCTTAGCCGGTTGGGCGTCCGACTTTCACTTAGGTCATGATCTCGCAGTTCGTGGGTTTGAGCCCCGCATCGGGCTCTGTGCTGACTGCCAGCACAGAGCCTGGAGCCTGTTTCGGAGTCTCTATCTCCCTCTCTCTCTGACCCTCCCCTGCTCACGCTGTCTCTCTCTCTCTCTCTCCTAGAGATAAAATAAAAATATTAAATAAATAAATAAATAAATAAATAAATTATAGACGATTCAAATGGATAGATATACCATGTTTATGGATTTGAAGAATATTGCTAAAATGTCCATACTATCCAAAGCTATCTATAGATTCAACGCAGTCCCTATCAAAAACCAGTAGCATTTTTCACAAAACTAGAATAGTCCTAAAATCTGTACAGAACCACAAAAGAATCTGAGTGGCAGAATCAATCTTGAAAAAGAAGAACAGCTGGAAATATCACAATTCCAGATTTCAAGATATACTGCAAGGCTCTATGAATCAAAACAGTATGATACTGGCACATAAACACTTAGATCAATGTAACAGGCTAGAGGTCCCAGAAATAAACCTACACCCATAGGGTCAGTTAATCTATGACAAAGGAGAGAAGAATATACACTGGGGAAAAGACAGTCCCTTCAATAAATGGTGCTGGGAAAACTGGAGAGCTAAATGCAAAAGAAGGAAATTGGACCACTTTCTTACTCCAAAATATGTATTTCTAAATAAATTATTTCCAAAGTAAATATTTCTTTCCACAAAAAAAACCCTCAAAATGGATTAAAGACCTAAATTTAAGACCTGAAACCACAAAACTCCTAGAAGAAAACAAAGGCAATACTTTTTTTGACATCAACTATGGAAACATTTTTCTAGATATGTCTTCTTAGGCAAGGGAAACAGAAGCAAAAATAAGCTATTGCAAGTACACCAAAATAAGTTTTTGCACATAGGAAATGAACAAAATGAAAAGGCATCCTATTGAATGGGGGAAGATATTTGCAAATGATATAACTGATAAGGGTTATATCCAAAATATCTAAAGAATTCATACAACTCAACACCAAAAAACCACACTAGCAAGTGTGTAGAGAGAAGGGAACCCTCGTGCACTGCTGGTGGGAATGCAAACTGGTGCCCCCACTGTGAAAAACAGCAGAGAGATTTCCTCAATAAATTAAAAAAAGAAACACTACATGATGCAGTAATTCTGCTACTAGGTATTTACCCAAAGAAAGGGAAAATGCTAATTCAAAAAGACATATGCACCCCTATATTTACTGCGGCATTATGTCCAATAGCCAAGATAAGGAAGCAATCTCGTGTTCCATCTATAGTTAAATGGATAAAGAAGACACAGTTATACACACACACACACACACACACACACACACAAAGAATATTGGTCATAAAAAAGAGTGACATCTTGCCATTTGTGACAACAGGGATGGACTTAGAGAGTACCAGGCTAAGGGACACAGATCAGGCTGAGAAAGACAATAGGAAAAACTCTATGGCTTCCCTTCTATGTGGAATCTAAGAAACAAAACAAATGAGCAAACAACAAGAGAGGAAAAAAACACACTTAAACATAGAGAACAAACTAGTGGCTGCCGCTGGGAAAGCTGGTGGGGCGTGGGTGCAATAGTAAGGGGAATCAGAGGCACAAACTTCCAGACAGAAGGTAAGTAAGTCATGGAGATGACAGACAGACCACAGGGAGTAACAGTCAATATTACTGTTCTAGTGTTACACGGTGACTCCACTCATCACAGTGCACACTGAATCTACAGAATTGTCAGATTGATACGTTGTACACCTGAAACCAATAAAACATGGTCTGTGAGTTATACCTCAATAAAAAAGAAATCAAGGAATCTCAGTAATCCGATTGCACTGACACCCAAGTTATCACACTCCCATCCCTGATGGCTCAGGACTGTACGTTGTTAATGACCTGACCGGTCATCTGGTAACTTCAGCTACAGGTAAAATAAAAGAGCACTGGATGTATTTACAGAAAAATGTAAGTTTAAACTATTGGATACATGTGGACTGAGACGAATTCAATACTCCACTGCTGAACTACCTTCAGTTTAATGGAATCACAGAGTTTGAAAAATTATAAGGCTACTTGGAGAAAATGAAAATCACAGTATCCTAAGAATTTCACTTCAGAAATATGATAAATATTAATATCTGAGGCATACATTTCATGGAATATCTACATTATCAAGTATCTGTCCCATTAAGGAGAGAGGCCTATAGGTCGAATGACCAATTTGCTAAATTACTGAGAGAGATTTTTTTTTTTTTTTTTAAGGAATTAAAACCAGCTGCACTTTTTGTCAGGATTTGTTAGTCCAGCTCCACTCAATATAAATTTCATTCTGTTTCATATTTCAGAAACCAAACAGGTTTCGAATTCTTAATATTTATATGCAAAAGTTTAGGGCTTTCTCCAAACTTAGTTCACCTTCTACTTTACTATACTTTTGTCCTCCATATACTTAGCACTGAAAAAGGTATCACAAATTGTGCTGGACTAAGTTCTGGGTAACTGTCAATTTTGAGTGAAATGTAATGTACCCAGAGCTTCTATGAATGTGGCACATTTTAAAAAGCATATTAAAGGGCGCCTGGGTGGCTTAGTTGGTTAAGCGTCCGACTTTCGCTTAGGTCATGATCTCGCGGTTCGTGGGTTCGGGCCCCGCGTCGGGCTCTGTGCTGACTGCCAGCTCAGAGCCTGGAGCCTGTTTCAGTCTGTGACTCCCTCTCTCTCTGACCCTCCCCTGCTCACGCTGTCTCTCTCTCTCTCTCTCCCCTAGAAATAAATAAAACATTAAAAAAAAAAAATTAAAAAAATAAAAAAATAAAAAGCATATTAATCAGGGGCGCCTGGGTAGCTCAGTCAGTTCGGCGTCTTGATTTCAGCTCAGGTCATGATTTCCTGGTTCCTGAGTTTGAGCCCTGAGTTGGGCTTCACACTGACAGCACGGAGCCTGTGTGAGATTCTCTCTCCCACCCTCTCTGCCCCTCCCCTGCTCATGTATGCGCGTGCCCTCTCTCAAAATAAATAAACATAAAAGAAAATAAAGCCTATTACTCGATGGGGAGTAGAAGACGCTCCCTCCAAGGCAACACAGTAGGAGCCCCACCATCCTGGGACCTCCAGCGTCTGTCTCGGCTACGCGGCTCGTCTCTGGGCAACTTTGAAGGCCCTGGATTTGAGATGCAAGGATGCAAGTCTCCAAGTCTCCTTTACGAAACTGTAGAAATCCTCACAGAAAACCACAGATATAAAACTGAAGCCCAAATAAAAATATTCCTATAAATTGTACAAGTAGAATGGACTGCTAAATTGCTATGCTTATTAAATATTGAAAAAACCTGGATAACAAAGTATTCATTACATGAGTTACTATATTCTAGACTGAAACCTAGAATATAGCACTAATGCAATAAACATAATTTACTGAATACCTATTTCATATCGGCACTTGGTATTAATTACCTTTAATTCTAATAATAAGCCTGTAAGAAATCCCCTTTTTCAGTTCAGAAAAGTGAGGCTGGAAAGTTTTAACAATTCAGAATCACAAAGGTGGTATATAAAGAACTAATTTAAACATTTTTTTAAATGTTTTTGAGAGAGCAAGTGGGGGGAGGGGGAGAGGGCGCATGTGCGAAGAAGGGGCAGAGAGAGAGGGAGACAAACAATTTGAAGCAGGCTCCAGGCCCTGAGCCATCAGCACAGAGCCCAACACAGGGCTCAAACCCATAAACTATAAGATCATGACCTGAGCCCAGGTCAGACACTCAACCCACTGAGCCACCCAGGCACCCAAGAACTAATTTTTTTAGAAGTCTACTTTGGTAGTTTTAATAAAAGTACCCTTGCTTTCCTACCTTTAATATCTAATTTATTATTATTTTTTAAATGTTTTATTCACTTCTAGGAGAGAGAGAGAGAGAGACAACGTGAGCAGGGGAGAGTCAGAGAGAGAGAGGGAGTCACAGACTGAAACAGGCTCCAGGCTCTGAGCTGGCAGTCAGCACAGAGCCCGACGCGGGGCTCGAACCCACGAACCGCGAGATCGTGACCTAAGCAAAAGTCAGACGCTTAACCGACTAAGCCACCCAGGCGCCCCTTTTAATATCTAATTTAAAGAATCATTTTCTATCACTTCTATACTAGCATTTAAATGAAACCAAAATATACTCATCTTATATATGGAATAATTCAGCCTGAGAGATCAGAAAGAAGATAAAATAGTACTCTATTCTTAACTCATGCTTGTATTTACTTCTTATTTTGTGTACAAATATTATATAATAGGTTTGCTTATGAGTGGGAAATTAATTTGAAAAGTAAAAAGTTTATTTTATGAGACATGAAATGGATGAAATCTGTCTGCATTTCTGTTAAATTAAGATTATGAATCTGAAGTAGATATGTATTTTTAAATGACTTTTTTTTTTTTTTTACTTTATGTAGATCTTATAAATGGCAGAATACAAAAGTTTACTATGAATTTTCATGAGTTCTGGCACTTTCAAAGTTATGGATGTGGTACAACATTTTATTGTGACTGACAGTATAATTCTGCTATAATAAAAATTTCCTGCCGACCTGTTCTGTCCTGAAATGCCTCAAGCACTTTGGTTTAAGTGTCAGATTAAAACATATGATGGAGAGGAGAACCGAATCTGCACTCTCCTATCTTCCCAGCCAGGGAAACAGGGCGGGGCCAAAAGGGTGTGGGGGGAGACGTTTGTTTTCATAATTATGTAAGAATAGATTGTTCAAATGCCTTCATTATGCCATCTATTTTTGAGCCAGTTTTCCTCTGGATGATTTTCACCATGTGGGAGAAGTGAAGTTTAGAGTCTTATGTAAATTTTCCATTATCCAAGTACCTTTCATTTCCATTGGGAACAGGTTTGGGTCGTAGGAGTTGATGTGAGGCTGACCCGACGGTGACATCAGTTATCTAAAGGACGTCCCCCTCAGAAATTCACTTCTGTGGGCTCCAGGGCTTGTAAATCTCCTGCCCTTTGCGCCTCTCCAAAAGTCGTTCACCTCCACCACCACAGAGTCCACCCGGGCCTTTCTCGTTTGCTCCTTCAGGACTGCGGTTCCAACGCTGAACCGTCCCAGGCTTCCCTACGGTCTTTGCCTGCTGTGGAGACTATTCCCCACACCCCCTCGTATTTAGGTTCATTCTTAAACCAAAAACTAAACAAAATCCTGCCCCAACATTCCTTCCTCTGTCAACGTTCTACAATACTGGTCCAGCTCTAGTTCCTCATTTTTTCTTCCTCTTATTTAAAGCAGGCTCTACGCCCACTGGTGGGCTCGGTCACAACCGTGAGATCAAGAGTGGCCTGCTGTACTGACTGAGCCAGCCAGGCACCCCCATTCCTTCCCTTCTTGCCGTCCCGGTAAGCGGGCTTCTGTCTTCCATGCCACGTGGCATTCCTGCCGACAGTGACCTCCTGGCTGTCGTGGCCTCTCATCTTGTGTCAGTACCACCCACAGGGTAGTCTCTCCTAAAAGCCTGCTCTTCTTCGAGTTTGATGGCATTTGTATGTCCTTGGGGTTTTTTTTTTTAGCACTTTACTTTTTTCTAACTCTTGTATTTTTCACACTACTCTTTCCCTGAACCATCACTTTCTTTTGCTTCCTGATCTGTAAATGTGCACATTTCATGCGGAATGATTTCTGACACTGGCTATACATCTGAAATACCCTTGCCCTTAAAGAATATATGATTATGTGGGCTCAGCCATAGCCCTGTTGATTCAGATTCTCCAAGTGTAGAACCCAAGACTTGCCCTGGTGATTCTGATATCGGACTATATTACAGGTGCCCCTCCAGAACCTTCCCTCATTACTCTCCCCCCTGGAATTTCATGATGTTTTGACCTTACAAATGATCACTCTGTGAAGGTAACCGTTCAGTAGTTCTGGATTATTACAAGGAAAAAAAACATGCTGTGACTAAGTTTGGGAAAGATTAAATAACAGAGAGGTTATTTTACTGAAAGACTTCTCAAGGCCATACGTACACTTCACACTTCTATGCCACCTCAGGCCTTCTTTATTCCATTAGAAAGTGTTGTTTGCATCCAAACGGATGTACCTCCTATAATCCACTTTCATTTTTCCCCAAGTTTGGTTATTTAAGAGAGAGAGAAAGTGGGAATCAGGGAAGGGCAGAGAGATAGCAAGAGGGCGAGAATCCCAAGCAGGTTCTGTGTTGTCAGCGCAGGGCCCAGAACAGAGCTTCAACTCATGAACCACAAGATCATGACCTGAGCTGAAGTTGGCTGCTATACCTGACCTTAGCCAATAGGCTGAGAAGAGACTGAAGTTGGATGCTTAACCAACTGAGCCACCAGGTGCCCCTATAATCCACTGTAAACATCACTGCTAGATTATCAGCATAATGCACAACTGTACACTTACAGTCCTCTTCTCAAAAAACTTCAATTATCTTTGGATTAGAGTCAAGTTTAAATTCTCTAGCTTGGCACTCAAGACCTTATAAGGTCTGGCTTGAACTTTTCACCTTGTTCATCTCTTTTTCTGCTAAAAAGTGTACACACTTTGAAGTCAGGCATATTTGGGTTTGAACTATGCTTTATCTTGGAGGAGCAATTCAAATCCTCCAAGTCCCATTTGCTTATAAATGAAGGAAAGAATACTTCCTGAAAAGGTTACTTTGAGGATGACAAGTTGGTCCTTCTCATACTCTGTGTAGAGTCCTCACTCTCACACTAAAAACAGTGGTTCTCAAACGTCAGTACACATTCTTATTAGCTGGGTTGCTCGTTACATAAGGAGATGCATGAGCGACCCCTGGGTCTGGACTTGGTCAGTCTGTGTGGAGAGCTCGTACGTGTCTAGAAATACACTGTCCAATATGGTGGCCACTAGCTGCGGGTAGCTACGGAGCATTTGAAGTAAGGCTCGTCTGAATGGAGATGTGCTGCAGGGGTAAGTAAGATACCCAATTTTAAGACTTAATATCAAAAGAATAAGGCAAAATATCTAATTAATACTGTTATCAATTACATATTGAAGTGATATTTTGGCTCTATAAGCATAGATAAAATATATCATCCTTATTAATTTTACCTGTTTAACTTCTTAATGTAGGTACCAGGAAATTTTAAATGATGCAAACGCCTCAGGTTGCATTTCCATTGAACAGCACTGCTTCAGGATGTGCTAGGTATCCTCAGATCACTTTTTAAGCAACAGTATATAAAATTCTAAGCTCTCTGAAAGAATCAGTGCCTTTTCATATCTTTATATCCCTCATACTGTTTTGAACATCTGGGGTAATTAATGAATACTAACTGAATTTAGGTGCACTTAAAATTTTGAGTTCAAATTCGTAGAAAGAATTTCATTAGAAGTTTTGCTTTTATTTTTTTATTTTTTAATGTTTATTTCTGAGAGAGAGACACAGCGTGAGCACAGGAGGGTCAGAGAGAGAGGGAGACACAGAATCCGAAGCAGGCTCCAGGCTCTGACCTAGCTGTCGGGCACAGAGCCCGACACGGGGCTCGAACCCACAAACCATAAGATCATGACCTGAGCCGAAGTCGGACGCTTAACCGACTAAGCCACCCAAGCACCCCTTGCTTTTATTGTTTTTATCCCCAGTGCCTAAGGAATTATTTTTGAATTTGCATTTCTTAAATGAAACAAAAAAATGTGAAACCCCTACTTTGATTTGTTCCCAAATCAATATAAACAGTTTGCTCAAAGACCTGGTGTTTTCTTCTATGGTTATGTGACTTCACCTAGAAACAGACTATTTATCTGAATAGATTCCAAAATTGTTGAGTATTAACATAGCCATGTTCTTCATTGAAAACGAATGGTCAACACTCAACCAGGAATACACAGATTTTTATGCCACACTAATTTAGTTGGATGAGGAACAAAAGACAGGCTTCTGGGGAAAGACGGTCTGTATGTAAGGATGAATGCGAGGAAGACCGGCAGAGCCCCCTGGCAGTGGGGAGGAAGACAAGTAAAAGAGATATCATTAGAAATACGTAAGCTAGGAGCACCTGGTGCCTCAGTCGGTTGAGCGGCCGACCTTAGTCTAGGTCATGATCTTGTGGTTCACAAGTTCGAGCCCCGTGTCAGGCTCTGTGCTGACAGCTCAGAGCCTGGAGCCTGCTTAGGATTCTGTGTCTCCCTCTCTCTCTCAAAAAGAAAAACATTAAGAACATTTTTTTTAAATAAAAAAAATACTTAAGCTAATGTCAGCATGCAGAATAATCTTGACTTCAGTGACTATTAGAAGAGAAATGGTCACGACACTAGAAGCACCTTTCAAAGATGGTCTGGCCATACCCAGCAAACTTCCGCACTCACCTCATGGCCACGTTGCTGCCATCAATGACTACCGGCCTCAGGTTCTCCCCGTCATCCGCTACGAGCTCTTGCATCGGAGAGTCCGAGCGCTGAGACTCCAGGGAAGGCGTCTCCCGCGTCAGACTGCTAACCGTGCTAACCGTCTGTTCAGCATCACTTTTGTTTCCAAGCTTGACGAGCTCGCCTAAGATGTCATTGATTAAAGCATCGGTACCAAGTTTATTGAGCACAAGCTGAACCTGTTCTTCAGAATAGCCTAACTTAAGTGCAAACTCGAGTTTTGTTTGGTATTCTCGCAACACATCGGGGGGGTTCTTCACTTCCTTGGAGGTAGTCTGGGACTCCTCAGGTTTAAAGTCTTGCAAAATGTCACTGCGTTTGAGTAGATGAGGCTCTAAGCAGGGAGACCTACACAGTTGTCTGTGAGTCTTGGTTAATAAGCATGGCTCTACTGAAATGCTTCTCGATTGTTCTGATTCATTATCAGAATTTGTGCTTTCTTCAGAGTCACCAGAGCTCACATTCTCTTCAGACACCTCTTTCTCTTCCTTCCCGGAATTAACTTTATCCATTGTTGGCTTTTCCACCATTGACCAAGGTACAGATGTACTTAAATGTGGGTCAGTGCTCTCCACATAAAGGTGGCCTAGGTCATGCCCCAGATGATCCTTCAAGCCCATGAAGCTGTTGTGTGTGCTTGACTCCACTTTGCTATTTTTTCTGTATTCCTGAAGGCAAAGCACCCCGTATTCCTAGGGGAAAAAAAAGATATTTAGAATCTCATATTCACGGTTTTATTCCAGTCTCAGTGAAGAAGTTGCAAGAGTATTTATTACCCAACTCTACTGAATATCTAACTTTGCAGTTCCGTACAGCTTTTCATCCCGTGTGACACCTTAGCCCAAGATGGCATCATGCCCCGTTTTTCAGATGAAGAAGTTAGGAATTAGAATACCATGCAATCCCTCTGAGGTGACAAAGAAAATAACTAGTGAAACTGGATTTTTTTTTTTTATCCAGTTTTGCCTGACTCCCAAACCCACACGTCTCCCACTGTGTCATGATGCTTCTCGACCATTATGGAAGAGATCTTTCCACTGTCAAAAAGGCCGATGTTTCTAGAGCGACATCTAGGACATTACCCACAAGCATGTTTTAGATACAGCAGGATAGGTTGTGTACAAGTTCTCTCAAGGAATTCATAAACATGTATAAAGATTAAAGAAAAAGCCAGACGGAGAGAAAGGAAAACACGAACTTTACTATAATTGAAAAATGGACAGGGGCGCCCGGGTGGCGTAGTCGGTTAAGCGTCCGACTTTCGCTCGGGTCATGATCTCGCGGTTCGTGGGTTCGAGCCCCGCGTCGGGCTCTGTGCTGACTGCCAGCTCAGAGCCTGGAGCCTGTTTCAGTCTGTGACTCCCTCTCTCTCTGACCCTCCCCTGCTCACGCTGTCTCTCTCTCTCCCCTAGAAATAAATAAAACATTAAAAAAAAAAAATTAAAAAAATAAAAAAATAAAAAGCATATTAATCAGGGGCGCCTGGGTAGCTCAGTCAGTTCGGCGTCTTGATTTCAGCTCAGGTCATGATTTCCTGGTTCCTGAGTTTGAGCCCTGAGTTGGGCTTCACACTGACAGCACGGAGCCTGTGTGAGATTCTCTCTCCCACCCTCTCTGCCCCTCCCCTGCTCATGTATGCGCGTGCCCTCTCTCAAAATAAATAAACATAAAAGAAAATAAAGCCTATTACTCGATGGGGAGTAGAAGACGCTCCCTCCAAGGCAACACAGTAGGAGCCCCACCATCCTGGGACCTCCAGCGTCTGTCTCGGCTACGCGGCTCGTCTCTGGGCAACTTTGAAGGCCCTGGATTTGAGATGCAAGGATGCAAGTCTCCAAGTCTCCTTTACGAAACTGTAGAAATCCTCACAGAAAACCACAGATATAAAACTGAAGCCCAAATAAAAATATTCCTATAAATTGTACAAGTAGAATGGACTGCTAAATTGCTATGCTTATTAAATATTGAAAAAACCTGGATAACAAAGTATTCATTACATGAGTTACTATATTCTAGACTGAAACCTAGAATATAGCACTAATGCAATAAACATAATTTACTGAATACCTATTTCATATCGGCACTTGGTATTAATTACCTTTAATTCTAATAATAAGCCTGTAAGAAATCCCCTTTTTCAGTTCAGAAAAGTGAGGCTGGAAAGTTTTAACAATTCAGAATCACAAAGGTGGTATATAAAGAACTAATTTAAACATTTTTTTAAATGTTTTTGAGAGAGCAAGTGGGGGGAGGGGGAGAGGGCGCATGTGCGAAGAAGGGGCAGAGAGAGAGGGAGACAAACAATTTGAAGCAGGCTCCAGGCCCTGAGCCATCAGCACAGAGCCCAACACAGGGCTCAAACCCATAAACTATAAGATCATGACCTGAGCCCAGGTCAGACACTCAACCCACTGAGCCACCCAGGCACCCAAGAACTAATTTTTTTAGAAGTCTACTTTGGTAGTTTTAATAAAAGTACCCTTGCTTTCCTACCTTTAATATCTAATTTATTATTATTTTTTAAATGTTTTATTCACTTCTAGGAGAGAGAGAGAGAGAGACAACGTGAGCAGGGGAGAGTCAGAGAGAGAGAGGGAGTCACAGACTGAAACAGGCTCCAGGCTCTGAGCTGGCAGTCAGCACAGAGCCCGACGCGGGGCNGTCTGTGACTCCCTCTCTCTCTGACCCTCCCCTGCTCACGCTGTCTCTCTCTCTCTCCTAGAAATAAATAAAACATTTAAAAAAAAAAAAGAAAAATGGACATTAGTTTGGATCAAACTTAACAAAAATCTAGAGACATTTCAAAAATAATTTAGGTGGTGTGCTGAAAGAGTACAATTGTACAACGGCCAACAAAGAATGACATAATTACAAAGTGAATTCTACTCCGTTTACATGAATAGTTTTGTCCTAACAATCTTTATTTTGTGACTACGGAGCCTAGTAACAAATACAAATCTTAATGATACGCTGCCCTTACTAAGTGTCAAGAACACTGCCATCTACTTCACACCGGCGGGGTGGGGGGGGGGGAGAGCTCTTTTTTATTCTGTGCACATTGACAGAAAGCTCAGAAATGAAATCGTTCTCATAAATTTAGCAGCATATAGTTAAGTACACTGAACGTTATCTTCATTTCCTGCATTTTACGGAAGAAAATATTTCTGTATTCTATCAGATAATTAGTTAACCATTATCCACGTTTGGTTAAAAAGTCATGCTTTCCACTACTGCCTCCCTGGCCACCCCAAGGAACGCCTTTACTGTTTAAAATGCTTTTGCTGTTTTACTAATTTTCCTTAAAGTCTGTTGGGAATCATTGTTAGGTCTCTGCCAGGAACAGGTGAGCAAAGTAAAATTATCTGCTCTTGTGCTTCCGTGCAAGGGCTGTAAATTTACTTATTAAGGCAATTCCAGGGTTCTATCCAGGGAGATTAGTAAAGCAGGGGTAGCTGAATTTGAGACTGTCATAAAACACCTATTTAAGTTATCTGAAAAAGAAAATTGTAAAAACACTTTATTCTAAAGCTCTTCAACATCTTATTTACACTAGAAAGGAGCTATTATACAAATGTTAAGAGAAAAATGCGAAGTGTTCTTCTAAGAAGTCAAACATCTGAATGCATACTTGGTGAACTTATTAGAGAGGGAAGTATTTCTACAAAAGAAATAAATTCTATCAAGTATGGTAAATACCAGAGAACAGAACATGGAATCTTTAGCTTGATAACCACACACTTAAAATTTCTTCAGTGTGCAACTCCTACACACTTCTACAGGAGTGTCTTTGGGTTTTCTCCCTCGAAAAGACAGAGAACACTGTTTTATTACCAGAGTGTTCATTAGTCTTAAACGAACACCAAGCTTTCCAGGCTCCGGACGGCACAACTGATAAAAAGAAACACTCCTTAGGAGAGCTCTGAGCTGTATCTATTTCCATTTTTTCTATTAATATGGATATGCACGAGCCCAATTATTTAGAATTAAAGGAAGGCATTTTAAAAGCACATCTTTACACTCAGTGATTTATTAACTACTGTAATATACTGACATCATAATGCAAGTAACAAATCACAACAGAATCCTAATGAAGGGATACAGTTAAAAGAAAAATCTGCACCGTGGCCTTCGTGGCGCTCCCACCAAAAGTATCCTCAACAAGGAAAACCCTATTGGAAGCTAGGCTGCCTGGCAACCAGAAGCTGGTTGCTAAGCTGCGCTCCTTTAACATGCCATCGTGAATGCTAGCACAGTCGAAGAATAATTTGGTATGAACAAAAGCCTATAAAAGAGCCTGGGACTTAAGTGCGTCTGGTTTACCCTCGGAGAACAATGCAGCTGCCAAGCCAATCTGGAAGCTCCCACGTCATTGTTCTGTAAGCCCCGCAATCTGCTCTGACTGCAGGAAGTGCATTTAATGTGCACCGCTGCTGAGCTCCCCTGAAAAGTTTGGGTTCTGCACGAGGGCTGCTGTGGGGTAATGCCTCATGGTAGTGACTCACTGACCAAAGCCCCGGCTTGAAGTAGGAAATCTTCTTTTAGTAGTGAGCAGTAGCGTCTGCCTTTTGGACAGTTTCAGAGAAGATGAATACTTTATGAAAAACACGGCCACTGGGGAACACGGAAATGAAATGTTATGTTTAAAGAGTTAGTGAAATTATTCTCAATTTTCCCATTTTCCGGGGCGCCTGGGTGGCTCAGTTGGTTAAGCATCCGACTTTGGCTCAGGTCATGATCGCAGGGTTCGTGGGTTTGAGCCCCGCGTCGGGTTCTGTGCTGACAGCTCAGAGCCTGGGGCCTGTTTCGGATTCTGTGTCTCCCTCTCTCTCTGACCCTCCCCTGCTCGCTCGCTCTCTCTTTCTCAGAAATAAATAAAACATTTTTTAAAATTTCACATTTTCCAAAGAAACAAAACCCAATACTATAAGGTTTTTTAAACTATAAATGATCCACCCTAAACAAATATTTAAATCTTTCTATATATAACACTTCACTCTAATATAAAAAACGTGTTCATGATGCAGTATAAATCTGCTCTACTATATAAATTGTGTTACATGGCTATGATGATAAAACGGGGAAAAATAAGATTGTCAATAGTTTGCTTTTTGTAATATTAAGCCAGAGAAAACTCATCTGACTACAAATGTGTTTAGTGAATACCACACACCTTTAACTTGTAATCTCTCATGTAATTTATATATCCTCTTTAAAGAAAAAGTTGAGAATAACTGGGCTAACAGGATTTTTAATACTAAGGATAAGAGTAAGCTTGATCTACCCTACTTAAAAAAAATTAGCATCCTATTTTGTTAGGCAAAATAATTTTCTCTTTTAAAATATTCCAGTTGAACTTTTTCCCCACACTGACAGGCCTCTCTCTTCCTGTTCCAGATTTCACTGGTTACTTCAGAGAGAGTTCTCCAATGTCATCTCTCCTAAACAAGCAGTTAAGTATTTTTTCGTTCCTATCAATCCACAGACTAAATATGAAATAATACAAATAAGGGCAAAGGAGTTCAGTTACCAGGCCTAAAAACCACACAGACCTTCGCTACATAATCCAAATCTGAAATAACCTTATTTGTATTGATCAAATGGTCAACATTTGGTTTTTAAAACTTTATCTCTGAATGCTTCCATACCCAGTTGTTAGTGAAAGATTGACTTACTAACTTGACTTACTACAGCACTTACAATTTTTTCCACAAATGATCTTGAAATCATTCAATAAAAACTTGAATGCCAGTCTTAAGATTTAAAAGCTGAGAAAACTATTTTCATAGGATGCAGTACTTGTTAATGTCATGTGTAAAACTTACAAGGAATTATCACAAGAAATCTTAGGACAAAGAACAGAAGACGGTCTTTACTCTTATTCTGTGCCTTAAAAATGATCAACATGTTGAAAAAAATAGCAAAGACCTCGATAACATTGCATGGTTTATTACATGTAAGGTAGAAAATGTTTTCCTCCTTAATTCGACATCATTTATTAGATTTTTAAGTTTTGCATTTACTCAAATGCAAATGTATGTAAATCACCTTTAAATTAATCCATTATTAACCAATAAGGCTAATTTTCCTCAGTTCAGGAAGAAGCAGTGTAGACCAAATTGCTCACATAACACAGGTCAGTGTGTATACTCCCATCGTTATTAAAAAACTATGAAAAATATGGCTTGACTTTTAAGCTTTGTATCAGGAACCCACTGTTAACTGGCCTTGACACACTAAACTCATGAACACAAAAAGCACTGGGCCAAAAAATAATGGTCTGAACACAGATTTCTACACTTACAAAACTAGAGCTTCCATCTAGTTACTATAATGGACACAGAAATAACTTTCCTTGACAAAGGCCTTATAGGTTAAAAATCAAATATTATTATTGGTTGGAAACTAAATTTTCATGCTAATTTTATAGATGATGAAGTGTAACTATTTTAATTGTCAAAAAGAAACTTTCTATTAGCTGAAAGCAGGTTTATAATATAATGGTTATTTACTAGAAATGTCCTGTATACACACGAATTCCCCCATTTGGTGAGCTCTCTGAAAGTTCTCGTTAGATGACTTGGATAATCCTTCACCTCAATTCCAGTAAAAAAAAGTTTTATCCTAAAGAGCCTCATAGTAATCTGGAATATTAGACCACAAAGTTGTGAAATCAATTTATTTGTTTGTAATGTAAAATTACAATGTCGTAAAGTGGGTTCTGGTTGTTATCCAAATGGTAATACTATGAGAACAATGGAAATAAAATAATGAATATGTAATAAATACCCACTGCTGTGGTCTCTGTGTATTTAATTACCATTGTGTTTCGCTGAGTGCTGTTGTCCGCATCCCTGTAGCTAACAAAGGAAGGATGTCCCTTTGAACAGATTGGTTAATGCTCTGGGGCAACAGATGTCTACTGGAGCTGCAGGAGACCAGCAACTGGTGGCCTGCCCGTCTTCCGAAACTTTCAATAGACTCATGCATATGTTCACACAATAGGGCATGTGGTAGAAATGAAAACCTCCTTTTAACCCTTTATGCTCTTTCTTTCCCTCCCAACTGATAGATGGAAGTCTTTGTCTCCTCCTCTTCGCCCCATTACCCAACTCCGGAAAGCAACAGTCCCTGGACCGACATCTCCAACCCAACATCTGAAACTGCTGCAGGCGGAAGAGGTGGGAGAAATCAGAAACCACACGCTTCCATCAAAAACTGCTGACAGAGCAGCTGACCACTTAAGTCATCATATTTACAGCACGCTGTCTGAAACAGCCACCTGTACGTCGGTCCATCTCTCCAAGCTAGATGTTTACGACAGTAGGAGAAAAATCGATTGAATCTCACTATCCGTTTACAGCTAAGTCTGACAGTGACACTTTAAGGAACTTAAGAATGTGACAAGATCGGATCCCAATTCATTGTTTATCAAAATATCAGAACACGTGATCACGTATCTTTAAGCCAAATGATCACATGCCACACCCTGGAGATGCTCACTAGGTGGTAATCACTGATAGGAACCTAGAATATAAAACTGCCAAAAAACCGGGTGCACGCATTTTACAGAAAGAATGACCTTGTATTTCGGCACTCTGTAATAACTTGTAGGCTTTCGCTTAAGGTGCATTCTATCTTCTACAAAGTTCAAGTCAATACTCTCAGTATGCAGCCAAGTTGAACTTGGGAGGCAGGCAGTAAGCAGCGCGGATACTCACGGGCGCAGGAAAATACAGAGACACTGGTTTCTGTGGCAGCTTCAGCGGGAACTCCTTACCACAGTGTCAGCCGCAGACTTGCAGGCAGGCAGGCAGAACAATGAATGGTTGAACAGATGGAACAGCAAGGTCTTTGCTTAACCTATTACCGAGTGCAGGGACAGCCAATCGTGGGCGCGGGAGCTCACAATTAGCCGGCCGGGCAGATGCAGGCCAACCTCGCTCCCTGCGTCAGGTTCCGCAGGTTCCTGCGCTAAGCAAGTTGATGTCATTCCCGGGGTCTGCCCCGGGCAGCGTGTGTATTAACGAGGGGTGTGCTGCAACAATAGTGCAAGACAAAGGCCACTCGCAGGCAGCTGCTCTTTGGGAGCCGGTCATTAGGCAGCAGGCTGCCAACAAGAAACACCTGGCTCGGGCGGCCTTCCTCCTTGTTTTTCATGCACCAAACAAAGAGACCAATTCTATTTTCAAGTAGTCAGAGTTGCATGTTTCCAAAAAGTTGAGGCTCCACTCCGGTCTATTAGCTTTGGGGTTTTGAGAAAAAGAAAATGAGGTGTGTCAAAGTAGCAATTCACTACTGCAGTAATCCCTTTCTTTACCAGATGAGTTGCGAGTGAAATAAGACAGAGGCTACAGTAAAACGATTGCCCTGGAAACACTGGGAACTCCAAAATATTTTTAGGTATTGGTTCATTTGTTGAGAGGCAATAAAATGAAAAAAAAGTGTGGGGGGGAGAGATAAGAGCTTACAAACAGAATTTTAAAAACTGAGTTCACTAGTAGTGTAATGTGGGAAGATAAAACAAGTGTGGTCCAACTGTGTGCCAAACGTGTCATCCAAAGTGTACATTTAGACAAAACTGCTTATATTCAACCTAAAATCGCCTGCACGGCCCACCTGACGCATGTCCAAGAGCGGCGTAAAACTCTTTTATTATGAAGTCCAGTCACTCGTGTCATTAAATAAAAACTTTCATTATGTTCTAATATACAACATTATTACACCTGTTAAAGGGATTTGTATTTCATCTCAGGAACAAGTTAACTTTATGAAGAAGAAAAATGGTGGGAAGAATATAGAAAAATTGGCCCCCTCAGGGAGGGAGTTTGTTACCCCAGATTTATTTCCAAGTTCCAGAATGCTACGACTACTTCCTCCTGAGCGCTGCAGAGCAGCCTCAATCAAAGGTCAATCAAAATTCAAAAACCATCAGGTGTTGTGAAAATATTCCCCTGCTGAAGGAAAAAAGAAACGCATCGATTCCCACCACCTACCTTTGTGAACCAGCGCCCCCGCCCGCCCACATAAGTGCACACCCACTTTTCACCCCCTGTCCAGATTAAGAGGGAAAGCAGGAACTGCTATTAAAATACAACCTTCTGAGGGGCGCCTGGGTGGCTTAGTCGGTTAAGCGTCCGACTTTCGCTTGGGTCATGATCTCGCGGTTCGTGGGTTCGAGCCCCGCGTCGGGCTCTGTGCTGACTGCCAGCTCGGAGCCTGGAGCCTGTTTCAGTCTGTGACTCCCTCTCTCTCTGACCCTCCCCTGCTCACGCTCTCTCTCTCTCTCTCTCTCCTAGAAATAAATAAAACATTAAAAAAAAAAAAACAACCTTCTGATACAGGCTGAATTATGCATTATGCGGCACCTCGGCTTTTCCATTACATCCCCATTAAGGCCAAGGTGTTGGTTAAAGCACCCCAAACGACTGAAACCAATCTCTCCTCTCACAGACAAATACCGGGGCCACTTACCTAAGTTTAGGGTCATTTGTGAACACTTGGGGGAAAAGTGCGAGGTGGGACTCCTGGCCACGCCCTTACCGAGTCTACTCAAGTGTCTCTACTTGCATCCTAAGAGGACTGCCTACGCCATACAGCTAAGATTTTTCAGTTCTCTCATGGAAGAAAACATTCCTTATGCTCACCAGAAGCCTAACAAAGCCTGGAGATAAACAAGTAAGATATCAGAAATAAAATAAAAACACAAAGTATACTGTAGACCACTGTTTGTCTATATTTTTCCTCAAGTGAGCTTAATATTTTATGAAGGTAGAGCATTCCCAGAATGTTAGAAAATTTCAAAATCTGTGAAGATATTTTTTAAGTAAATGTAATTATTAGGTCTAAAGGAAAAACCATTCTTTTTCTGCTAAGGGTTATTTATGGTAACGTTTCTGCAGTAGGTGAGCCCATCGTCTAATGTCCTAAGTGCATTAAAGACAAAGCATTTCTAATATAGTTTATTGCAAATTATAAGGTGAATTACACAGAGTTCAGACTTTAGGTCTTGAGGAAGCGTATGAATATCACAGAAGTAAAGCCAATTAAAATTTATTTTTTTTCAAAGTGATGTGGTGGGATTTCTCTTTCAAATGTCACGAGTAAAAGGAGGAAGAAACATAAATCAAGGCCACTAGGATGGATAGTAAATACTTCTTTTGGTAAAACGGAGTTTGAGTTATTAAGATAAAAAATTAAAAAAATACAACACACTAATGCAAAGTAGTTATAACTAAAACCTAACAAAACCTCAGCTACGCACTGAGAGGCAGGTCAATATTTATGAATTCATATTAAAACTTCTTGTGTATATAAAAAGGGAACTCTTTAGTATGAATAGAAAGTCCTCTCTTTTCCCGTGGGTTTCCTTTCTTCTCTTTATCCCTTGCTACTATAGTTACTACTTTATAGTTTTAATTCGGGAGGAGGAGGAATCTTCTCGCTAATTCCTGCCACTGTGGACACAGAGAATGAGCGAAAACTGCCCAGGGGCACAGCAGGAAGTCTGATCTCGAGCACTGGATTAAGCTTTTCTGCAAACAGCAAATAAAGGCAGTGATCTGAAAAAGCTAATCAGATCCTGCTGGGGTATTTAGACTATCTTGGTTGCTAGTATTGGATAATGTTAAGCACATTAAAACATCTGTAGGTGAAAAGCCCGTCTGCCTTTCTTAGTCACAGGCCCTGCCCGGTCCGCTTGCGCCCCTCCCCGCCCAAGGCCATTACAAACAGCTGCCCCGGGCTCTGTCTGGGGCGCCTGCAAGCCAGGGCTGAGCAGGTGTGCAGCGAAGCCAGGAGAAAACAAGGCGGGGTGTAATTTGGGGAGCACACTGAAATCTGTCAATGCCAAGGGGGAGTCTAATGGCAGGACCCTGTTGTCCAAAGTCTGAATGTGAACAGGTGGGCTCTGATGCTGGTGTCTGGAAATCAACTCTCTTCATCACTGGGGATCCGGGCCCACTACCTGGTACCTTCCCCTTCATGTGGATTTGTTCCCAATGGTATACGGCCTCTCTTGATCCTAATAATAATACCATGGAAGTAAAATTATCATGGCACATTTTGTCAACTGTCTCCCAAAGTGTGAAAGGTTAAAATTTCAGCCCCAACTTCCTTCTAATTTTTGAGAATTAAACAAAATAACCAACCAACAAAACCCCAATTTACACATGCAGCGTAAGGGAATGAAGTAAAATCGATCAGGTACTAACGTGCCCGAAAGGGCTCCCGGGCCCGTTTTAGGTCTCGTTCATGCCAGGGTGAGCTTCTCAGCGCTTTGCACTGTCCCCGTAGCCCTGGTTCTGCCCCTGAGGCTGCCGTCCACACCCGAGGCGGCCGTGGCTTGAGGCCACCCCAGCCTCTCTGTGACGGGAGGCCTTTTACCGCGTCTCCCGCTCTGGCGTCAGCTTCCCAACCACAGAGGCCTCCTTGGGTACAGCTCTCCATGTGGCCTCTGCCTCCTCACTGGAGGACTGGTGTGGTGGGTGAGGCTGGGAAGAGGGGTTTTGTGAGCAAAGCCCGGCCCCTTCCTCTGCACTTCCTCTCCAGGGACAGAGAGTTCACGGCCGCCTTGCTTCCCGGCACTGCCCGCGATTGGCTGGTGAAAGCTTTCTAGTCTGGGCGTTCAAGGTTATTAAGCCCTTCAAGCTGGGCTCTTAAAGTCATGTCCTGCAAAAGTTCTGTTAAACAAAATAAATAAATAAAAGCTATTTTGATGTCCATCTGCCTGGCTCCTTTGTCTATTTCTCACTTGGTTCAGAATGACGGCAGGAAAAACACCCCCTCAAACAAATTCAACAAAAGCTTTTGCTATAAGGAACTATTGAGGGGGAAAAAAAGTGGTAAGACTTACGTAAATTAGCTCTGATCAGACTACTTTTAAAACACGTATGGTGGGAAAGTATTTTAAAAAAGAAAGAATGCTGGGGCGCCTGGTTGGCTCAGTTGGTTAAGCATCCAACTCTTGATTTTGGCTCAGGTCACAACCTCAAGGTTTGTGACACTGAGCCCTGTACTGGGCTCCAACACTGACAGTGTGGAGCCTACTGGGGATACTCTGCTTCTCCCTCCCAGATGCACACGCGTGCTCTCTCTCAAAATAGATAAACTTAAAAGAACTCTCAAGAAGAAAAAATCCTGAAATAAGAGGGAAGATAAGGGGCGCCTGAGTGGCTCAGCCAGTTAAGTGTCTGACTTCGGCTCAGGTAGTGATCTCGCAGTTTGTGGGTTCAAGCCCCGCGTCAGGCTCTGCGCTGACAGCCTGGAACCTGGAGCTGCTTCGGATTCTGTGTCTCCCGCTCTCTCTGCCCCTCCCCTGCTCATGCTCTGTCTCCCTCCCTCTCTCAAAAATGAATGTTAAAAAAAATTTTTTTTTAGGAAAGAGGGAAGATAATCTTCCTCAAAATCAAAACTCTAAGGGTCTGACAATCTTTCAGTGCCACATTACTAAGAGGGTTCAGAGACAAATACTAAATACACGAAAAATAGTTATTTCTTCCCAGTGGTCTAAAAACAAAAATTTTTCTGCAGTCATTTTAAGTGACAACATACTCCACAGTATAAGACTTTCAATTATTTTCCAGTATTAAGTTCCTATTCAGTATTTTTAAAAATTCAGTAAGCAGTAAGTCTTTAAAAAGGTGGTCTTCTGGGTGCTTTAGTGGCTTACTTGGTGAGGTTTCCCTAACCAACTAGGTCAGTTGCTTGAGCGTCCAACTTCGGCTCAGATCATGATCTCACAGCTGACAGTTCGAGCCCGGGCTGACAGCTCAGAGCCCGGAGCCTGCCTCCGATTCTGCGTTTCCCTCTCTCTCTGCCCCTCCCCTGCTCATGCTCTGTCTCTCAAAAATGAATAAACAAAAAAAACCTTAAAAAGATGATCTTCAATGCTTGTTAAACTTGTAAATAATCAAGGAACAAGAAATTTTAGAAAAGCTCAGCAAATACAAATGACATCCTGAACGCTCATATCACAGGCTCCTAACGCAGCTACCATTTAAGGGAGTAAAAGGAGAGAAAACTCATGGGGCTAAAAAAGGCCATAAATGATTTTAAAAGAGGTAGAAAGCACCTGATATCACCCACATTAAAATACACAATTACATTAAGTACAACCGCAACTCTCAGGAAAAGCTGACCCAAAGTGTGGAATTTTATGTAAAATACAGATGAGACGTTCTCTGAATTATGGCAACCTGATGGCACTTTCCCTCTTACAGTGATAATATTCACAGCCTCACCATCAAAGCCTAGTCACTAGTGTTCTCTCCCGACGCCGTGTGGACCTGTAAATCCCAGCGTCCGTGCCGTTTCTTCCTCCTTCTCGATCCACCGTGTGCTCCTTCATGTACACGGTGGTACCTCCGGGCTGTGCACCCCAGGGGAGGATGGGAGTGGGTCTGGTCCTTTAGGTGTTAAATAATTGTACTTAGCAAACTAATTCAGACACTGCTTGGGCAAGAGCACTGCTGAAAAGTGAGACTGGCAGAGTCAGGCTATGAAGAAGAACTATCAGAGTTAAAAGAAAGCTCGGTCGTGAGGTCTGCTTGTTCTTACAAACGGTCCAGAAGAGTGTCTAGAGTGCATGGAGCATAAAGGAAGTCGGGAGATAAAACCATGGTACGCAGCAGACGATACGAGAGGAACCAGAAACCAACTATGACCCAAGCAAAGTTCTTTATTAGGAGTTCCATCTAAACTCTCATTAATAATCAAGATAGGAATAGTTCCTGACATACCAATTCTTCTAAGATGGGAAAATGAAATGTTGGCCCTCACAGCCAGTGATTTTCAAGTACTGCACACAACTGATGTTAGCCAATTGTCCTGGTTTGCAAGAAACTGAAAAACGCAGAGAGGCTCGCAAACTGAACGGCTGCATTAGACGCTGCTGAGTGAAATCGGCACACGGGTTCCTAACAAGATTTTTCTCTACAGAGCTCTACTCCATCCGACAGCGATGTAATAATTTAGATACTGAATTTAGAGTTCTGAGCCTCCTCCACACCAATCACCATATACTACAAGAAGTTATATTTAGAATGTGAATCATTCTTGAGAGCTGCTGCCAACAGCATCTGTCAACTCGAACTCGGTGGGGACTCCTGGGGTCTCTCTTTCTGATGGATCTCCCATACCCTGCAAAGTGCCCGACACACAGTAGGCACTTAACAAAGTGCTAAAGAACAGGTAGCATTTCCATACCTGGGTCAAAGTCCCTTTTTCAGATTTATCTGATCTTCCCTTCACATAATCTATATTCTTGCCAAACACAACTATTTAAAGCAGTGCTTCTTTCAATTTGGTTGCACATTAGAACCATCTGGGTAGCTTAAAAGATATGGATGCCAGAGTCTCATGCCTAGAAAGGCTCGCTTGCTTATTTATTTATTTATTTAGGCCTGGCACTAGGCCAGGTGGGTCTGATGTATACCCAAGACAGCTAGCGACTTAAAGTTTCTTTTTTCTTTTCTCCATAGCTTCCCATGTTAAAGTCCTGCCCATTACTACTGAAGGTTCTGCTAAGGCCCAACTCTGCGGAAACCTTTCCTGGAACACGGTGAAATTTACCTTTGGAGGACCGGAGTTTTGCACAGGGCCTGGCATAGGGCCAGGACTTGATAAATGTTTGAGTGGTGGATGATTCTGGGAGCAGGGCTCAGAGAGACACTATACATATATACTGGAAAACGGATGTACAGGTCCTCGTTAGTGGCAGATTCTGTGCACTTTGCAAATATGCCTCCTGGTAAAGAAGTATTTGTTCCCTCCAGATTCATATTCGCAGTGGCTGTGAGCCATTCCGTGGGCCTGCGCATGTGCAGAGAGGTGGAAAATTGGGAGTTGCCTGAGGTGCACATTCCAGCTGAGGCTGAACACGGTGAGGCTGGCCTTTAAGCTCTCATACTGTACTATTTAGTGCTGGGTCTTCTGCAGCTTGTGCTTTTTGTTGGTGGACCTATGGCTTAAATGGCCCCCCCAAGCCTGGTGTTCAAGCGCTGTCCAGTGTCCTGAAGTGCAGGAAAGCCGAGAGGCGCCATGTGGAGAAAGCATGTGCTCCAGGTAGGCCCAACCTTGAGTGCTGCTGGCTGTGGGACTGGCGTGGGTGAACCAACACTATATGTGAAATAAGGGGTCTTTAAACACCCACACACTGGCAACAGCATCAGGTGGTGACTGGTCCACGGAAGTGTTTTGACTGAAGGCTCGCAGGAACTTACTCCTGGATTTCCTCTAAGAGCAATGGTTCAGGACCTGCAGCAACTTTAAGGAACAGAACTACAATAAGAAACAAGAGCTGAGTGTAATTTCTCAGCAGTTGAGCACCTCCTGGGTGCAGGTGCTCAGGAGACAGCAGGAACGACGGAAGCCCCTTTCTCTCCCCAAGTTTCCCATGTAGTGTAGCTGGGAGAGAGGGAGAGAATATATACAATATGTAAATGTCAGGTGATGGAAAACGCTGTAAAGAAACGGAGTCAGGGAAGGCTTCTCTAATAAGGTGGTATCTGCACAGACACCGAAAAAAATGTGTACAGGAGGAGGGAGGTGCAAAGGCCTGACAGGACAGTGTGTTAATGGAACAGCAACGTGGCCAGTAAGACTGGTGGCAAGTGACTGGTGGCATTGGAAGATGAGGATGGAAAGGTACCCGCCAAAGCAGCCAGGTCACATGGAACTCTAAAGGGCAGTGCCTCGTAGACTTTACACAGCATTTGCACCGTGAACATCTTCAAGATTCTGATTCAGGAAGTCTGGCGTGGGGTCCAAGATTCTGCAGCCTAACAAGCTCACAGCTGAGACCACCGCTGTTGGCCCACGGACCCTACGATGACAAGTAAGACTGTAGGTCACACTAAGGCCCTGGCTTTTAATCTGAGATGGAATGACAAGACCCTGTTTTATACTAAGGTCTTGTAAACTTGGGCTTACTTCCACACTACTAATTCCGTCCGTTCCACTGACCTTTTTCTGTTTCATACCATATAGTAAGACTGTAGACTGATAGTATACTGGGGACCCTGCATGTCCAAGTCTTCTATCATTACATTTTTAGGCAGGCTTCATGCCCCGCACAAAGCCCAATGCGGGGCTTGAACTCATGACCCTGAGATCAAGACCTGAGCTGAGATCAAGAGTCATACACTTAACCAACTGAAGCACCCAGGAAGCCCCAGTTACATGTTTTTTCTCATTTTCATATTTTTTTCCTGGATTATTTTTACATGTACACGCAGATATTTTAGAATTGTTTTGACAAATTTTAACCAAAGAGCTGTTGGTAATTTGAGGGAGACTGTGCTGTAGTAGTACTTCCTTAAAAAGTACTGCTGATTAAACTGTTTAATCAAGAATGACTTGGTATACACACACACACACGCACACATGCGCGCACACACACACACCACTCAGCCATAAAAGAGAATGAGATCTTGCCATCTGCAACAACATGGATGGACCTATAGGGATTATGCTAAGAAATAAGTCAGAAAAAGACATACCACAGGATTTCACTTATATATGGAATGTAAAAAACAAAACAAATGAACAAAACAGAAATAGACTCAGAGATACAGGAAACAAACTGGTGGTTACCAGAAGCAGGAAGGCTGGTAGGGGGGAGCAAAAAAGATAAAAGGGATTAAGCGGTACAAACCTCCAATTACAAAATAAATGAGCCATGGGGATGTAATGCACAGCCGGGAAGCACAGTCAGGCACACTGTAATCACTCTGTACGGTGACAGTGGGTAATGGGACTCTGCATGGGCAGCATCTTGTCACATATGAACAGACTCAACCATTATGACATACACCTTTCATATGATATTGACTGTAAATTATACCTCAGTAAAAAAATTGGTTTCCTCGTGAAAGAGACTTTTTACTAAGTGTGTCTTAAAACATTTTGCTTTTGTTCTTGCTGCTGTGAATGAAGGTTTTCTTCTCTCGTTATATTTACTGACTAGTTATTGTTGTGGTCTAAAATATTATTTTATTCACATAATTGAACTAAGTGAACTAGGTATGTCCGTGAACTCCTCATGTTTCCATCAGTGCTTCTCTGAGGCTCTGGGGATTTCCAGATACGTATAATCACGTAAAATCATCACACAGCCTCTTTCTTATCAATGTTTACATCTCTTACTCCACACTTTTGTCTAATTACACCGCCTTATTAGATAACAATGGCTATTTTGTGTTTTTCCCAATACGGATGGGAATGCCTCTAGTTTATTAGTAAGCATTTTGCAGGCTGCTGGTTAGGTGGCGTGTACACACATGGATATGCGACACACAGATACCTCACCTTGTGCATATTTACCTCCCCAGGCCTCATTTGTCTCAATAGCAAAACAATAAAAAATAAGTAACAAAAAATGTGTAATATGATTGCTCTGAAATTTAAATGAGCTAATACACAACACTTGGAATGGTGTCAGGCACATAGTAATAAGCACTCAGGAAATGTTAGCGATATGCAATTATTTGTTTATATACAACTATACATATACACATCACACTATATACAGCCTTTGAAAAATTACAGAAATACATTTCCCTCCTACATTAAAGATTTAGGAAAAAAAATCAGGAATGTGCATTATATTAATATGTTAAGGAGATTATATGTTTTTCTTTGGTTTACTAACATGGATTGTATTAAAAACTGTCATATAGAAACACAATTATATTTTGAGAGACTTATGCTTATATTTCCCAAAGAATTTTTATATCAATAAGATTGTGTTGTTGTCACTTTCCTTAATGTACTTGCTTTGCCATATTTTTTGCTGTTAGCAAAGGGATAGGGTCAGTGTACCAAAGAGTGCAGACTAGACTGGGCTGTGCTTTCCTATAGAGGCACCATTATTTTTCTACCTATCTGGTCTGGTGCTATTCTGAAACACGTCCCTGAACCTTTGCTATCAATTCCAGGGAAGAGTTTACTCCCTCAAGGGGTCCAAAGAAAAGAGGCAATACAATAATCTGTGAATATAAAAGCCAACGCCAGAGCATGCCCTCTTCTAACAAGTGAGTAACCTGGAGAAGTTATGTAATTGCTGTGTCTCCGTTTCATTAACTAGAAAATGCAGATACCACCACCAATAGCTCTGGGTTGTTATAAAGACTAAATGAGTTAATATACTACACGATGGCTGTGAACGGTGTTTGGCACATAGCATATGTTAAGTGTTACCTTTAAAGAGTATGCCAAAAGTGAAGCTGTACAACAGAAAGAGAAAACCCAATTTCCATTATTTCATGTTTTCAGTGATGTACTTCTAGAAGCTCTCTCTTTCCTAGTGACTGGAAAGAATATGCCATGGCTAGGATGCTATCCCTCTAACCGTTCTCACCACAGGTTTCTACAACCCAGAATTCAAACCACTTAGAGTTCAAATACCCCATGTTACATCTTTTTCACAATCTTACTGTATAAATCTTGTTAAATTAACAATTTAGAGCAACGCTTCTCAGACGGAAAGGGGAATAACATTTAGTTTGGAAAAGCTAAACATACCCAAGCTTTTGTGTAAGAAAAGCTGTAGATGTTAAGGTTCTGATACCTCGGCCAGTGAAAATAATCAGAAAATGCTGATGGCTATTGTTGAGAGTGCTGCTATGAACACTGGGGTCCATGTGCCCCTATGTATCAGCACTCATGTGTCCCTTGGGTAAATTCCTAGCAGTGCTATTGCTGGGTCATAGGGGAGTTCTACTGTTAATTTTTTAATTAACACATTGTTTTCCACAGGAGGTGCACCAGTTTACATTCCCACCAACAGTAGCCAAAACATGGAAAGAGCCTAGGTGTCCATCAATGACGAATGGATCAAGAAGATGTGGTTTATCTATACAATGGAATACTCCATGGCAATGAGAAAGAATGAAATCTGGCCATGGGTAGTAGCAACATGGATGGACCTTGAGGGTGTTACGCTGAGTGAAATAAGTCAGGCAGAGAAGGACAGATACCATATGTTTGCACGTATAGGAGGATTAGGAGGAATTTAACGGAGGACCATAGGGGAGAAGGAGGAGGGAGATAGTGGGGGAGAGGGAGAGAGGCAAACCATGAGAGACTCTTGAATGCTGAGAACAAACTGAGGACTGATGGGTGTTGAGGGGAGGAGGGGTGATGTGCATGGAGGAGGGCACTTGTGGGGATGAGCACTGGGTGTTGTATGGAAACCAACTTGACAATAAACTATTAAAAAAAAAAAAACAGAAAATGCTGATGGAAAACAAGAGGGAACATGACGATCAAAGTGGTTGGGGGCCCAGTGATCCAGCAGAAAAACACTGGTCTGACAGTGGGCAGGAGTAAATGAATGAGGGAGAAAATGGAAGCATAATTAGAAGGAAATAATGAGAGGGGCTTGAAAGCAAACTAGGATTTTTTCTTGTAGAAAATGAGAAAACATTTCCTTCAGTTTAGCAATTTAGATAGTGGGCGGTGGAATAAATGGCTCCAGACAAGGCTATCCCTTCCCACCTCACTCGTAACACAATTTCATTAACATTTTAATTTCTGGCCACAGAACTTTCCTAAAGTAATAAATTGCTCTGCTTTCTGGTGCTAGTTTTCTCCTAAGACCTAGAAGTTATTAACTATTGAAAAATTAAAGATGTGATCATTTTTCCCTTAAGTAATTGCTATTTAAAAATATTTTGTGAAAAGATTCCTATGACTGGGAAATTTTATCGATAGTAACATCGTTAACTATGGAGTACCTCAGTTCTTAAAGCATTTTGATAGAAGTTCGCTAGTTGATCACATTTCATTTATACATTTAAGAAGTAATGCTCTGATGAAAGGCGAGGAAAAAGCATCATCCGTGAGTATCAACCATACTCCAAGAGCGCTTAAATCAGTATTCCCCGAGTCCACGTGCCCACTCAAGAAGCGTGTATTTAAAGCCTGCTGAAAAAGGGATAATGCTGAGTGAAGATGAGAGACGACACAAACATGAACACAAGTGCTAAGGGACAGAAAACTGTCCTAGGGAAACCAGATCAATGAACATCTGTGCAGTAGAGGGGATGTCAAAATTAATGCTATTAACAGATAACATGTAAGAGCCCAGGACATGTGCTATGATTTGAGAAGGTTCTGAGAGGTGAGGGCAGACGGAGGTTGAGAACACAGTCCCATACAGCCTATGGTGTACGTGTTCATGGCTGGGGGAAGATGGGGGTCAAGGGAAGGTTGTGGGACAAAGGATTTTTACCCAGAGAGCAGGATCAAAGGCCCAGAGATGTGAGAGATGATAAAATATGCACAACACTGTGTGATTAATACTGCTGTGTGATTAATTCTACTGCCAGAGAAGAGGCTTGAAAGAGGTCATACTAGAGTTTCGAGTTTGGTACTGGGAAACCATTAAACGTTTTTTTTAAAAAGCGAATGATAGGGAGCACAGGCAGGAACGTGGGCCTGTGCAACATTTCCCTACATGTGTCTCCTCAGTCAAGGGAAATAAAAATAAAATAAACTATGAGGTGCCTGGGTGGCTCAGTCAGTTAAGCATCCGACTTGGACTCAGGTCATGATCTCACAGTTTGGGGGTTCAAGCCCCGCGTTCGGCTCTGTGCTGACAGCTCAGAGCCTGGAGCCTGTTTCAGATTCTGTGTCTTCTCTCTCTGAGCCTCCCCTGCTCACACTGTCTCTCTGATATAAATAAAACATTAAGAAATTTTTAAATAAAAAAGTGAAATAAACTACAGGGACTACATCAAAGTAAATGGCTTCTGTACAGCGAAGGAAACAAAAGACAACCTACTGAATGAGACAAGGTATTTGCAAATGACATATCTGATAAAGAGTTAGTATCTAAAATAGATGAAGAACTTCTACTACTCAATACCCAAAAACCAAATAATGCAATTAAAAAAATGGGCAGAAGACATGAATAAATAGTTCTCCAAATAAGACATCCAGATGGCCAACAGACATGAAAAGATGCTCAACATCACTCATCATCAGGGAATTACAAATCGAAACTGCTGTCCGAATGGCTAAAATAAAAAACACAAGAAATAGCTAGTGTTGATGGGGATGTGGAGAAAAAGGAACCCTCATGTACTGACGGTGGGAATGTAAGCTGGTACACCCACTGTGGAAAACAAATGGAGGCACCTCAACAAGTTAAGAGCAGAACTACTCGCAATCCACTAACTGCATTACTGGGTATGTACCGGCAAAAAAATACAAAAACACTAATTCAAAGGGATACATGTACCCCTATGTTTACAGCAGCATTATCAACAATAGTCAAATTATGGACAGAGCCCAAGGGTCCATTTACTGATGAATATAGATGGGATACACACACACACACACACACACACACACACACACACACACAGGATTATTACTTAGGAATGAAAAAGAATGAAACCTTGTCATGGATGGAGCTGGAGAGTAAAATACTAACCAAAAAAAGTTAGAGAAAGAAAAATACCATATGATGTCACTCATATTTAGAATTAAGACAAAACAAATGGCGGCGCCTGTGGTGTCTGAGTGTCTGACTTCAGCTCAGGTCATGATCTTACAGCCATGGGTTTGAGCCCTGCATTGGGCTCTGTGCTGACAGCTCAGAGCCTGGAGCCTGCTTTGGATTTTGTGTCTCCCTCTCTCTCTACCCCTCCCCTGCTCATATTCATTCTCTCTCTCTCTCAAAATAAACATTAAAATGGGTTTAAATTAAAAAAAAAATGAACAAAGGAAAAATAAGGGACAAACCAAGAAACAGACTCTTTAACTACAGATAACAAACTGTAGTTAAAGTTTGTTGCCAGATTGGAGGTAGCTGGCGGCACGGTGGGGGGTCAAATACATGATGGAGACTAAGGATGCCCTTATGACGAGCATTGGGCGACGTACGGAAGTGCAGAATCATTATAGTGTACACCTGAAATGAATGCAAGGCTGTATGTTAACCTACTGGAATTAAAATTTTTAAAAGGGAATGGTCTATTTCTTCCCACGTTATAGAAAGGTAACGGGGAGGGGCACCTGGGTGGCTCAGTCGGTTAAGCGTCCGACTTCGCTCAGGTCATGGTCTCACGGCTCGTGGGTTCGAGCCCCGCATCGGGCTCTGTGCTGACTGCCAGCTCAGAGCCTGGAGCCTGCTTCAGATTCTGTATCTCCCTCTCTCTCTCTCTCTGACCCTCCCTTGTTCACGCTGTCTCTCTCTCTCTCAGAAATAAACAAAACGTTAAAAAAAAAAAAAAAAAGAAAGGTAACGGGGAACCCCTGAAGGTTTCTGACAACACGAATGACCAGTTTCTAACGACATTTTAGGATAACTCTGGGTGCACTGGTTTTGAGGGGGGTAAAAGAAATTCAAAGACGACGCGTCGGGAAGGTACTGTAATAGTCCAAGGAAAAGGTGACAGGTATCTCAAGTTATGTAGGGAAAGAAATAGAAAAAGGAACAAATAGGATATAATATCTAAATTAGGGCCAATGATGTAGACCAAAAAGAAGTAAAATAAAAATATTAACAATGTGTTAATAATCAAAGGCATCGAATGACCCAAATCCCGTGCAGAACGGCCGCAGACGCCAGGTGACGGCGGTCGGCGGCCCGGCAGGGAGCCCCCTCCGGGAGACGGCGAGGGGCGCACGGCAGACGCGGTTACCCGGTGTGCCGGGCACCCCCTCCGTGCGCTAATGAAGCCTACAGACCTATTTTCAAAGAAATGCTGTTAAACACGGGAGAGAAAAGCACAGCATCACAGAGAACAGACGCAGCAGCAGACCCGATAGTGACAGAGTCTGAAGTAGCTAACAGCGAAAACGGCGCTGCAGAGCACCCACCTCCGCTGGGACACACTGGGACACGTGTGCAGTTTCTAGGGGTCTGGAGGCCGCGCCCCGCTGACACCCCTGGCGGAGCGGACGCTGGCTGTCCGTCAGGGGCACAGGAGCCGCGGGCGGGGACCGGGCCCGACGCGAGGAGAGGCCGCGCTCTGCCCACGGGCCGGGCGGGCGTGCAGGCCGCACCCCGGGCTGGAGGGCGACAGGGGTCTTCTCTAAGTGTAGGGCAGCAGGGTGGAGTCAGGGGCAGAGGGAAGAAGGTGAACGAGGGCCACCGCACCCCTGCCTCCGCCCCGGCCCCCCGCCCCCCCGCGCCCGGGGCTTCCCGCCGCGCCTGCCGACTCCGGAGTCCGCGCGGCGGCTGCTCCACCCAAACCCACTCCCACGGGCGGACCGGGGAGGGCGCCCGCAGGCTGCCGTGACTGAAGGAGTCACCGCGGCTCGTCTCGGTGAGGACGTGGAGGGCAGTGCGCACCCTAAGGACGGCCTGTTAGAGCAAACGACTACTTAGACGGGGACGCTGCTGGAAGCCGGTGAAACGCGACAGCCCGAGCGCACCTCGCCTCGCCTCCCCCTGCTCACGCGCGCACGCACGTGCTTGGAGCAGAGCGGGTGCAGGGGGGGCAGGGTCGGCTTACCGTCTTCCTCACTCTTCCAGGAGACTCCTAACCTGTTCGTTTTGATAAACAAAACGCTACTGTACCGGGAAGCCAAGATTTGGCAAGTGCACAAATTAATCAGTCTTGTGAGCTAGTATTTCTAAAATAAGTAACTCCTCTGTTTGCCTTCCAGTTCCTATCACTGAAGAGCTAATGCACACTAAAATGAGTCGGAGGCCAGCATACGGTGAGAAGAAAAATTATTTTGCTCAAACGTGAATGCACGTCGGACTGTGCTGCCTGCCCCGGGGGCTGCTCCACGACGACGCGGCCCATCCACCGAAACGCACGCTGAACGCAAACGCTCGTCCGCCACCAAGGGGGGTATAAACACCGACCCATCTACCTGCGATCCGGAGCAGCGCCCGGGCCCCAGGCTCGGCCCCCGCAGCACGCGTGCCCGGCTGGCATCCTGGCTGCCCCGCCGGCCCGGTGCCCCCCCCTCGGCCCCGGCGCTTCTGCGAGACTCCTCGGAAGCGGGTCCCCGCCGTGTCTTCAAAATCGTGCTTCCAACGCGCTGCCTGCGCGGAGTCCAGGGTCGGTCTCGGTACAGAAGATCTCTGTCATCTGGGGACGGGGTACAGACAGTAGCAGGTTCCCCGTTCGCGATCTTTCTCCAAAGGGGAGGAGTGCGGACGCGGGGACCAGTCAGCAAGGCCCCCCGACCTCACCGCAGGCAGAGGACCTCAGAGCACGCTGGTCGGCAGGGAGCTTGCTGGGAAAGAAAGAGGCAGTCGTCGTGGGATGCATTTTGTTCTCCTTCAGAGACGGTCATTTGTTAATTTTCTCACAGGGGCCACATGAATCACCCCCCCCCCCCCCTTCAAGATTGTGGAGTGATTTCTGCAATTCTGCTATTTCTTTTGGCCACTTTATCCAGCTCACCCATAAACAGGTCAGGACAGAACAGTTTATTTTTATTTCCAAAGCTTTACCACCTTGAGGGGGACAGAGAGGAGGGCTGTGGAGAAACCACAGGCACTCGCTCAACTCCTAGCCCCAGAATATCCTAGAAAGCGCAGAGGAGGGGACGGCACCAGGGTCAAGAAGTGTGGAGATCTAGGAGCAGAGGAGCTTCATTTAACCAACCCAAACACTTTTAAAACAAACTGGGAAACCAGCTTATCTTGGAAGTTTACACACAAAGATGACAGAAAGCCCCGAAAATCCAAAACATTAGACATACTGCTCTTATCCACAGGCCTTAAATGATGATGACGCCATTAACCTCCTGGGTACATTCCTACTGACGCAATGACAATGGGAAGTCCTTATCTCAAGTACTCAGTAATTCACCACAGGCTGCCTCCCTTCAAAGCAGAGCTAGAGGCAGATGTAGACACGAGACCACCTTCTTCAAGGCATTTAGTAAAAACGCAAACCTAGACAAGTACTCGCTCTGACCAGGATACACAGGGAGGAATCCGCAGCAGAAAGCCAAAAACAGACTTTAAAAGCCATTTATCTGTACATTAAAATTCTCTTCCAAATAACTCTGGAGTTTAAGAAAAATAAAATTATAACCTATGCGACGTGGCCAGACTTTCCTTTTTCAAAGGAAAATTAATGGGACAAGTGTTTTGAACAGAAAACAATAAAGGAATTAAAGATTTAAACTGGAAAGGTTAAGATGAGCAAACAAAGGAATAAAATTAAGAGTACAAAGAAATTAGGAAGCACAAAGGAAAAAGTAGAACTGGTTAAGCAGGAACTAGTTCTGAGCGCACGAGTGAATGACAACCCCCCTGAAATGGTGACGAAGACGTGGGGAGCTCTGCGGAGACAGGGGGTTATTCATGTACTGCTCAAGGAGATGAAAAAGATTGTTCCCAGAAATCTTTATGCCAATAAATTAACAATTCATCAATAAAGCTGACTTAAGAAAAGGTTACAAGTGTCAATAACCATGGAAGAAACACAACCTTGTGGAAGATTTCTACCCGCTACTCCATTCCTGATGAAGGCTGCTGTGCGTATAGGTTCCATGGGCGTGTTCTAGCAAAACCTCAAAGCATCCAGCTTCGCTTAGATTATTTTAGGGCACTGGAGAACATGGAAAGCAGGTGACTGGTTTAAGACTCCAATAGAAATTCTGTTGACAAAACCTAACAAAAACGGCACAAAAATTAACCAAACATACGCATGAGCCCACCTCTACTCTCCACACAAGTTCTACATACAAAGTGAACCGCACAGCATATTCAAACCGTCACAGCACACATTACCCAGGTACACTTTATTCTATGACGATAGAGATTTCTAATATTGAACAACCTTGTTAATTCAACCCATTGGAATTGTAGGGATTAAAGGTTCATGCACTGGCTTGGTTGTGGAAGAGGAGAGAGGGACCTGGCAATCAAGAACTTGGTAGATTTTTGGTTTGAGCAGCTGAAGAGAAGGTAATGAAGGACACTCAAGTGGGGAAGGCCTGGAAAGAGACAGCTCTGGAAGGATGAAAATTGTTTTAGGGGATTTTCATTTCGGACGCCAAGAGCTATCCCAACGGAGCTGTCCCAAAACAGGTGCGTAGAAGACAGATACGATGTTGGTAGTCCCCGGCACACCGATGGGGTTTGAGATCCAATGAAGAAGAGATGGAAGAACATAAAAAAAGAGACTCAAGGCCCAAAATTTCAGTAACCTAATGATAAGATACTACCTAGATTTGGGAATACCGTATTTCAGAATACCACATATCGCCATACTTAATCATCTTTTTAAACATGCTAAATTAGCACTGCAGTATACAGTCTAATAAAAACCTCATGAGATCATGAGGTAGTTTTTCTGCTAACTTCTGAAAGTGTCAGTTTAGTAGCACTGTCCATTTTGGGGATTCGTACATTACTTGAATCTTTTTGGAAAGGAAGAAGTTTTCAAGTAGTGTTCCAAAAGATGCCTCACAGGCTCAACAAGGAGGATCCTGGGACCCTGATCCTAAGACTTCATTTGAATAAAAGGTTCTATTCCAGGGGCAAAACTGTTTCATTTACTTTAACTACTATTTTACAAATATGATAGAACAGTGGACAATAGTGAAAGCAAGAGGAGGTCTTGAGGTGTGTGTCACGGAGACAAGGATCGAATCATTAAGCACGTTGAAAGCAGTAAGATTTCGACCTTACTGACATTTTTTAAAAATTTTAACATTTAGGGGCGCCTGGGTGGCTCAGTCGGTTGAGTGTCCGACTTTCGCTTCGGTCATGATCTCACGGTTCGTGGGTTCGAGCCCCGCGTCGGGCTCTGTGCTGACTGCCAGCTCAGAGCCTGGAGCCTGTTTCAGAGTCTGTGTCTCTCTCTCTCTCTGACCCTCCCCTGCTCACGCTGTCGCTCTCTCTCTCCTAGAAATAAATAAAAACATTTAAAAAAAATTTTAACATTTATTCATTTTTATTATTTATTTCTAGGGGAGAGAGAGACAGCGCGAGCAGGGGAGGGTCAGAGAGAGAGGGAGTCACAGACTGAAACAGGCTCCAGGCTCTGAGCTGGCAGTCAGCACAGAGCCCGACGCGGGGCTCGAACCCACGAACCGCGAGATCATGACCTAAGCGAAAGTCAGAAGCTTAACCGACTAAGCCACCCAGGCGCCCCTAGACCTTGCTGACATTTAAGCTTTATTTAAACTGCCTGCATGTTCAATAAAAAAGGAAGAGAATATGAATTAAACACTGAAAATATATTTTTGAAAATATGCCTAAGAGATACTTATGGATTTAATCACTTAAGGGAATCCTCCCATAACATATAAATCTATTTTCAAGTTTCTCACAGTTGACTTTCATGGTTATTTGCAGGAATGTGTGTATATAAGTAGGGGACACCTCTGGATGAAAGTGACATTTGAAAAGTGAAATACCAGAGAGGCAGTCGCATTAAAAGCAGAAATAAGTCCAATTCATCAACAAAGTCTGGCTACTCATCAACACTGTTTTCTGATTTCAACCAATGCAATCTAAGAAGAAAAAGGAGAATTGAAGTATTGAATAAAGTTAATATTATTGTATTACCATTATGTATTCTGAAAAATCAAGAGACTCAAACTGAAAAGGTGTTGGAACTAAGTCGAACAATTTAACTAAGAGTACATAAAAGACTTCAGTCAAGTAGCTAGACGGTTACTTAGAAACGAGTAACTTTCCTTTATACCAGCTACGACCAGGTATAAAATATAGGTATACCAAATACAATGATGGGAAATCTCATTCTAATAATGACAGCTGCCATCCTTCAAGGATATATGCTTCAATACACATCATCTGTTACTCTGTACAACCATCATATTATAGGACAGTATCATGATTACGGGTATCACTATCACAATTTTACAGAGGAAAAAAAACTGAGGTTTTGGGAAATTATAAGAAAACTGTCTAAGATCACACAGCCAGTAGGTGTCAAAAAAGGAACTCAAACTCAGTCTCTCTGCCTCTCAAGGGTGAGCTGCTTAACACTATTATGCCCATTCTCATCTCTCAAAATAACAAAGCTAGGCTAGGTGGGAAAATGGTTAACAGGTGCAAGGAATGGACACACTTACACACTGCCAATAAGAATTTAAATTGGTGCAATTTTCATGATCACATCTAGGAACTTGTAAAGAACAGAATCAAGGACGCCTAGGTGGCTCAGTCAGTTAAGCATCCAACTTGGGCTCAGGTCATGATCTCTTGGTTCACAAGCTGCAGACCCACGTTAGGCTCTGTGCTGACAGCCCAGAGCCTGGATTCTGCTTCTCTCTATAGATTTCTCTGTCCCTACCCCGTTAGTTTGTTCTCTCTCTCAAAAATAAATAAAAACATTAAAAAAAAAAAAAAAACAGAATCAATGTCTACAAGCATCAATATACATGGACACTTATCACATTGTTGTTTACAACAATAAAAAAGACTGCTCAACTCTAAATACTCAAGGATACAAACTTGATTAGCATGTAGTAGTTGAATATGATGAATGCCATTCAGTCAATAAAAGAAAAATAATTATTTGAAAAGTGTTTAACCACACAGGAGAACATACTGAAGGGAGAGCAGTAAGCATAACTACACAAGTGATGTGTTTATATGGGCCAAAATTTTTAAAATGAAAACAATGATACCAAAATGATCTCGAGGTGAGAATTATAGATGATTTTCAGTATCATTTCAGGTTTTTTTTCTGTATTCTAAAGAACGTGATAAAGTGAAGGTGTTAAGTAAACGCATAATTTTAAAAGATAAAGTGAAGGAGTCAACATAATAGAAATGAAGTTTAGAAAATATTTCCACTACTTAAAAGTGTTTCTTTCTCTGCACTTTTGCCACCTTTAACAAACTTTTAGGTCCATGACTTTTATGTTACTTAAGGTACTTTTCTATCTAGCAAAACCAGAAATAATACCTACTTTATCAACATAGACAATTTACTGCACATTTTAAGCCTTTTAAGTCTGTACTAATCATTTAAAATTACAGCAAAATTACAAAAAGTATCTAATATAGAAGATCGCCACACCAGTGAGGCAATTAACAAAAATGACAACTCAAAGGTAGGACAAAAATGTTTTAAGTCGACAATGAGGAGAAAGCCTCAATTATATGGGCAACCTGCTCCCTGTAAACACACAATAAAAATTAGCTATAAAGTAAAAGCCAAGATGTGCAACAGACTAAGTCACAGAATAAGGATAAAAATAAGCTCACATAATTTTGAATAGTAAATGAGTACAGATGACGAAGAACAAAGAACAAAAACTAATTTTAGCTTCACCCTAAAAAACATGAAGTAATAGATTTGAAAGCTCTTTGGAAAATCTAAAATATAAACTGACATATTAAAAACAGTAACAGCAAACTCTACTTTACAGGGCTTTCCTATCTGGTCATCCCAATGGCTCGGGACACGAATCAAGCGCCTGTGAATAAGTAAAACAGAAAAACAAAACAAAATCTCTGTCCAATCAAATCAATGGATACAGCTAAACCATTTCCTAATAATATGGAGAGCCTGGCACACTTCCTCGCTCATGATCTTGATTCAGTAAAAACAATGTGCCAAGCACAAGGTGTCTGATGGATGTGAAAAGTCAAAGGGAAACGGAGGCTTGCCTAAGGTCACAGCCTGGGAAGGGCAGAGCTGAGATGCAAATCCAGGGCCCACGGGCTGTCTCCGTGCAGCATTAACTTTGAGTTGTGCAACCCAGACGATCTGGGCATTATACAGGCCTCCCATCAGAGCCAAAACACTTATTTCAGACACAGTATTAGCTGCTGTCATTCAGTTTCACAGTCCACAGTAGCCTAGAGGCAGGGAGCGATAGTGTCGGCAAGGATCAGCTAACGTCAAGAAGCGAAGACCAACGAACTCCCTGATAGACATCAGTTTACATCATGCTGCCCTGCTGCCCCCAACATCTTAAAAAAAAAAAAAATAAAAAAAAAAAAAAAGGCATGAACAAGTATTGCCATTTACTTTCGGATAAACCAGAAATCTGGATAACCTTGGCCAAGTTAATGACCATCTCTAGGCAGGAGTTCCATCACCTAGAAGACAGGCAAAACAACAGTACAGATCTAACAGAACGGATGTGAAACTAAATCAGATAATGTTTTAAAACCGGTGCCTGGTACAGAGTTAGTGCCCAGTAAACGTTAGCTATGATGAGACTTCACAGTAAGTGAAATCATAGGCTGCAAGTTATCTGAAGGTAGAAAACTATCATGTCTGCATACAAAAATTTTCCATTTTAGTTTAAACATTTTGCTCTTTGAACACTTTAAAAATAAACGTTTTACAAAATTCACTTTTATAATATCCTTCCGCAGCTAAGTGGGGTAGATAAGGTTAATTATATTCTTAGACGGCAAATGTGTACGGCCCCTCAAGGAATCACATCATTCTTCTAAGTTAATTTTTATAGTTTGGGTTCCAATTCTCCTATTTGCTCCCAATCATTTATTGGGACCATCTCTTCACCACCCACAGGCTTTTGTTCATCCTACCCACATCAGCAGATTGATTCATTTCAAGGACTATGTGGCCCTTTAACAACACATTCATGAAATATCTACTAGGTGCAAGGGCTGTACCAAGAGTTTGGTTAGAACAATGCTGACCACAGAGTCCTTGCCCTCAGGGAACCTAAAACAAGATTAAAAAAAAAAAAAAAAGTCACAGACACATATAAGGTACAGTTATCAACATTTTGTATTACCAGTAAATCGTTATGACACATCTATGCTCTAGGTAGGATTTTCTGTTTTACAGAGGAAGAGCAGAGATGTAAAAAGCAGAAAAGAAAGCAGCAAACAGTTAAACGTCGGCAAGTATTCGAGGGTTAGGGAGAGATACATAATATTCTGAAAACCCAGGGGAGTAAGCAAATAATTTTGCCTAAAGCTAGGAGATTATGAAATGTGTGTGTTTCTACTTAAAAACCCCAGTAAAAACTCTGTAGAGTATACCTATGGGAATAAAAAATAGGAGAGGATTTATACAAATATTTACATTAGTTATTCCTGGGTAAGGAGATTCCAGGTGGCATTCGTTCTCTTTGCTTTTTCTTAATCAACTTGTAGTACTTAAGCAATTTAAAATATAAGTAGGAAAAAAAAGCCAGCATTAAAATTAGATGTCAACACTCATGTTGCGAACTGTCAAAAGTTTTATTAAAAATTTTTTTAGGGCGCCTGAGTGGCTCAGTTAGTTGAGTGTCCAGCTTTGGCTCAGGTCATGATCTCACAGTTTGTGGGTTCGAGCCCTGCGTCGCGCTCTGTGCTGACAGCTCAGAGCCTTGGAGCCTGCTTCAGATTCTGTGTCTCCCTCTCTCAGTCCCTCCCCTGCTTGCTCTCTTTCTCTCTCAAAATAAGTAACATTAAAAAATTTAAAAAGGTTAAAAAAATTTTTAATATTTTTGAGTGAGAGATAGAGAAGAGAGCGAGCAAGTGTGGGGGAGAAGCAGGCTCCAGGCTCTGAGCTGTCAGCACAGAGCCCGATGTGGGGCTGGAACTCAGGAACTGCAAGATCATGACCTGAGGCGAAGTTGGACACTTAACTGACTGAGCCACCTGGGTACCCCAAAAAGTCAACAGTGCATTCAAACATGATGAAATCACCGCTCTCTCAGTCTCTAACAGCTGTACATATCTATACAATTTTTCTGGAAAGCTTTGTGGCCACCAAAAACCTTAAAGTTGATGGTCTTTGAGCATTACTTCTATGAATCCTAAAAACAAAGGTGCAGAAAACATCTCACTGGGATGTTCAGCTAAAGCCTAATGGTATTAAAATATTGGGGGGGGAGAATATGTCTAACTGAAACAGACTAAGGATTAAATTACATGTTTTTAGCAAGGAAATGTATGAAATACTTTTAATATGATGAGAAAAATCCTTAGCATCCGCTAAGTGCAGATGGGAAGACTGGATACAAAGCTCTATAGGGGCGCCTGGGTGGCTTAGTCGGTTAAGCGTCCGACTTTCGCTTAGGTCATGATCTCGCGGTTCGTGGGTTCAAGCCCCGCGTCGGGCTCTGTGCTGACTGCCAGCTCAGAGCCTGGAGCCTGTTTCAGTCTGTGACTCCCTCTCTCTCTGACCCTCCCCTGCTCACGCTGTCTCTCTCTCTCTCTCCTAGAAATAAATAAAACATTAAAAAAAAAAAATCTCTTTCAAAGCTCTATAAACTGTCATTCTAACTATACAAGAAAAAGATCTTTTTAGAACCAAACTCCCAAGAAAGAGGATTCCATTACATTGTTTCAACCTCACATTATCAGACAAATTTATTAACACGTATTAGGTTACAGAGCCCTTAATATTTGTTTAGAGCATAAGCTTATACGCCTGACGAACCTGGAGCCCTGGCTTTGCCGTCAGGAACTGTGAGACCTCCCTAAGTTATTTAACCACGCTGTGGTTTGGTTTCCTCATGGGAGGGTAGATAGAGGTGGGGGCAGAGGCCATAAATACTTCTTCACGGGCAGTGCAGTATGACACGCATTAATACACGTATAGCCCCTAGAACAATGACCGGCACAATTAAGTGTTACCTACTGTCATCAACTTTAAAAGTGCAACAAAGCAAACCTAGTGCCATCTAAGCAGAGGCCGCGACGAGGAGGCATGAGCTGAAGAAAAGGTCACGTTCCCGGGAAACAGGACAACCTTGGGATTTTCTACTTAGTCCCTACCCGCCCTTACGGAGTTGGTCATTACCTTGAAGGCAGAACACTTTGAATTTTCAGACCTCTGCTGGTGGGCTAGTTCACGGAGTCTAAGAATTACTGTCAGTACACTAGGCTTTCCGGGGGGATTATTTTTCTGGTTTCACTTTAAGGAAGTAAAACAATCCTTTGCTGATGTACAGAAAAGTTAAAGATGAGAAATCCGTTATAATGTTGTTAGAGATCTCTGAGTCATAGGGGTTTAAATATTTGTTTACATTTGTCTACATTTTCTAAGTCTTCTACCATGAAGTAGATGGCATTCCTAGAGTCAGAGAAAGTGTTGCAAACATCAATAAAAATCACTACTCAAAAAACCTCTGTGGTTTCAGCCAAAAAATGCCTGCTCCTTCTGGTGCAGCTACATTGCTGTTTAAACCTCACCACGTCAGACTAAAACGGACTTCGGGTTTGTCTTCTTAGGGACCGAAGCAATCTGCTGAAAAGACACAGTCCTTGCCTCCAAACTATTTCGGCCAGACGGGATTTCATACCGTCCAGACGCTGGAGGACTTTGCAGAGAGTACTTTGCACTGTACTTCTCTTATCTTCTGGACCCATCATTGCTAATTAGCATGCATCTCTTAATTTTCAAATGATGCATGTCATGTATGTACACAGGAGGGCATGCTCTTCAGGGAAGAAAGTAAAAACAGAATCAGAGGGAGGCAGGACTGCCCAAGGGTTAAGGGCATGGGTTTTAAAGTCAGACAGCATAGGTTCCCGCTCCCTTCTGCAGCTTCTACACGAGTGAGTTGAAGTTATTTGAACCACGTGCCTGGGTTTCCTCATCTACAGAATGAGGATAAAAAACGCTGTGCGTAAGCACGGCGCCGGTCACATCAGCGCACAATTCACACTAGCTGTTACGATGTCGGCTACAAAAACCACAGCAAGGATGGAGAACTGATGTCACCACATCAGAGACCAGAAAGTTCTCTTTATGCCATAAAGTACCAAGATTACTGTGTGCCACACAGGGTACCCATTTCCCAGGCTACCTCATTTAAATAGCTCAATTACCCTAGGAAGTCTTTTTCCCCAAGACATTAGAATATATTCTGAGATGAAATCGATTAAAAAATAATATTCAATTGTTCATCATTTCCCCCAACCGTGAATAAGAGCAAAAAGTGTAACATGTCTTTTGGTGGATCTTGAAACTCAAGCTTTGTAAAGTCATGGGATTTCATATATTGTAGGTCCACGAGGCATGTTAGCACTTAAAAGATTTTTTTTTTTTTTTTTTTTACGACATTTGGTAGATCGAAGATTGAACCCCAGAATCTCAGGATTTTAAATCTGGCTTCACTTCGGTTTACATTTGGAAACCTGACTTAACACATTTTTTGTTATTCATTGACCTTATTGAATGTTTCTCTGTCCAGTAAAAACTAAACCCTGACACAGCGTTTGTCGCTCACTGCTCCCATTGGCCCACACATGCCCTGCTTTCCTGACTCACAGGATTTACCTGGAAAGGACCCCAATCAGCTCTACCAGCTTGAATCTTACCTTGAAGACCTGGCCTGCAGCCTTCCCCACTATAATACCTACATTTCTTAGTCTTCATTTGTCCCATTTAGTCCATTTCATCTAGCATCATGTTCTAGCTGTTCATAATCTCTCCTATTTTAGAGGTCAAGGGCCTTATACGGCACCTAGATCAACACTAAATTAATTATCTGCTGAGGGAATAATAGTTTACAGGTGTCAAGGAGGCAATAGCGGGAGTTTGGTTTACAATCCTACACTCTAGCATGAAAAGGGAAAAAATAAGTCTACTTAATATCTTACGTTGTTTCTTTAAAACTTCTATCAAATCAGAATGAGAGAATTCTTCCAAATTTATGTACAAAACCAGTGAGAAAACAAGAGTATAGAAACTTAGAAGAGGGTACAGAGAAGGTATGAAAAGCTATAAAACGATAGCAATGCTTTTACATCTGTTACAATAATTAAAATTAATGTAAAAACCATTGCGGTCTGCTAGAATGAAGGCAACCCAGTTGCATGATGAGGAAAATACTTTAAAAATACAATTTCCATGAAGCACCTGGGGTCCAATTTGGCAGATACAATCCATGAAACCTAGCTCCCTGAGAAGCCAGAAATATAAAATAGAATATTTTTATTAGTCTGGTAATCAAAATACTTAATAAAAGGAAGTAACTAATAAAAACTCACATCAACAATACAAACGTTACATGCTTCAGTTTCCTATTCAATATTTTCCACGGTTAATCAACTAGTTTCATTAGACGTTCATTATCAAAGGCAGATTTAAAAATACCGGCCTTTTTGTTGTCATTTGGTCAAAAAGTTTATTTCACTTTGCTTGTAATGTTCGAGTCCTTTAGCGATGACTTCCAGCTTGAGGCTGAATTTTTTCGTACTGTGAAAGTAAAACCCACTCTTGAAGTAAAAATACTCAAGAGTGTTGGATTCTAGATTTCAAAACGTTTCAAATTCTAGATTTCAGTTACGAGATCATTCTGATATTTAAGGGTACCTTCAAAGAGACAGGTTTAGATAACATAAGAATGCCAAGTTGGAAGAAAACAGGTGAACACGGAGGTAAGACGGAAAGAGAAGTTTGCAAATATTTGGTGAAGCTATGTTTATAGACCAGTTAACACCGAAAAGAAGAAACTGTTGTTACAACTAACTTAAATGTGAGTGATTATATAGATGTAAGTCATACCTTCTACAACCTAAATAAATTTGGACTTAAATACATATACATATGGCACGCTGTATTGCTGACTTCTTGTGATTCTTGGAAAGTCCAAAAAGGGTTTGAGGCATATCCACTGTTTGCCGTTTAGAAGATGCTATGGTAAAACTCAACGAGGAAATGAGTCAAGAATTGATGAACTTCACCAAATTTCTAAATATACTAGCCCCGAGTCTCTCTGTAACTATTCTAAGATGGTTAAAAAATAATAATAATAATAAAGAAAAAGAAAGCAATCCGCACCCATAAGCGTCTCACTGGCCTGGGGATACTCCAACACAGCCCTGCAGCCAATAGGAAAACTTTGCCTAAATCTGGATTCGGATTTCATCTCTTTATCACAAAGCACCGAGCACAAACCAGTATTGTTAACGGTTACAACCCAAATGGCAAGCCTCCCAGTTAGAGTAATCGGTACTTGGACGCGAAGGCCGCTGCTGGAGGGGTTGAAGGGGTGAAGGTAGAGGCAGTTTAGGGAAGGAAAGCGGGGTTCGTTCCGCCAAGTTCTATGTGGAACAGGCCGGTGCCGGGGGTGGAGGGTGGGGAGCAGCGGCCCGCCTAAAACGAACGCGGGGTGAAAAGCGGGGTGCGCTCTGAGGCCGAGGGGCGCGGCGGGGACGGGGCCGAGGAACGAAATCTCGCGGCCGGGGCTGGATCCGAGGGGGCGGGGGTGCCTCACCCCGCGGGCGCGCGGCGCCGGGAGCCGCGGGGGCAGCGCCGTGGGTCCGTTTCCGTCCGGAGCGCCCGGGCCCGCGTCCATCTTCGGCGGCCGAGCCCCGCGGCGGGCGGGAGTGGACCGCTGCCCTAGGCCGCGGGGCCCGGGTCGCCGGCCTCACCCGGCCCGAGACGCCGGCGAGGATGGCTCCGGCCGCGGGGACGGCGGGCCGGGCCCTCCGCTCGGCCCCACCCGAGCCTGCGGGAGCGGCGGGCGCTCACCACCCACCCCCCCACCTCGCCCCGACCCTCCGGGGGCCCCGCCCCGCCCCGGGCCTGGAGCTCGCCCGGCGCCGCCGCTCCGGCCTCTCCGCCCCGCGCCCGGGCGCGGCCTCCCGGCGCGCCGCCCTCCCCTCGCGCGGCTCCCGCGGGGCCCCTCCGGCCGCTCCCGCCCCCTCCCCCGCCGCCGGGGCGGGGGACAAACCTGGCGGCCGCTGCCCGGCATGGCCGACGCCGCGAGGAAGCGGCGCGCCGGCGGCGGGGCCCGCGAGCGACGGCGGCCGCCCCGGCCTCCCCGCGCCGCGCCCTCGCGCCCTCCCCGCGGCCCCGGCGCCCCCTCCCCCGGGCTGGCACAACTCGCGCCCCGGCCGCGCGCACGCGGGATTGTTGCTCAACCTACTTGCGGTCTCTTCTCCGCGGCCATCACGACATGCCCTGGAAGCCGGGGCGGCCCCGGGGCCCTCCGGCGGCCGGCCGCCTCCTGCCTCCGCCCTGGGCCGCCGCGGCCGCCGCTAGGGCGCGGGGCGAGCCGGAGGCTCCCCCATGCCGCCCGCCCGGCCGGCCGGCCGCACGCCGGGGCCTCGGCTCGCCCGCCGCCCGCGCCGCTGCTCCGCGGGCGCACAGCGACCCCGGCCCGGCCGCCTGCTCCCCGGCCGCCCGCCCGCCCGCCCGCAGCCGCAGCCGCTGCGCCGCTTCCTCCCCCCCTTCCCTCTTTGCCTTCTCCTGCTCCGCCTGCTCGGGAGCCGAGGTTGGCAAACCAGCACCTGCTGCTGGAGATCACCGAGAACTGAAACAGGAAACCCCGCGCCAAGGGGAAAACCCGGGAGGCGTGGAGAGGGGTGAGGGGAGCCGCTGGAACCTGCCGGGCTCCGCCGAGCCTGCCGCGCCTCCTCCCCGCGCGCCCCGGCCCGGCCCGGGGGTCCCGGCCTCCCCTCCGCGCCCGCCCCCCAGCCCCGGCCGGGAGGGCGGCTCTCCGCCCGGCGACCCCGCGTCCGCCCCGCGCTCAGGCGGACCGTGCACTCCCGGGCGGCCGGGGAGCCCGCAGGCTGCCCCTCGGGGCCGGTTGCCCGTGCTCGCTTGCTCGTTATCAATATTCTGTAACGAGGAAAGACCACACCCGCATTAGCAAGACCAAGAAGGGAACTTACACAAATGAAGCTGCTGGGATTTCACCCAGGGGAAGCACTTCTTTCGGCAAGGAGGCTGGCCTTATTGGAAATGGCAATGTGTCAAAATCGAGGTTAACCCCGGGATAAATCCAGATCGCCTGCTGGGGGTTGGGGGGAGACGGCCCGGCGCGCTGAGTTGCAAGTGTGAGGAGCGCCGAGAGCACACAGCCTTTTTTCTCCCGTCAGTTGTCCAAGCCACGATTTAGGTCAACATTTCAGTAATGTTCAAATAATCGTATTCACCTGCCTCTGGAATTATCCGCGGGTGCCTGGCTCCTAGCGTTGGGCGGGATGAAGGGGAGTGAAAGGGAAGGGAAGTTATGTGGCTTGTGTCCCTACCATGTGCCACGGGCTGGGTAGCCTGCTTTAAAAGCATCGTCGCATGTGTGTGTCACCACAGTCACGTGAGCTAGGTGTTTTAATCCCTTTTATCCCTCAGAAAACCCAGGTTAGAAAGATTTGCTGAAATGAGACAGTTTGGAACCGAAGGATACGGGCCTGTCCGCATCCAAAGCACATCCTTCTTTCCCTGGACCACAGTTCATGCCTTTGACGATGTGACTTTTCACCTCTCATAAAATTGTTTCTTGCCTCTCTGATTGTTTTCCAAAGAGCATTTATGATTTAAACTGAGATCTGTTGAATTTGCTTGGGTTACTTAATGGTAGTGACATCCATACGGCTTACTGGGGCTAAAGCTTTATAGTTTCCAGTTCTTTAAAAAAAATTCTGCCTGTATGGCTCAGTGAGCAGTACAGGTGTTCCCACTTGTTTGGCCAACATCTGTAGCCCTTTAGCTACTGATGATGGAGTCCCAGCTGAGAGCCTCCTGCTGGGGCTGATGGCCAAGGGCATCCTGGTGCTGCGAGTTGCCTTTTCTACTTCCGCAGGCCAGGCTTGGGACCTATTAAAGGAGATAGCAGACTGGTAGGCTTTTTGGGGGAACACGAGAGCTCTCTGGTCCTCATTTCTAGTCTCACCTTTAAGACCCGTAGGCTGTCTGGCTACCTGCTGCCTGCAGCCAGGTCGGTTTTGATTGGCGGGAAGGGAGGGATGCCCTGGGAAGTCATCTGCTGTTCACTGAGCCAAACCCTCAGAAGTCTCTGATGTGGTATTAGGGAGTGGCAGGCACCTACAGAGAGGCTGGCTGGCTGACAATAAGTGACAGCATCTGTGGCCTAGGAGTTCCCCTACTCTACAATATGGCACCCACACAGTCTTAGTTCCCTCACTGACTCAACTGAATTCCATTCAGTACTGATTGAGCGTAGTTTGAGACCAGGGCACTAGATTAGGTGCTCCAGAGCTAAGAGGCATGAACGATTGTTGTGACTGCCAGCATTTTTGTGAACGCTCACCATTCTAGGCACTTGGCATGTGTTGTCTCATATAATGCACACAAAACCCCTGTGAGGAAATAACCATCATTATTTCCATCTCACAGAAGAGAAAACTGAGACCAAGGTTATAGTCAGTAACAGCACAAGGGCGGGCACATAGTCTCACTCTGGAATCTGGACCCATTGTGCAAATACGATATAGTGATACGGTAACTGTCCATACTTCCCTCATGACACAGCTGGCCAGATAAAAAACACATGAAAGTTCAGAGAAAACAAAGAAGATAAGAGAATTAAGAAGTGTTAAGTATGTGTCATGAGTCACAAATCCAGTGAAGTTTCAGAGGACAGAAGGATTAAGTTGAAGCAGTTGGGAAGACTGGCACAGAAGAAGATCCTGGGCTTCAAAAAGACAAGAAATGCAGCTGGATGATGAGGAAGAGTATTTTGATAAACAGAGAGGATGGGGAAGGGCAGGGCATATCAGTGGAACAGCATAAACCAAGATGGAGTGCCAGGGAAATGGGAAAATAGGGTTTAAAAAAAAAAAAAAAGCTAGAAAGGAAAAGTAGGACCGAATTACACAGAGACCTGCAAATGGGAGATAGACAGAGACAGAGAGAGGGAAACCGAGCTCAGTGTAACTGAATTGGACGGGTTTTGTGGAACTGAAGGGTTTTGAGTGCAGGGTGACATAGAGAACAACCTATCTTGGGAAAATAAATGTTGTGACGGTGACGGCTGGTTTGGAAAGGGGAAGGACTGGGGTATGAGCAGGGAGACATGTTTGACAGCCAATATGGCAGAACAGACCTGAAATACTGAAGTAGATAGTGAGGAAGGGGAGGAAGGGACACTTTAGTGACACCGGGGCTTGAAAAGCACTGACGCTTTCTGAATGATTGCATACACTTGACCAAGACAGACTTGAGAAACAGGAGAAGTCCAAAGTAACTTTGTGAGTGTCAAACCTTTAGTACTGCAGACGGGGGAAACAGGAAGCTTCGGGGTAAGGGAACTATTTTTTTGAACAACTGTTGAGAATAGTTTGGTTCTAGGCACGTATTTGTGGTAACAGTGGGATATGCATGTGGCAATGTTTAGGGCATTATCTAGAAAAGACAAATAGTTACGCAAATGAGACTTGAATGCTGAGAGTATGAAAACTTTGCATGCTCACTATTATAATAATAACCAAGCATCATTGTTCATCTTAAGTAAACAAGAGTTGAGAGAAAATCCCTAAGAAAAATAAAATGCTTCTGTGGCCCTGAGACAAATAGGCATTAGGGAATTCCTCTTCTTCTGAGTCCAGATTACATTTACTTAAAAGGAAAAGAATATATAGGAAAGAAAATCTATGAGTTCAGAGAATGTAAGACCGATGAGAGAAAATGTAGAGCTCATTTAGTCTGATCCCACTTTCCATTTTGCACACGATCCACAAACTGAGGATCAAATATTGAAATATCTTGACAATAATAACTTCAGAATAAGTATTAGTCGACTATGGCACATTTGCCGTGACCAATTCTGGAGAGAGAACCAATCTGTATGTTAGTTATAAAATCAAGCCTGGACCTCGAGCTGTGATTTTGAATTGCACATAATTAAAGAATTTGAGTGGCCCTGCTCCACAGAAGGCAAAGCCTTGGACAGACTCACTAGTTAAAAGCAAATGCTTTGGAAAGAACAGATTAGTGGCAGGGGGTTGGGTGTGGTGGACACAACGGTTATAAGAGCAGCACTTCTTGGGGTGCCTAGATGATTCAGTGGGTTAAGTGTCTGCTTTTGGCTCAGGTCATGATCCCATGGTTTGTGAGTTCGAGCCCCACATCGGGCTCTGTGCTGACAGTGTGGAGTCTGCTTGGGATTCTCTCTCTCCTCTCTCTCACTGCCCCGACTGTTTGTGCTCTCTCTCCCCCTCAAAATAAATAAATAAACTTAAAAAAAAAAAAGAGCAGCACTTCTTTCCAAAATATAGCTCCTAGGTAGCGTGCTGCACATCTATATTCACACTCGAATTTCAAAAGACAACGTGAGGGGCACCTGGGTGGCTCAGCAGGTTAAGCGTTATGACTTTGGCTCAGGTCATGGTCTCCTAGTCCACGGGTTCAAGCCCCATGTCAGGTTCTGTGCTGACAGCTTGGAGCCTGCTTTGGATTCTCTGTCCCCGTCTCCCTCCGCCCCTTCCCCACTTGTTCATTATGTCTCTCTCTCTCTCTCTCTTAAAAAAAAAATAAATAAAACTTAAGAAAAAAAAGACAGGGTGAGATGGCCATCACATCCCACCTGGCTGCCTCAGCCTGGAAACTCTGCCAGCCACCTTTTCTAAGACCTCCAGGGACTTCAAAAGTGCTGGCCCACAAGTTACCCTCAGATTGAAGAGTGGCTCTCCCCCCCCCCCCGACAGCTGCTTCATTTCTGTCCAGAACTTTCCTAGTGATGTCCTTCGAAGTTTCCTCTTTGAAAATGTGTGAACGCCGTGCATACGCTGGAGGCTGCCAGAGAACTGTTCCTCTACTATTTCCACCACAACACTCACCGTAGTTCGTGGAGACAGTGTCAATGGCCGGCACCTGATTTCCTCTGCTTGAAGAGCTTTGCACCCACAGCCAGGTGGCTGCTGGGATTTTTCATCCAGTTTATGTCTTCCAGAGAAGTTCTGGTTAATTCCAGCCATCCACAAAGTGTGAGGTTTTCTTAATACCATTACCCTACACAGCATGATCTGTACAAGACAGGCACAGTGGGAGAAAATGCATTCTTGCCCATGTCCTTCAAGGACTCCTTCCAGTTGCTTTTTAATGCTGAGTTCGTAGGGAAAGGAAACTAGAGGGCACGAGATACGTGCTGTTGACCAATCCCAGGACTTGTTTCCCTTGATGAGTTACCACAAGATTCCGTATCAGCATCATGACTCCTTCCCCTCACCCCCCACCGAATTTGTGGGAGGCCTCCAGAGAGCAAGGTTTTCAATCTGCTGTGTCATACAGTCATGTGCTTGGTTTTCCACCTGAACCAGCCAGGGTGGCTGCCCTAATTTACCACACTTGGTGTACACAGGAGTTCTGAGCGCAAGGAACGCTTACTGCTGAATTTAAAAAGGTGCCACTTTGCCATTTTGACAAGGACCACATGTGTCATTGCAGTTCACCTCGCCCAGAAGTTGAAACATTTGTGTTTTAAAGTGGAATTTCAAGTGTATCAGGAAGATCCTCATCACCTCTGCAAGCTTCCGTTGTTTTAAAAGGAAACTGGTACACAGAATTACAGATGTCCACGGCTGAGCTACTTGGAAAGGGAGTGATGGAATTTTCAGGGTAAAGCATACCCTGTGTTAAAAGGCTATAACCTGAGAATAGTAATCGCAGCATTATTGGCAAAGGCAAAAAAATTGGAATAAACTTAATATCTATTCATAGGAGACTATTTACATGAATTGTGGTATCTTCATACATTAGACTCATTCACTTATTAAAGAGAATGAAGTGGCCTTATGTGTTGGGAATCGTTTTTGAAAACGTGAGGTAAATACCAGTGTATACAGTGTGCTACCATGTGTGTGAAAAACAGAATATTTCTGCATGTGCTTACCTGTGCCTGAGTTATCTCTGGAAGGATACACAAGACACTGGTCACTGTGGTTGTCAAAGGACACGTGGAAAAGAGATTCACTTTTTATTCTATAACCATTGACAGCTTTTGAAATTTAAATTGGGTGCTTGATTTAGATATTCAAAAAAATTTTTTAAGTCTACCTTTATTGGTGATATGTGCTACTGTCCACCCCTTTCTACTGGTTTTGATACCCAGGCAGATATTATTTTTGCAAATAGTACCCCAGCCACAAGGAAGAGGAAGTTGAGAGTCCTGTGAATTGCATGTGTGGGTTTTGGGGCTTCCCAGTCAAGGGAAAGATTCCTGTGGTCATGTGGAAGGGGAGGTCCCATAATTGCTAAAGGATTCCCAGGCAGCATTAGTGGAATTAGTCACTGTTTTTACAACGTAATTGTCAGAAGCTTCAAACTCAAATTCTATGAGGATTTCTGATGGGAACCACTCTACCTTAAGGGAGCATTCCAGGAAGTTCTCATGAGCAGATACGGGACAAGTTCATCTAAGCTGCTGGCATCACAGAAAGTCAGCAGGAGGCCTGGGGTGGATGAACATGTTTCTTTTCTCCCCAAAATACTCATCCCCTAGAATTACATTTGCTTATCTGTTTTATTGTGTCTCCTCACATCGGCAGGTAAGCTCCTGGAAGGCGGAAACACTGTCTGGCCTGCTCTCTGCAGTGTCCTCAGCCCTTCTGTGCCCAACATGCAGACAGCACCTGAGCTGGCTCCATTCTGGGGACCACAGCACCCCATGACGCTCCAGCCTGTGACTGCCTCTTGAGGCATTAATCTGTTAGAAGGCAGTAGAGACGTGGCCAGGGGAATGAGGACTCAGGTCTCCAGTCTCTGAGAGCAGGGGCAAAGCAGAACTCAAATTTTAGAAGAACTGAGGAGTTAGAAAAATATTTATGCACAAGGGAACAGGGCAAGGGGCCAATTACTGGATAGCAGTAAAGGAAGAAAGGAAGGGAGGGAGGGAGAAAGAGAAGAAAGGGAAAAGGAAAGATGACCAATCACAAACTAATTAGAATAAGACAGCCCCCCCCCTCACACACACACACACACACACACACACACACACACACACACAAAGAGCGCAACAATAACGTGGAAGAGAGAGCCCTGTAATCAGGGCTGTAGTTTACAGGAAGAACAGGATTATCAGCACAGGAGGTTTGCTGCTGAGTCACTGTGCTGCTGAGAGTTGGGTGGTGAAGCTGGGAAAGTCACCTTGATGTAGGGTCTAGGCTGGCTTCGGGGTCTAGGATGGGGGACAGATACGTGAGCCTAGTGGCTCAGGTCAGAGGGAGACAGGAAACACAACCAATCTACATGCTTCTAGGTATTTACTTGTAACTTTAAGAGTGGAAGTCAAAGGGAAATTTCCACTGTCAGCTCTTTGGGTCGGAATGTAGACATTCCAGGAGATATTCAGTCAAAGAGCGTCCAGGAGTCAGAAATGAGGAGCCTGGCCAGACAGAAAACGTGAAACACACCTCCACGGGTCCCCTAAGTGAGTGCCACAAGCCTAGATAGGTGGCTGAGGCTCAAGAGAGGAATATAATACAAATATCTGATGGCTTTTAATGGTTTCGCCAGGTCACCGATCACAGAATTTGGTGGAGGTGAGCTCTGGACAAAGATTTGTCTCCTATTGACACAGATTTGTCTTCTGTCTTATTGATCCTGCAGTCAGTCCAGATCATGCAGGTTTAAACTTAATAGGCACAGGCAGAGTCAGGCTATACCTCAGCCAAGGGTTCAGCCATTTATTGACTCCCATACCTCATGGTTCTTCATTTTGGTCAAATCATTTACCTTATTTGAAACAACACCAGTATTCCCCTGAAATGTTTCTCTAGCTCTTTAGTTATCATGTGACCTCTTCCAGTTTTTTAGTTTCTTTTTATTTTATTTATTTTTTAAAATGTTTTTTTAAAATTTATTTCTGAGAGAGAGAGAGAGACCGCGCAAGCAGGGGAGGGTCAGAGAGAAAGGGAGACACAGAATCTGAAACAGGCTCCAGGCTCTGAGCTGTCAGCACAGAGCCCAATGCGGGGCTTGAATCCACAAACCGCGAGATCATGACCTGAGCTGAAGCCGGACGCTCAACCGACTGAGCCACCCAGGCGCGCCTAATTTCTTTTTAAAGTTTATTTATTTATTTTAAGAAAGAGAGAGGCAGCATGAATGGGGGAAGGCAGAGAGAGGAGGAGAGAGAGAATCCCAAACAGGCCCCACACTGTCAGTGCAGAGTCGGATGCGGGGCCTGAACTCACGAACTGTGAGATCATGACCTGAGTGGAAACCAAGAGTTGGATGCTTAACCGACTGAACCAGCCAGGTGCCCCAAAATTTCTTTAAATTGTAAGGGTAGCTGGTTATCTCTGGGTGATGGGATGAGGGATGATTTGTTATTTCTGAAAATGTGTGTTTTTATGTGTCTTAAAAACTTTCTGCCATGAACATGTATTGTTGTGATAATTTAAAATAATACACCAGAATACTATAAATGCCCGTGAAAACCACTTCCATTAACCTTGTTCAAGATCCATGAGGCCAAAGCACTTGACCCTCAGTTTCACCATTGGCCAGCTGCATATATAAATGAGCCTTGGGGGGCGCCTGAGTGGCTCAGTCAGTTAAACGTCTGACTTCGGCTCAGGTCATGACTTCATGGTTCATGGGTTTGAGCCCCACATCGGGCTTTGTGCTGACAGCTCAGAGCCTGGAGCCTGCTTCCAATTCTGTGTCTCCCTCCCTCTCTAACCCTCCCCTGCTCACTCTGTCTCTCTGTCTCTCTCAGAAATAAATAAAACATTAAAAAAAAAAAAGAGCCTTGGAAAATGCTAGCTCTTGCTCTTGTATATAAAAAATTGACCACCAAGACAATACAAGTTATTGTATAGACTCAATCCAGCCAATACTCTAAGATGTTCTTACAAACATGTATCTTAGCAAAGTAAGTACAGAAAGTGGTGACATATATTATCTGGACATGCCTTCTAGTAAACAAATTGTCCTTGCCAAAAATTACTGAACATTTAACTGCCTCTTGGAGCTATCCAAAATAAAATAAGTTCCTGAATTTCTCTAGCAAGGTTTCCAGTAAAAAGTAGAACAGCCGGGGATGCCTGGGAGGCTCAGTCGGTTAAGCATCTGATTCTTGATTTCTGTGCAGATCATGATCTCGTGGTTCATGGGTTCGAGTCACTCCCCCCGCGCCCCCCCCCGGACATAGATTCTATATCTATATTCCACTACCTTTCTTGATTTAAGTAAGTTAAGTAAGTGTTCACTGAGTTCCAGCACTGGACTTTCAGTCATAAAACAAAAGACATGGTCTATATCCTAAATAAACTAAATTTTTAAAATTTATTTAGTTTTAAAAGTTTATTTATTTATTTTGAAAGACAGAATGAGAGGGAGGGAAGGAGGACACATGTGAGCAGGGAAGGGGCAGAGAGAGAGGGAGAGAGAGAATCCCAAGCAGTCTCCATGCTGTCAGCACAGAGCCCAGCCTGGAGCTGGAACCCATAAGCCATGAGATCAGGACCTGAGCCAAAATGAAGATTCAGACTTTTAACCAACTGAGCCACCCAGGTTCCCCCTAAACAATTTTTTAAATAAAGCTTTTTAAAATGTTTATTTATATTTGAGAGAGAGAGCACAAGAGTGGAAGGGAAGAGAGAGAGGAAGACAGAAAATCCACAACAGGCTCTATGCTAACAGCGCAAAGCCTGACAGAGGCTCGAACCCATGAACTGTGTGATCATGACCTGAGCCAAAGTCAGACACTCAACAGACTGAGCCACCTAAGCACCCTGACCTTAAACCAAATTATTAAAGGAAACATTAAGACATACACTGGGGGAAAAATCCAGAGGAAACACTAAATTAAATATAATCAAATGCTAAACTTGCCTGAATTAGCGACTCATTCAGTTAGCTGCAAACCACAGGATGCAGATCTTAAAATAATTCTCTGTCCACCTTAGGGATTCATTCAAGTGCTTATTGTGCACCTGCTGTGTTCTGGGCACCACTGGGATGTCCCCCTATTTCCTAAAGCAGATTTGGAGAATTCCTAAGCCGTGGCCGCTTCCTTCAGTCCATCCCATACATGGCTACCCCCTTGTCCTCTCCATTGCTGATTCTCTACCTGACACACTGGCCTTCTTCTTCTTCTGCCCATTTCCTCTCTCTGGAACACTCTCTCCCAAATATCCAGAAGGCTTGCTCCTCAATGTCCTTCAGGCTTCTACTCGAACGTCCCCTTATTAGCGAAGCCATCCCTCAACATTCTATCTGGAACATCACACAAAGCCTCCCTTCATGTATATTCTGGTTACACTCCATCCCCTAACGCTGCCTTTACTTTTTTTTTGTTTTTTAGCACTTATAATCACCTGAGATAGGTACAGATCCAGATCCAGATTTAGATAGATAGATACCAGAGATATATAGATACAAATGTCTGTTTCCAGCTAGGATACATACATAAATGGAGATTTGTTTATCCGAAGAGGAGAATTCTGGAATGTTTACTTGGATAAGGTGAAAGGAGAACAGACATGACATCACTAGTGAGATATATCCCAGGAAACCCAGACAGAAAGTAGATATGTAGACAAGGCTTTCCTCAGAAGTCCCCAGAGGGGCGCACAACACAATGCAATGCAGTAATGAAAGGAGTCTCAGCCACCCCAGGACGCAGCCACACATGATAATCAGCCAGAAGCAGATTATCTAATCAGGTTGTAATTTATATCACAGGCTCTGTTCTCACTTGGTTTCTGTGATACCACATCCCTCCTGCTTCCCTCTCGCCTCCCCTGATCTATCTCTTTGGGGGTTTTTCTGTCTACTCCTACTTAGAATTCCTGTCTGACCCATTATATTTTGGCTCCACGTACATGTCCTGGGTTTTCTCACCCATTCCTGTGGCATGAGTGCTACTATCTTCTGGTGATTATCACATCCATCTCTGCAGCTCATAGAACCTGGCAGTGAGTAGGTGCACACTAAATGCACCTTCTGTTTATTCAAAATGAACAAATGGCCTTTTGGGGGGCTCCCACTATGTCAGCCATTGTTGTAGGTGCTGGAAAAGTTTCCTGCCCTGGCAGAGAGCATATTTAAAAATATACAATTGGGGCACGTGGGTGGATCAGTCGGTTGAGTGTCTGACCTCGGCTCAGGTCTGGATATTGCGGTTCATGAGTTCAAGCCCCACATCGGGCTCTGTGCTGACAGCTCAGAGCCTGAAGCCTGCTTCGGGTTCTGTGTCTCCTCTCTCTCTGTCCCTTCCCCGCTCATGCTTGCTCTCTTTCTCTCTCTTTCTCTTAATAATACATATTTAAATATTAAAATAAAATAAAAATATACAATTAAATAAACAGATGAAAGCCACAAATAAACAAATGGAAAATAATTTCACATACCAGCAAATGCTCTGAAGAAATCAGAGTAGAGTACTAGCAGGTCGGTGGTAGCTTTGGGCAGTGATCAGAGAAGACTTCTTTTAAATCACCTTGGAGCTGGTGCACCTGGGTGGCTCAGCTGGTTAAGCATCTGACTCTCAATCTCGGCTCAGGTCATGATCTCACAGTTCATGGGTTCAAGCCCCACATTGGGCTCTGCACTGACAATGTGGATCCTGCTTCGGATTCTCTCTCCTTCTCTCTCTGCGTCTACCCTACCTGCGCTCTCTCTCTCTCTCTCTCTCCCTCTCTCTCTCAAAATAAAGAAATAAACTTAAAAAAAAAAATCCCACCTGAGCTGAAACGGTGCAAAGGAGCCAGCCCTCGCAAAGTGCATTCCAGCCAGAGGCCATAGCAAGTGCAGAAGGCTCAAGGCAGTGTAAGCCGGGCTGGTTAACAAAGAGAATGAAGAGCCTGTGTTGGGAGTAGAAGCCGGCCCCAGCGGATGGTCCCTTACTCACCAGTGCTCCCCGACCCCACGCCTTCCCATTTTCGTATCCCTGGCCGGCCCCTCTCACTTACCCTACCTACCTGGCTCCTGTGGGTACTTGAGTTTGTCACCCTTCCTTGCTCCTGGTAAACTGACTCGGCAGTTCTCAGAAGGTTCCATGCTCTGGTTTATTCCTGGGCCTCCACCTGGGGTGCTCTCTCTGTTGGCAACACCTTTCCCCTAATTCTTTGTGAACAAAGATTCGGCACTGCGATTCGTTCCATTCTAGAAGGCCTTCTTTGATCTTGTCTATCTGAGTTAGAGGTCCTCCCCCCCATTCTCCCAGATCCCATGTGATAACCAAAGCATAGAAAAGTGAGTAACTTCCCCCAAATCATGCTCCAGAGGCAAGATTTGAACGCAGGCTCTTAACCATGGTGCCCTGGGCCCCGCCTCCTAAGGCTGTTGGGAGAGCTCATGGGATGATGCATGCAAAGTGCTTAACATAAGCCCTGACCTTTGGCAAATATTCAGTAAATATTAGCTCTAATTATAGACATAATCTCTGCCCTGGAGAAACGTAAGGTCCAATGATGAAGCTGAAAGTCTAGTAAATACATGGATAAGTTGGAGAAAACATTTTGAGAACCTAGAAGGATCTTGACTGTGGTCTCACCTGCTTCTTTCATTTGCTATCCTTTCTGTAAAGTACCTGCTACTTATTAAGTGCGGTGGTGATGCTCTTTGAAAAAGAAAATATTAAAAGCAGGAGGTCTCATGGGAGAAAAATGATACAATTCGCTTTTAGACACGGCGACCTTGTCTTCTGGAAGGGCTTCTGGAACATCCAATTGGAGATGACCAATAGGTTGGGCAAATGGCTGCATAATTCCCTCTGTTATTGAAGCACTATCCCTGATTCTTCTCCTCCCTGGTTTCCACTCCACATCTAATTCAGCAGTCAAGCCTTCTTGGTTCCACTTTCTTAATTTTTTTAATGTTTTATTTATTTCTGAGAGAGAGAGAGAGAGAGAGAGAGACAGCATGAGCAGGGGAGGGTCAGAGAGAGAGGGAGATACTGAATCTGAAACTGATTCAGCACAGAGCCTGGCATGGGGCTCGAACCCACGAACCATGAGGTCATGACCTGAGCCGAAGTCAGATGCTTAACCGACTGAGCCATCCAGCTGCCCCATGGTTCCACTTTCAAAATTTATCTATTAATCTGCCCTCTATTCTCCTCTACCACCACCAGGACCCAAACCACCACCATCTCTCTGTGCTTGGTGGTTTCATCTGTAAAATGGAGACATGAATAGTGTTTACCTTATGGGGTTGCTATGAGCCTTAGAAGAAGATAATTTACGCAAAGCACTCAAAATGCTGCCTATCATGTAGAGAAAGGATCAAGACTGTGTGGGACTGAGGACCCACAGAACAAAATTTCTAAAAGAACAGTATTTATGAGAGATGAAGAAGATTGGGAAGTTCCAAACATGTGATGTCCTGGAGGAGCTGTTTATGTAAAAGTGGTAAAATGGAAAGTTGAACAAGTTTGTTCTACACAATCAGTTGATCAGAAGAGCATTTACAGCAACCATCTACAGAAAGGCTGAGTCAATCATGGTCTCCTGGTTAGAAGGAATAAGCATCAGCTAGAATCTGGTTGACTCAGGCCACCTCGGTCGAGTCAAAACCTCTCGTGTTAGGCCACCTCAGAGACTGCTGACCGCTCTGTGGATTGGCTTTCTTCGGGGTCAGCTGCCCACCTCTGTTCAATCCGTAGAAGCCAGAGAGGGGTGTGAGCCATCCTGTAAGCAGGGGCTCAAAATGGAGCAATTGCCCTTGGAAATGACTCTGGGCTCTGAGTGAGGCGGATGCCACGAATGACACAGCTGAGAAATACAGTTACAGAGAGGAAAAACTATGAAGTCTCAAGCCTGGTGTTTGAGTCTCAGAAATCCAGTTCCACTTTGAGCCAGCTCTGTGCGTTGGGCAAGTTAGTAAATTTTTCTAATCTTTACTGTCTCCTTTATTAAGTGGACATGCTTATAATTTCATAGATGTCTGCTTTGGAAAGCTCTACGTGAACTGTAACCACCTTGAATCACCTAGGTCCCAAGTAACCTCTGGCTTAGTAGAAGACTATTTAGGTTGTAATTGCAGTGTTCAGCTAATTGCTGAAAACTTTAAGATACTACTTAAAGTGGCAGAACTCTCTGGGAGTAGGAGAAACATAGAGTTCCCACAAAAGATTTTCTCTTTCAGAGGTATAGGAAAAAGAAATCCCTTAGTGTTGATGAGAGATAGTATGGCTAACTCCAGCCAGGACAGTCTATACATGCCCAATTTTCTGCCATTTATCTCCCAAAAAGTAGGATGAAGTGGGGTAGAGGAGCTGGTCAAGGCTTCTCTTCAAGGAAGCAGAACATTGTACTGATGAACTCTGACAAGAAAGTAGAAAGACAATGAATAAAACGAGGGAAAGTCCAATGGAACAAGAAAGCGGACCTAGGACTTCAAAGCTCTTCTCAGTGGCTGGGAATGACTCCCAGGCAAGCACTCCGAGGGGGCCACTCAGAGAACAGGCTGGAAGCCACACTATAGTGTGAGGACGCAAGGATGGGTAAGAGGGAGCCGTGAAATGCTGACTCACATCACAGGACAATAACTAGTCCTTGCCTCCTGGAAAGGACATTCTGGAATTCAAAGTGAGAATGCCTAACACTGACAGCAAATGTTGTTCACAAGGCTGCTAACTGCCTTGCAGCGCTTATGTTTCTTTGTTTTCTTCTGTCTTCATCTGCAAGGATACTTCCTCTTCCTCTCGAGCTACAATATAGAGCTGGAGTAATATGTTCAATATTTTAAAAAGTGAGTATGGTCTTACACAGTAGAAATCATTAAAGCGTTTTTGGCATCTGACATAATTTCTAGAGGGCTTGAAAATCAGGCTTGGAGGCTACAGAGCCAGGTATCATGTCCAACATCGTACCACAGAAGTATTCCAGGAAGGAAGTGACATCTCTGGTGACAGGTGCGGACACCACAGCTCCCCTATCACCACCCCCATGCGGCCACTAGAAGGGGCCACCAGGATGGCTACACTTCCAGAAAATGGGCGTAGCTTCCGGCTCTGCTCTGATTCTTGCCTGAATGTAGTCCATGAGGTCTCTCTTTCTTTGGTCACTAGCTCCTGGTTCAAAACCTGAAGTGAGAGCATCCAGTCAAGAGTGTAGACCACGTGCCCATGCTGTAGCTTCAAGGGAAGCCGGGCAAGCTGGTACCTGGCATGTTCGGCGTCTGCAGTGAGAGGCGGGCTCTGCCTCATTAGGTCTCTGAAGCCAAGCAAAGAGCTTTAGATGCTGGAGAACCGAAACCATTCAAAATATATATGAAGCGTGTCTTCTAAGGATGCTTGGTTTTGGTAACCAAATCCTTGATTTAGTTAACGCAAAATTCTAGACATCCCCTTTTCGCTCCCAATCCTTGCCAGTGACTCCTGAGAAGCCCCCAAGAAAGTGAAGGCAACAGCGATTCATGAGACCTTTTTCCCTAGGTAGTTTTTTTCCCCGTGGGATGTTAGGTAAATAGTTTTTTTTACTTCAAAATTACTTCAAAATTATGAACATTTACCAGTATTAAAAATCAAGATGTGTGTTTTTGTCGTTGCACAGAGATAATTGATAAATAGTGAATAAATGATCACCTATAAAAATAATGAATAGGTTGAAGGAAAAGCTTACGCCTTATGAGATGTTTTTGTGCTTGAGATATGCATTACATGGTGATGGTAATGACAGTAATAATAATAAGCAAGGAAAGGGTCACATGTTAAATATTTGATTTAAGCTTAGATTTTTTTTTTCTGCCCAGATCTCTGACAGTATATACTTACAGAAGGAAGCATCAATCTCTCTTTGTCACCAGTGGAATATTTTTGCGGTCCAACGTCTCGACTGTAAATAATAAGCTCACTTTTTAAAGCTATCTAATAGTCATTTCACAATTGATTAGCAATGCCAGTCCTGATGCAGATGCATGCCACGTGTAAACATTTCTATATCCGTGACCCCCGTGTATCCTCTGTCAACTCTGAGTGTAGCTACTTTGGAAGACAGGCAGTTGCTAAGCCAAATGGGAATCTGACTGTCCTCAAAAGCCTGGGAGATTTCTGTCCATATGTTTCTGGTTGTTCCGCAGCAAGATCATGTTGTCCCATGTGATGTTAATGAAGGGACGAGTGGCCTTTCGTTAGTGCTTACTCAGTCTTTGTCTTTCCTGTGAGTCATTGTTTTCCAGCTAAATACTGTGGCCAGCCTCGCTTTCAGTGTGTCATTTTCATTCATTTGGAAACTAAAGAGCTGAGCTTTGTACCGCGTCCTTAATGTCAGCAAAGCCCATTCTCTCGGATTAAAATGCAAGTTCGTGCAGAGTGCTGAAGGCTGTGTGTCTGACACGCAGCCACACTGAGCATGTCAGAGATCCCATTCAGAAGGGCTTGAGGGCTGGATGCCTGGGGCTGGTACCATCTCAAGGCCAGCTGCAGCAGGAAAGCTGCCTTTATTTTGTGCCCAGGGAAGTACAAAATGTGGCAGGTAAGGGAGGTGTGGGCTGGCAGAAATTGCTATAAAACCGTGACCTGATATTTCCCCCTAAGTGACCTATGGGATGGGCACCTTGTAAAAGGCAAATGGGTTAATACAATAAAGCACTTAGAACAATGCTTATTTAAACTTTTTACGTATGTGATCTCATTTAATCTTTACAACAACTCTATTCAGATGAGAAAGCTAGGTCCAGAGACGTTAAGTAACTTACCCAAAGGCACACAGCTAGTTTTCTGGTTTGGAGCCAGCAGTATCCAAACCCAGCTCTGCCGGATGCCAGAACCCTTAGCCTTTACCAATGAACTCAAATTCAACATGTAGGATTATATTTTGTGGGTAATAGGAGAGAGAAATGCTGCACTTCACACGGGGAGGGACAGGTGTGAATGAAAGAGACTGCCGCACTGTGAGGCTCCAATAAAGGAAGGCACCCCTGCTAGCCAGACTGGAGGTCCCAGGAGTCCCTCTAGCCATGGCCAGAAGCCACTCAAAACTCTGATGAGGGATTCTGCCGACTTTCGTGTCTTCTGTGTATCTACACTGCCCTCAACTTACTGCACGACGTCGACGAACCCACAGGTGTGGGGAAACGAAGTGTGAGATCATGGAGAAAGGAGATGAAGAATTTAAAAAGTCAAGCTATGCTGGCCCTTGGGGGGCAATACGCATGGTGCCCCCATAGGTGCTTCACTAATGCGAGGACTCAGAGCTTGTCTCCGAATCCGAATGTCTTAACGTGGAGCACAGGTTACATGCGAAGAGAATTCGGGTCCTTCTGACCATAATAAAAATAAGTGACACATGTATCATTTTAACGGTGCTTTGGAAAAGCCAAGAAGAGAAGCATTTGCACAAAGCAGGAAGATATATTGCAGCGAATTCTAGGAGGCCTAGGATGTGGCTCCAGGCATCCTACGACATATTTTGCGTTCAACTCTATCCACTTCTGAGAGTGGCATCTTGTTTGGGAAGTAATGTTGCCAGGAAGCTAGGGTTGCTCCGGCCTGCTGTTAACAACGCGGGAAGGGTGCCCCGGGCAGCTGGTGGGCCAGTTATTAACTTGGGGGGTGAAGACCATAACCTCCCAAAGGCTCCGCTCGCCTACCTGCTGCCAGATTTCAATCCTCTGACTCCAAAATTCGGACAGTTGCTTTTCCTCAGATCTTCCCTTGCCATTTGTGTGCTAGTTCATTGTGACTCTCACAGGACTTGGTTCCTAAGCTCGTTTACTTCTCTGTCTCTTTCTAAAGGCTTAGGACTGCCTCCTGTTCACTAAGAAATTTCCACTGCCTTAGCACAGTGCTTGGCCTGGAGCAGGCATGTGATGGATGAACGGCTCAAGTGAAGCCATAAAGGAGGAGGCAGTTATAAAGAGAGCACAGGGGAGGAGGATCTCTAACTGCAGTCAGTGCAGTGTGAGCCATTTAAAATCCCTCACATCTGGGGGGCGCCCGGGTGGCTCAGTGGGTTAGGCGGCCGACTTCGGCTCAGCTCATGATCTCACTGTTTGTGGGTTCGAGCCCTGCGTCAGGCTCTGTGCTGACAGCCAGCTCAGAGCCTGGAGCCTGTTTCTGATTCTGTGTCTCCCTCTCCCTCTGAACCTCCCCTGCTCATGCTGTCTCTCTCTCTCTCAGAAATAAATAGATAATAAAAAAAAATCCCTCACATCTGAATTGCATTGAATTGCAAGGAGTTCTGACATTCTTATTTTATACCATTGAGTTCAGTGAAAAGCCCACTTGTTGTGTGTTTACTACATGCCAGGCCCTGTGATAAATTACACATGGTTCTTGCTCTTAGGAAGCTACCAGTCTGGCGGGGAGGGACTGAAACTGAATGTGTAACCACCCAATGTGATATGATCAAGGGTAGAAGTGTTTACTATGTGTCAGAACTTGCCTCAAGTACTTGTATTTCTCTACGTTGTTGCACTTTAATAGCTCTACAAGCTAGATTGTATTATTGCCCCATTTGGCAGGTCAGGAAACTGAGGCCCGGAAAGGTTAAATAAATTGCTCAAGATCGCCAGTGCTAAGTGGTAGGACCAGGAGATGAACCCGGTTTAACTAGAATTCAGACAGTCAGCTAGAAACCTTCGAAGTACCGGCTCCAGCACAGAAGAGGGAGGGATTACTTTGGGAAAGGAGACGAAGGGGGAGGGAAGAGGGAAGCCAGCAGGCATCAGGGAGGGAGGGGGTGTTGCTTAGGCAGTGATTTGAATGACAGATAGGAGGATGGCAGATGAAGAGGTTGGCAAAGGAAGGAGGAGAGGAAGCGTTTGCAGCGATGCGGAGAATTGAAAGACGCAGTGTGTTCAGGGGACTGGAGTAGGTGCCTGTCGATTAGGCATAATGTGCACGGGAGGGAGGGGGTGTAAGGGGCAGACACGGGCCGTATCACGGGAATCAGAACAGTCTCAAAAGTCAGGAGCCTCTGGAAGAATCTGCACCTTTGTTAAACTGCAACTCCCTCAAAAGCCCTTACGAACTTGGGGCCTGGGGTTGCAAATGGAAGGTTTCATCACCGGCTGCTTCTTGACGTGCACACGTCTGGTGAGGTCTGCAGAGGCCTCCAGCCCAGAGCGACCACCGCAGGCGGCTGATGGCCGAGAAAGTTGCAAAGAGCTTGCAATTTTTGCCAGAGAAATCGTGGGGTTGTCGAAGAGCTAAAGATAACAGCCTGAGATGATTACTAGCTTAGCTTATCAACCCCGTGACTGGTTCTGTCTCATTCATAGCCTCCAATACGGAACATGGCATTGGGCACATAGTGGGCTCTCAATACATCTCATTACATTTTGTTGAATAAATAAATAAGAGACTAGGACCGAGGAGTTACCACCAGAAAAGGCTTACACTTCAAGAAAATAGAGGAAAAGCAGAGGAGATAGAGAGGGTGGCTTGTAAGCTCGAGAGACAGCAAGGAAGGGCCAGGACAGACATATTACCTGACATGGTTCAACTGAGCTTCTACTGTGAACTGGGCTCAGAGGACCCACGGAAGTCAGCCACTGCGCTGCGATTTTGACTCGAAGGGGGACGCAGAGTAGCTAAACCTGTCTGAGTCCTGTTTTGTTTCTTTTTCCTTTATTTTATTTTATTTTATTTTATTTTATTTACTTTTAAAGATTTTAGATTTTTAAAGTAATCCCTCTTCCAAAGTGGGGCTCGAACTTCAAACCCTGAGATCGAGAGTCACATGCTCTACCAACGGAGTCAGCCAGACGCTCTTCTTTTCCCTTTAAAGAAATATTACCCTTGAAGCTTTCTGTTTTGGGATGGTCATAGATGATCTCTGTGATTTGTTTTAAATAGGAAATCATATGATTGTTTCTTGCAGGCTTTCTTGATGAACATCTCATTTGATTCTATTCAACAATCTGACATAGTACATAGAAGAGCAGAGAGATTGGGTATACTAAGAGATTATTTCTAAATAATGATTATTTATATAATTGTATATGTTTATATAAATAAATAACATAATATCATTTATTATAGCACTATATTTTTAAATATTATTAAATATTTGATATTAATTATCATTAAATAGTAATAGTATGTTATAATTATTTATAAGCACTATATTTTGTTTATTTATATAAATTTATTTAAAAAATTTTTTAACATTTATTCAGTCTTTGAGAGACAGAGAGAGACAGAGCATGAGTTGGGGGAGGGGAGAGAGAGAGGGAGACACAGAATCTGAAGCAGGCTCCAGGCTCTGAATTGACAGCACAGAGCCCGATGCAGAGCTCGAACTCACGGACTGTGAAATCATGGCCTGAGCCAAAGTCGGACGCTTAACCGACTGAGCCACCCAGGTGCCCCTTATTTATATAAATTTATACATTTATACAAAATCCCATTCTCCCAGAGGTTCTTGACAGGAGCTGGCTAAGAGGTAGGCAAAGTGGAGATTGCCTTCTCTGTCCAGGGCCTGACACATCCGTGGTCTCAAAAGCCGGTGAGATCGATATGTGCTTTGAAAGTAAAAACAACGGAGGCCAGATTGTCATCCTATTATTAATATATAAGCTCATTCAGTACACTCTTGGATGATCGTGTCTGCCTCTTCGTGGAAATGAATCAGAGAATCATGAGCACAGCATCTATGAGACATGGGACAGGGCAGGATTTGTTCTTCCGCCCCACCCAGCTGTACAGAATTTTAAAAAATTAAATATTTAAGAGACCCACCAAAGGCGTATATAATCAGCTATGCCAGTTGTAAGACAGATCTCAGGGTTCTGTTTATTCTTTGATGCCACACATACCAAAATCTTATTTTTCCTTTACTACAATAGACAACAATAACAATAATCTACACTACTAGTAACATTCCTACGGCTCCATCCCTTCTGAGGGGATGTCCTGCCTGCCTTTGGGCACGTTTCCTCACAGAATCCATTACGGACTCACATCACTGGGTGCAAATTTTCCTTCTCTCCCGACTTGGTTTGTTCTGCTGCCTTACCTCGTAGCTCATATATTTGAAAATGTTATCAAAGCAAAAGTTCCCGTTTGTTTTTTAACCCACAGAACCATTAGCTGCTCTCTTTTTAAATTTCTTCCTTCTACTTCCTTCCTGTCTCAACACAGCTTCTTCCTTGTCAAGAATTCCCGGAGAAGGGTCAGGAATCACCAGGGTCACAGAGAAACTCTCACAACCTACGGCTCAAACTATAGAAGCCAGGCTTCTCCTTCTTCTCTTTCACCGCAATAATAATAAAAAACAATGAGTGATATTATCCAACCCTGGTAGAGTTGGACATCCAAACTCTGTTATTTCAACAATAAATATAGGTCAGATACTACACAAGGAACTAGGAGTTCAAAGACAGGTTACTGGACAAACATTAAGAGCAAATGATTACAGGGCGCCTGGGTGGCTCAGTTGGGTAAGCATCCGGCTTCAGCTCACGTCATGATCTCACTTTTGGTGAGTTCCAGCCCCACATTGGGCTCCACACTGACAGTGAGGAGCTTGCTTGGAATTCTCTCTCTCTTTCTCTGTCTCTGCCCCTGTCCCACTAACCCTTGCTCTCTCATTCAAAATAAATAAACTTTAAAAACAAGAAAACAAAAACAAATGATTATAGTGACATATAACAAGGTTAGTAAAAAGCATTGCATGATCTCCAAGAAGGACACGGTAAATTTTGCTCCGTGAAGTTAAAAAAAGCTTTCTGAAAAAGCAAGCATTTATATTTGAAGACTGAGTGAGAGCTCACTTGGTAAACAGCATAGAAAAGGACATTCTAGAAAGGGGGAATATCAGAGGCAGGAAATCATGGTATACTGGCAGAGAGGCAAGTATATTATGATGGTTAAGATGAAAAGTGGGTATAGAGGAGTGGGTAAGAGTCTGCAAAGGGCAGCTCGAGCAATGTCAAGCAGGATTCTGTCCTCTATGTTTGCCATGGGGAGTTTGGACTTCATCTTGAAGGCAACAGGGAGCCATTGAAGAATTTTAAGCAGGGGAGAAACACTATAAAATTTTTAGAGAGATGAATCTAGCTTCAGTGAGGATAGGTTAGAAGGAGATAAGACCGGAAACTTTCCAGGCTCCCTTGGCATAGGTGCTGAGAGACTGATGTGGGGAGGGTTAGGAGCCTCTCTTACCCAAATACTAGGTGATGAATGTGGAGGGCAAGTTTCAGGATTATGTCTAACAGATATGCTGGGGTTTAGTTGGAGTGGAAGGTCCAATGGAAACCATCAAGGTTGGGGTCAGAGGCCCAGAAGAGACAGGAGTGGAGAGTACCAGATTGGAATTCGCGGAACAGGAGGGAGTCTGAGTAATTCCAAGGATGGAAGCCAGTACCACAGAGGCCTTGCTATGTGGCGGGACTTCCATATTTTCACACATTTCTGTAGCACAGCTACATATTTTCACACATTTCTGTGGGCAGGATGGGTTCATTGAAAGTACCCAGGATGAAACAGACGAGAAGCAAGGAGACTCGTTAGAACTCGGTAGAGTTGTCCAGTCAAGAAACATTAAAGAACAAGAGATTGGCACAGTTGATGAAGAGGAAGATGGATTTTAGAGCTTTTTGGTTGCCTTCCTATGCTATTTTCCAAGGTAAATTAATGGCAAAATGTATCTCCAGACAGCAAATCACATTAGCTTATGGTAAGTTTTTTTTTTTTATGTTAAATTTTGGAGTTTAATTTTGGAGATTATCAAAGACAATATTTTTAGCTTTTGCATAATTAATACTGAGTCTCTCTTTCTGGCAATAGATTCAAGGACCAGTTGTTTGTGAATCCACCCCCTGGCTCATCATAAAACATTATTAATCACAAGGAGGAGGATACTTGTCTTCTTGTTATATATGAGAGAGGACTCCCCCCCATCATCTAAAGTAATTCCAAATTATGAATATGGGGCATAACGCATAGGCTAGTGGTCATCGTCCAACTTCTCAGGAGATCTCTCGTGCCTCCCCTCATTTTGTGTGAATGTGGGTAACCGGGATCCCTGACTCCACAGGAAGAGGGCAGCGACAGGGCATTTACAAGTTGTGGGCAGGGGGCGCCCGGGGTGGCTCAGTCGGCTGGGGAGCCGACTTCGGCTCAGGTCATGATCTTGCGGTCTGTGGGTTTGAGCCCCGCATTGGGCTCTGTGCTGGCAGCTCAGAGCCTGGAGCCTGTTTCAGATTCTGTGTCTCCCTCTCTCTCTGTCCCTCCCCCACTCAAGCTCTGTCTCAAAAATAAAAATAAACGTTATTTTTTTTTTTTAAACTTGTGGGCGGTAGTGGTGACGGTGCCCCCTCTGGTCTCTCCCGGCTGGAGGGGGTTGGTTGTTCTAGTGAACCACTGTCTGGTTCCCAAATCCAGATGTGACAGCCTCTCCTCTCCTGCCCCACCAGGTATCCAGTGGTTTCTACGTGTCCTGGGGTGAGGTGTGGGATTGCCTGAGTGTGACCGGATTGTGTTGGTGTGTGTGGACTCAAAGCACAAGTCTTGGTGTGTGTGGACTCCAAACCTGTCCTGGCGATGGCTAGGGGAGGTCGAATATTGCTTCTTTCACGGGGAACAGCCGGCCGCAGTCAGAGCTCACACATGGTGCCCGCACACTGGTTCTCCCGAGCTGACTCAGGTTGAATTAGGACCTTTTTGGGAATGAGGTCCACGCATTCGATCCCCAGACACAACTGTGACTCCACTTGAGTTCTGGCGACCTCATCTCCCTCCCCTCCACCCTCTTTTCCAGATCACAGTCTCTGTTCTCCTTTCTAAAGGCGGCCACCCTAATTACCCATGGTCCCCCTGGAGGAGTAGTTCCCTAAATCCTTATGTCTTCCTTTCAAGGCGGCCCAGTCTAAACCCTGCAGTCCTGGGCTGGGGCTGAGGATGGCCGCACTACATCTCCGCCTGCCCCTTCTCACAGGGCGTCTTCAGCGAGAACAAGAAGGAAACAATACAAACGTTTTCTCAAGCAGGCATTCAGTCCACTATCTCAGACTTTTCTTTTCTGATTATTTTTTTTTTTATGAGATGAGGGTGTAACATAATCAGTGGTGGAGTAGGAACTAAATGGCTCTGTGACAAAGGATAGTCACCCTAGACTTCAATTCAGCAGGTGTGTTCACGTGAATCATGAGACCTGTGACCAGGTTCAGTTCGAGAACAGCTTAACGTATATGAAACCTTAGGAACTTGAAACAGACAGAGTCACTTTAGATTTACAGAGCTGAAAGAAATAGGTCTTTCAGACATTAATTTTGATCTGTGCTTCCAATTCTTCTTTTTTTTTTTTTTCCTGAAAGGTGTACACTGGAAGCCAGTCAGTAAATCTATCTTTATAATTAGTTATACAAACTAAGCATAGGGTCTCCTGTCTTGATTTATTACATTTATTATATACATATTTATTTTATATATTAATTTTTAAAAATGTTTATTTACTTTTGAGAGAGAGACAGAGACAGAGAAAGAGCGTGAGCAGGGGAGGGGCAGAGAGTGGGAGACAGAATTGGAAGCAGGCTCCAGGCTCTGAGCTGTCAGCACAGAGCCCAACACTGGGCTCAAACTCATGAATCCGTGAAATCATGACCTGAGCCAAAGTTGGATGCATAACTGACTGGGCCACCCAGGTACCCCTATTTTATATATATTTCTATATCATTTCATATATGCATATTTGTAATGAATTAGAATGTATTTCTTGAGCTTTTCATGTGGTAGTTGGACTCTTTCAGGTTGCAAAGAAAAGATACATTGTAGCGGCCCTGTGTTGCCCGCAGCAGCCCCTAGCTGAGATCAGGCTCTCTTCTTTGTTAGCTCCCTTGCCCCAGCCTCCCCCCATGTGGGGTGTTTTTCACCTTTAACTTCCCCAGTGAGAAGACCAAGGGCAACTGACTGGGATAGTTGGTCATGGTGCTTCTAGACCTGCTCAGCGCATCGTGGTGTGTTTCTTTACCTTGCTAACCAAGCCAGGCCGGGCTCACTCACGACTGATAGCCTCACGAACTCCCACAGAGAGGGTGATCCAGCAGTGGGAAGCAGACAGGGCAATTGCAACAGGGATTTAGAAGCTCTTCTAAGTTAAAAAAAAAAAAAAAAAAAGATTTCTATAGAAATAGGAACATTCTCCCACATCAGTTTAATAAACTCCTACTTTAAAAGGCACAACAATGTGTACAAACAGGTTTAGGAAACACTACCATATTATGGCAAGGGCTGAGAAGACAGAACTTGTTTTCTTTTACATCATTCATTAGCCTCCTTAATTAAAAAATTTTTTTGTTCTGCTTTTTCACAGTTAAATAGCTTTATTTTTATATAAAATGGAAATCTGGCATTTTATAGAAAATAAAAATTATGTAATATAACATATATTTGTCAATAAATAAAATATACTTGCTTATAAATATAATAAAATAGGAGAGACTGAATACAAACAGACAATGGCCAGACCATCTATCAAAACAGAACTCTGACCCACAACCTGCAGCAACCTGCCCAGGGAAGGAGCCCATTTATCTACGAAATCAGCCCCGGAAGCCAGCCTGCTGTAAGTCAGACTTTCAGGAGGCCAGACGGCTATCTCTAGAAACGATCCAGTAAGCTAAACAATAACTTGCAACAATCACTCCAAAATGGGCAGCATTGGATTAGTAACAGCTTCCAATTTAGGACCAATCAGAGAAAGCCAAATGTGCACGCCTAGCCAATCACAGAGGATGCTCGCCTCTGGTTAGCCTGCCTACTGCCCCGCCCCACGCCAACGCCTCCAATGAGGACACACCTGAAGACTCCTTTTTTCCACTACAAAGCTTTCCCATTCCTCTGTCTGCCTTTGACTCTTGCCAAAATTCTCTGGATGGTGGCTGTCTCCCGTGCTGTAGCAAGCTCTGAACGTGTAGGCTTTGCTTTTCTATTTTGGTTGGTCTTTATTCCCACAGATATAATATATAAATAAATTTATAAAAAATGTAAGTAGCACATGCTCTTTTAACATTTTTTTTAATGTTTATTTATTTTTGAGAGAGAGAGAGAGAGAGGGAAAGAGAGAGAGCGAGCAAGCAAGTCGGGAAGAGGCAGAGAGGGAAACAGAATCTGAAGCAGCTCCAGGCTCTGAGCTGTCAGCCCGGAGCCCGATGAAGGGCTTGAACTCATAACCGTGAGATCATGACCTGAGCCGAAGTTGGACACTCAATCAACTGATCCACCCAGGCGCCCCATCTTTTTACATTTTTATCAACTTTTATATAATTCTATATGGGTGTATTAGATCTATGTATCTGTTACATACAGGTTGAGTAATTTTTTTTTTTTTTTTTAAATGGGAACAAAGTATATTCTACACACTTTTTTCCTGTTTTTGTTTTTTTGTGGTTCTGGCTTTTCTCCTTCAAAAGTTGCTTATGGGATCCTTCCAGATCATCTTGTACTGCTCTACCTCATTCTTTTCAGTGACCGTGTGGTATTGCATGAGCACCACACTTATTCACTTGTCCGACCTTCATGGGTTGGGGGGGGGGGATCCACTTTGTTTTCGGTTCTGGGCTCTCACATACGCATCCTTCTATATTGGCTTTTTTATTTCCAACAGGTAGATTCCTATAAATGGAAGTGGTGAATTGAGGAGTACATATAATTTTAATTTTTAAAGATATTGCCTGATTGCTTTCCACAAAGGTCTGTAACACTTCAAATTTCACCTGCCATAGAATTTAGTACATTTCCCCTTCTTCCTTCCTAAATGCAAGATAAATGAGAAATAAGTGAGATTTAACAGAGATAATATTCCTTCAGCAATATCTGGTGGGATTTATACACTTGCCAGGAGATTTTTTTTTTTTTTCATTTAGATTAAAATAACGCTCCCCATGTCATGTGAAAACAATCCTTTTGGTCCAAGCCATCCTCTGGAAAGGTTTTGGCACGCCTGGAGGAAATGCTGACGCTGCAGCCTTCAGAGGTAATGATCCTGGCAGAGGCCAGGCACCTGGGCAATCAGTGCTCATCCTGGCAGGAGAGCAAACCCGAGGGCCTCTCCTGCTCATCTTACTGAAGAGCAGAAAGAAGCAGGCGTAGATAATCGGGTTGCTACTATGCAGTCCTGGGACATGAGTGACAGGCCCTCTCACATGGCTTTAAATTGGACAGACTCTTTTCTCTGTCATTTTCTTCCATAAGAAAAATTTTCAAACTTCAGTTCTTGCAGAGGAGAGGATTATTTTTACTAGAATCTGGATTAGTCAATGGCATAATGTATTAAAATGCACAAGGCATGCCATTACACTGTAGAAGAGAGATCTCTGTCACTTGCAGGGATGCTCCTGGGGAGTCTCCTGAGCCTGGGAGGAGACGACCATGAGAGTCACAGATCATAGGGCTGGGGTGCCTGGGTGGCTTGGGTCATGATCTCACAATTTGTAAGTTTGATCCCTGCATTGGGCTCTGCGCTGACAGCATGAAGCCTGCTTGGGAGCCTCTCTCTTTCTCTCTCTCTCTCTCTCAAAATGAGTAAAAATAAACTTAAAAACAAAAGCATAGGGCTGAACAGATCTTTCATTGCTTGGTAAGAATGGGAAACAGAACTGGCTAGACTTGATCTCTGCTGAGGTCTGTAAGGCTGAGCATAAATGAACAGCTCACTGAGGTGAAGACCAGGGACCAGTGGGAATTTAACAGGCACACAGGGGTCCCTTTGCCCTGAAGCAGCCAGTGGAGAAGAATCACAGCTGTACAAACCATGGCAATAGAGGAGGCTGAGACTCGAAGAAGGCTGAGGCTCTAAGCACAAAAAGAAATTTTGCAAGGAAAGGAAATACATAGACAGCACCAATGGTTGAATGCATGATAGAGGGATTCTTGCTTAAACACATTCTTGGGGCAATGTAAGGAAAACATCAACCGGTGAATTTCCCTTAGTTTCGGGAAATTGTGGACTCGGGCTAGGCCCTGATAATTAATCAGGTGGGTTTTAGAAAGTCGAGTCTAATCAACACGGCATCCTGCTTTCTTTCAGGGAACTGAGCCCTGGCACGTAAGCATCTTGCCTTAGTCCCTCCTTTGGTGAAGAATGACTCATTTCTAGGCAAGGAAAGAAGCAGATTACACATTCTTGTGGGGCTCTGGGACTCATCAGCTCCCAAGGCTGCTTCCTAAAATTCTGGACTTCGAGTGATTCACAGGCAAAGCAAAAGAGCAGTGGAGTCGAATACACAGACATACATAGATTGATGTACCTGTGAAATACCAAACCCAAACCCAAATCCAAACCCAAACGCCGTTCAGAATTCTTGCCAGAGCTCATTTCTCCTGGAAACTTAAATATGGGGGGAGGAGGGGTGGAAGATCTACCCCAGAGTAGAATCTTCTACAGGAAAATTTAAAAACGTATTAAATATGTTAGTTACAGCAAGTTGAGGGAGTTTATATTTTGAGGTCTTGATGTAGCTTCTTCTCTGGAGAGCTGTTACAAGGGTCAAGACGCAACCCCCTTGTTAAAATAGCCCCTCCTCCCATCCCCCCCATGGGGGACAGCCTATCGTGGCTCCTCCAGGAAGGAAAGGGGCCCCTGGCTTCCCCTCCTGCCGTGTGGGGTTCTCCGCAGGTCCTGTTCCTCTGTCTGCTGATCTGTAGAGACACCAGGCTAGAGAAGGACATCACAACAGACCCGATTCCCGACGTGTGAGGACGCGCAGCAACAATGGCACGTTTGTTGTCCAGGGAAGGGACTGTGGCTGTCGGATATCCCGAAATGTGAAAGGCTTTATTGAGCTGGGAGTTGGGACAATGGAGGGGGATGGGGGCGGCTGTTAAAGCTGGAAGAAAGAGGGAGCCACTGGGCAATGCTAGGCAATCAGAAGCAACATTCCAACCAGTTAAAGAAAAAGAACAAATCAGGATAGCTACTATTCTTATTTTTATTTGAGAGAGAGTGTGTGTCCAAGTGGGGGAGAGGCAGAGAGAGAGAGAGTGAGAGAGAGATAGAGAGAATCCCAAGAAGGTGCCGTGCTCAGCACAAAGACAGACACGGGCTCCATCTCCCAACCCTGGGATCATGACCTGAGCCAAAATCAAGAGTCGATGCTTAACTGACTGAGCCACTCTGGCACCCCAAGTATAGCTATTATACAGAGTGGTCAGAAATTTGAAAGTGACTAGAAAACTAGATAAAATATAGGCTTTTGAATATTGTAAAAAACAGTCAAATGTAAACATTAAATAGTAAGGAAGACAAAATTGGCTAAATATGACTAAGTTACAAGAAAGCCATTATAGGCAAAGAAGATATTTAAAAGATAAAAATAATATACTATGTTAGAAGAATGCAATGAAGCCAAGAGATTGCAAAATTTAAAAAGCTGAAATCTACGGAGTTAAAAATGAAAGTCAAAACGCATTGAGAGATACCAGCTCCAGGGCTAACATCTCCACTTGGGGACATAGCTCCGAAGCTCTCAAAAGGAGGCCACTGATTTCCAAGGTGCGTTCCCAAACTGCTGAAGACCAAGCCCAAGGTCATATGGCTTCCTGCCTGCCCCTGGAGCTACTGGTCGCCCCACCCCCACGCCCATGTCCACTTGTCCATTTGGTTAAATGCTCTCCGTGCTGTGGGTCAGCTCTGCTCATGCACCCCAGGCAGCAGCTGTGTGCAGCCTCCGAGGCGGAACCATGTCGTCAACGTTTGAGCTCGAGGACAGTCTTCGGAGACACCAAGAAAGCGTATATAAAGCTTTAAAATGTTCCACGTTTAAAAAGATGTAATAGACAGTTGTGTCTGGATTTGTAATTCATCTTAACTGTTTGCGTGTTGCACCATGGAGCTGTGTGACCCAATTGCTAAAGTCTAGTAGTGGCACCGTGTGTATTCTAGCATGTTCTTCCGGAGTGGGACTGTGGGCTGAGCTATTACCAGAGGAGACAGTTGAAAAAATTCTGGGAATTCCAGGTTCCCCGTCTCTGGGGGAGGTACAGCACAGAAGTCGGTGAGACAGACAGCTGGAATTCAGTGTGGGGCGTGAAATCGAGCCTCCAATTACACTCCTTGGTGGTGTTTCTCACTTGCTTCACTCTGGACACGTGTTTTACCTGACAGTGTTTAACTCCTAACGCGGTGACCTCAATTTCAGGGACTTCCAGTAACAAAGAGACGTTTGCCTGATTCAAATCTTGGTGGAGTTTAGAGAACTGAGTTACAGTTTTCCTTGCCTCATGGAAGCGGGCCAAATCGTGTCACTTCGTCTGTACATGTTGTCGTACTCAGATGGCTTTACATATGCTGTATGTGTAAAAATATTTTCTGGTCTTTCTTTTTTTTGTCTGGAACCACATCCATAGCCAAAATTTTATGTGTATTGTTTTACCATTTTTTCAAGGGATTATTTAAAGCTGCATTCATGTAGGGGTGATCCTTTTCCTCCTCAAATTTGCAACACCTCCTGCTTCCTCGTCATTCTTCGCTGCCGGTTTGGATTCTTACTTGGCTGAAACACTGAGGCAGATGTGAGAGAAATAACACGCACTCCTGCCACCACGTCTACTAGTTTGTGCTCATCTGCGGCCTTTGGCCCGGCCTTTCCCTGGTGATTCTTGGTGACCTTTCACTTGGGCGCAAGAGCCACGCCCTTCTTGCCTCCTCAAGGTCATTCCTCTAGCGATGACCCCTTCTTTTCCTTGGAGGTTCCCTTTGTGTCTTCCCACTAGAGCGTTCCCACCAACCTACAAGCCCCCACAGCTGCCATGCCATCCCCCCTACCTTCCTCCAGCCTGTTCTTAGCTCAGCAGCCAGAGGGATGCTGTGAAGACTCGAGTCACGTTTGTGAGAACCCCATGACAATTCCTATCTCAGTCACAGGAAAGAAAGGGCAAAGCTTGTAAAATGACCAGCAGAGCTCAGAATAATTTTCTCTCAACCCGCCTCTTCCCTTTTCTCCTTATTTGCTCTTTGCTGTTTCTTGAACATGCCGAGAGTGTTCCCAGCCCGGGCTTTTATATTTGTTTCCTTCTGCCTGGCATGTTCTTCCTCCGACCTTCTGCTCCCTCACTTCCTGTTGGACTCCCCTTCAATATCACGTTCTCAGCGAGTTCTCCTTTGACCACCTTATTTAAAATCTCATGCCTTGTCCATTCTCTCTACCCACCCCCTTGGGCTTATCACCTTCCAGTATATTGTAGGCATTATTTATTTACTTTGTTATATTCTGTTTTTCCTCCACCAGCATGTACGTTTCATGGAGGTGAGAATGTGTCTACGCTGCTCAGTAAAGGACTTGGCCCCTCAGTTAGTATTTGTCACTCGAATGATTGAAGTAAATCCATAAGGACAGGGACCCTGTTGGTTTGCCCCATGCCCTGCCTCCAGTGTCTAGACCAATACTTAGCTCATCATAATTTTTCAGTAAGTATTTGCTGAGCAAATGGACAAGTGAATTAAGATGGAAATTAAAAACCAAGAGAAACTGCACTACCGTCTCTCGGCACGGGGCGAGCCACCAGCCACAGCGCCTCTGAGGCAGCTGTGTACATCCTCTGCTTTTACCCGCAAATGGCTCAGAAATAGTCTTAGATGAAAACGCAACTAACTTATGGTCTTCAGCCTCAGTTGATTCCTCAAATATTTCCAAATGATGGGGGGAGCCTGGGGAGGGGAATGGTTGTGGGCGGGGAGAGCAGTGGGGAAAGGTTGGGATTATAATCGAAAGACCAGTCATTCTGCCCTGGCTTTTTGTGTGTTGGATTCAGTTTATTAATTCTCATCTGAGAAAAATTCATAAAATGTCATCTATGCACTGCCCACTGGAGATACAATTCACTCATTCATCCTTTAATTCAACAACGCTGAATGCTGCCCCAGTCTGCGGCTCCAACTTGTCTCTGTGTAGTGGTAAGTGTCCCGATGCGGGGAGTGGGGGCACGGCCTTGGGGAATGGTGAGGAGACTGTTCACAGCCCTCTCTTCAGAATGGCTCAAGCAACTCAAGACTGGTGGGCCCCCAACGGAGCCACAGAATACTCTGAGCCCAAAGGAACAAGCAAAGCCCCAAACTGCCTTGGGGGTTAAGCCTTCTTTAAGTGAGGCTGTTACCTGACTCTCCTCTGATGATAAAAGAATCAGAGGTCAAATTCACCTGGCAGCAATTTCTTTTCTTTTCAATGTTTATTTATTTTTGAGAGAGAGAGAGAGAGAGAGAGAGAGAACAAGCAGGGGAGGGGTAGCGAGAGAGAGACACACACACACAATCTGAAACAGGCTCCAGGCTCTGAGCTGTCAGCACAGAGCCTGATGTGGGGCTCGAACTCTGAACGGTGAGATCATGACCTGAGCTGAAGTGAGACGCTTAACCAATTGAGCCACCCAGGTGTCCCTCACCAGGCAGCAATTTCTATTCCTCATTCTTGGTAGCCAGTATCTTATCTGACCTAAAAAATTGGAAGGCTGATGTCATTCTGCTACTTTAAGAAAGTTTGTCTTCAGCACTTTTTTGTTTCTGGTAGTGAGATTTATATTTACAGCCAGAAGTAGATTATGAACAAGGATCTGAAACATCCAGTAGCTAACGCCTAACAGAGTGCTTTGTACACAGATACCTAGTAGCTGTTTATCCCACTCATTGTGTGTTTTCACACACCAGGGAGGGAGTCTGTGTTTTCCTTCCTGCAGCCACCATCCCTATCTTTTTCTCTCCATTTTTTTTTTGTTGTTAGATATTTTCTTTCTTTAAAATTTTTTTTAATGTTTATTTATATTTGAGAGACAGAGAGAGACAGAGCATGAGCTGGGTAGGGTCAGAGAGAGAGGAAGACACAGAATCTGAAGCAGGCTCCAGGCTCTGAGCTGTCAGCACAGAGCTCGATGTGGGGCTTGAACCCACAAACTGTGAGATTATGACCTAAGATGAAGTTGGATGCTTAACCAACTGAGCCACCCAGGCTCCCCATCCTTATCTTTTTCTAAATTCAGTGTTCCTCTGTTTTCTAGAAGCCTATACAAAATAATTGGCAAACATCAATCACATTGTAGTTGTTGATTCTCTCTATTCACTCGTGTGAATGGAAGGAGGAGGGGGAGACACGTGTTATTCTTTCCCAAAACCTGATTGTTAACGGGAGCCAGAGACTGAGGCGAAGCCAGAGAAGGTCACTGAGCAAAGGGTGGACTTTCGTTTTTTTAATGTCTATTTGTTTTTGAAAGAGAGAGAGAGTGTGCGCGCACGTGCGGGAGATCATGACCTAAGCCGAATGGGATGCTTAACTGACTGAGCCACCAAGGTGCTCCACAGGGCAAACTTTTTAAATAGGATGGAAGTAACCTCATCATGCATATGTGGCCTGAGGGGAGTCAGTGGAGAGTGTCAGAAGATAAAATTCAACTGAGTAAAATGGGCTTCGTTGAACAATTCATGAATCGGGGAGTAGTGCATCTCGCAAGTAGAAGAGGAGCTCTGCTGAGCTAAACGAGAGAACTAATGGTTTTTAAAGGCAGAGAGAGAGCATTAAAAAAAGAAGAAAAGAATTTTTAAAATATTTATTTATTTTGTAGAAGTGAGAGAGTGCCAAGAGAACAGGGTAGGGGTGGGGCAGAGAGAGGGAGAGAGAGAATCCCAAGCAGGTTCCACGTTATCAGCACAGAGCCTGATGCAGGCCTGGATCCCATGAACCATGAGATCAAGACCTGAGCTGAAATCAAGAGTCAGACACTCAAATGACTGAGCACCCCAGCACCCCAAAAGGAAAGGACTTATTAGCAAGGAATGCATTGTTGAGGCAAGATGGCCCTCTTAAGGGGAGTGGAAGGGTCTGTCAGTAAACTTCCTGGTATTGACCAGGAAATTCCACGTTGACCAGTTAAAGGTTACATTGGGAGCGTGCGGTGGGAAACTGCAGGTAGGGCAGGCATTCAGTCTTGGTCTCCTGACTTGGGGCCTGAACCTAACTGATGCCATTTTGCACATGTAGTTTCTTTTCAACAGGAGGAAGTGATTCCAAATATATAGATGACAAAGGAGATAATTACATAATGAACAAAAGAATGAATCAACGCACTGAGAGAGTGGAGTGTGTTGTGGGGCTTGAAGAGAGAGGTGAAGGATTAGAACAGTCCCTAAGGCCCTGGACCAGGGGCTGACCACAGGCATGGGGGACCAGTGCCCTCACATGCTCTGCCCCTGGGGGATAACAGATCACCTCACAGAGGCTGGAAGTAGACACAGTCTTTGTAAAGGCCTAACCCAGAGTCAGGTACATGGAGGCCTTGAGGCAGTAGGAATTGTTATTATCACTAAACCTATGAATCATTTAGGGAGAAAATATAGATGAAAAAAAATTTATTCTAAGGGTGCCTGGGCGGCTCAGTCAGCTAAGCGACTGACTTTGGCTCAGGTCATGATCTCACAGTTCATGAGTTTGAGTCCCGCGTCAGGCTCTGTGCCGACAGCTCGGAGCCTGGAGCCTGCTTCAGATTCTGTGACTCCCTCTCTCCTGGCCCCCGCTCTGCTCATGCTCTGTCTCTCTCAAAAATAAACACTAAAAAAAATTTAAAAACAAGTTTTATTCTAATATAATTTCCTGTTGACATCATACCACCCTTCTTTACTATTGGTTTTATAGTTCTCTGTGTGAGTGTGCATAATTTTTTTCCTGATATATTTAAGAGTAAACTGAAGATATAATGATCCATGACCTTTAAATACTTGGATGTGTATTTCCTCAAAACAAGAACATTGCTCCCACATAACCACAGAATAATTATTAAAATTAGGAAATCAACACCAGTCTAATACCATCAGCTAACTTACAGTCCTGACACAAATTTACTTTGGTAAAATTTTAAAAAGTGAATTGTCATCTTTGAACAGGCTAGAAAAGATTACTTTTTTTTTAAAACTAAGATGATATATCCTCAGTAAATTAGTGCAAAGATAATTAAAAAGCATGTTTTTTTTTTTGTTTGTTTTTGTTTTTGTTTTTTTAAAGAAAAATAGGGGGGCCTGGGTGGCTTAGTCGGTTAAGCGTCCGACTTTCGCTTAGGTCATGATCTTGTGGTTCGTGGGTTCAAGCCCCGCGTCGGGCTCTGTGCTGACTGCCAGCTCAGAGCCTGGAGCTTGTTTCAGTCTCTGACTCCCCCTCTCTCTGACCCTCCCCTACTCACGCTGTCTCTCTCTCTCTGCTAGAAATAAATAAAAAATATTAAAAAAAATAAAATGAAAAAAGAAAAATAAATGAAGTTTTTGACAACTACACATTCTATTAAGAAAAAAAAGTGGATTGATTTAAAATTGTTTGCAGTGGTTACAGGAAAAAGCTCAGTCTTTTCAAAAGGGATTGCTGCTCAGTCTTTTCAAAAGGGATTGCTAATGTGGTTTTCGGTAATGGCAAAATAAATAAATAAAAGGATGCCTGGGTCACTGTTTTTACAGTAATTTTCCACGGAACTCAGGATGATTTTAGAAAATTACTAATGGAAATGTAGAAATAGCGACTATCACATTTCTTAGACCTTCTCGTAAAATGTGGGATTTTTATTATAGCATGCAAGACTGTCAAGATGTGTCCCAATGGGAAGATGTTGCCGAGGCCACCGTCACCCTCAGCACCCGGGGTTACAGGGTCAGGAGGAGGTAAGAGGTAAGGCCTGTGTCCCCAACGCTGAGGTTACAAAACTCCTCGACCAACGGCAGAAAGGAAACTAGGGTTTAAATGACCGCTGACTGAATACTGCCCTCTTTCTGGACAGTTCCTCCTAAATCCTCAGAGAGCTCTGTTAATGCTGTTCACTTAACTCAGTCCCAAGGAAGCGTATACACACGTGTTTTTCACTCCTTTTCTTAGGCACTTGTTTTTATAAAATGTTTATTTATTTATTATGAGAGAGAGAGAGAGAGAGAAAGAGAGACAGAGAGAGAACACAAGCAAGGCAGGCGCAGAGAGAGGGAGGGAGAGAGAGAACCCCAAGCCGGCTCTACACCGTCAGTGCAGAGCCTGACACGGGGCTCGATCCCGTGAGATCATGACCTGAGCCGAAATCAAGAGTCAGATGCTCAGCTGACTGAGCCACCCAGGCGCTCCCTTATCCACTTACACAAATTACAGATGCAACACATAACAAATTCTTCCTCTGTTAAGCTGAATCTTATGAAACTTTCACTTTTGTAAGTGAAAATGACGGAACAGCAGCCATTTCCAATAGTCCAACTAATAAAAGGGAGCCACCTAATTAAAGAGCCACACAAGAGAAACCATACAGAACAAAATGTTAAAAGCCCTCTATCCATACTGACTCCCATTACCCTTCCCAGAAGTAGCCTCTAAACACCCTTTAACAATAAACAGGGTAACAAGGGATACAGGTGTGCTGTTTTGAAGGGGCGTGCGCACCCCACTGTGTATAGCGGTGCTACTGACAGTAGCCAAAGTATGGGAAGAGCCCAAACGTCCATCGACAGATGAATGGATACAGAGGCGGTATATATTCACAATGGACTGCTGCTCAGCAATGAAAAAGAATGAAATCTTGCCATTTGCAACTACGTGGATGGAACTAGAGGGTATCATGCTGAGCGAAATTAGTCAGAGAAAGACAAATATCATATGAGGAATTTAAGACCCAAAACAGATGAACATAAGGAAAGGGAAGCAAAAATAATATAAAAACAGGGAGGGACACCAAACATAAGAGACTCTTAACTCTAGAGAACAAGCAGAGCGTAGCTGGAGGGGTTGGGGGGGGGTGGGCTAAACGGGTGAGGGGCATTAAGGAATCTACTCCTGAAATCCTTGTTGCACCATATGCTAACTAACTTGGATATAAATTAAACAATAAATAAAATTTCCAAAAATAGAAAAGAATAAATAAAAAAAGAAGAAGAAAGAGGATAAAAATCCCAGAGGAGGAATAAGACAGGGAAGCTAAATGATCTCGTTAAAAAAGCCTTTTTCCCTTCCCTTTGCTCCTGTTCTTGCCGCGGCCTGCAGCCCCCCCTACACGTGGCTTGTCGTGCAAAGAGCATAGGCCCTGTGTGTAAGGGACAAAGACACAGTGAGATCTTCGGAGTCTTCCAGCACATCAGATAACGTCCACAGAGTGACTGAGTGAGGTCGTCATCAACGTTCTCCAAGACCACGGCCTCCAGACACCTTGGCGCCAAGACTTCTGACTTCAGGGAATGCACGACTTATCGACTTATTGAGGACACCCACACCCTGACCTGGTTCCGACCAGTTACTGAGGCCTAAGAGGGCACGTACCCCAGACTATAATCGCCAGTAAAAACCCCAGACCTCAAGCAAAGACGTGCTCTTTTCCTTTCCAAGTCTCCCGGATGCTCTGACTGTAGCTCTTTATTAGATACATCTTCAAAAACTCTGCTTTCACATAAAAATAAAAATTTGAAGTCTATTCTTCAGTCTTCTAAACATTTAATTATATATGTGTGTATATATATTTAATTATATATGTATATATATACACACACACATATACATTTATTTTAATGTATATATACACACATATATAATATATAATATATTTATATTATATATATACATTTAATTATATATGTGTATATATACATATATATATACACACACACATATATACACATTTATTTTAATGTGTAAATGGGCCCATTCGTTGCTTTACAAATTGCACTATACATGTGAGATTTTCGCGTGTCAGAAAATCCGGTCTGCCTCCTTCTGGTGATAGTGGTCTAAGTAATTCCACATGATTGTCCCATGGTGTATTTAAGCATTCCCTTATTAATATGTAGTTCTATTTTTAAATGTTTTGGATAGTGCTAAATGAAGATTCTAATTTATCTGTACACATGGGTAAAATTTTTGCAAAATAATTTCCTAGAAATACAATACCTAGACCAGAGGTATATGCATTTAAAATTTCATTAAGTATCATCAAATTCCCTTTGAAAGAGTTTACCAGTTTATTTACTAACAGTGACGCATTTCCTGCATCCTTGCTTGTAGCAGGTATTAGAGATCTTTTAAATTCTTATTAATTGATGGCAGAAATATAATATTACATTAATATGTATTTTCTTGATTATTAGTGGTTAGACAATGTTTGATAGGTTTTGATGGGCCATTTATAGCTCTTCTGCCAGTATGTTGGATATTAATTCTCTACGTGTTTTGTGTTCTATTATTTTTTACCACTATTGTCTTTTTACTTTATTTATGGTCAGTGTCATCATTAGGACGTTTTTAAGCTTTATTTAATGAAATCAATCTTTCCCATTATGAACTCTTGTGTTTTATAACTTAGGAAGGACTTTTCAATCTTGAGATTACAAATCTGATTTTTTTAATGCTTATGTATTTATTTTGCGAGAGAGGGAGAGGGAGAAAGAGAGAGAGAGAGTGCCTGAGCAGGGGGAGGGACAGAGAGAATCCCAAGCAGGCTCTGAACTATCAGTGGGGCTGGGTCACATGAACCATGAGATCATGACCTGACCCAAAATCAAGAGTCAGATGCTTAACTGACTAAGCCAACCAGGAGGCCCAGATTTTTTTAATTCTTATTTTTAAATTTGTTTTTCACTTTTAAAGTATTACATTTGCTGTTACTTTCTGTGTATAATTTAAAATAAAGGTCTAGTTTTATTTTATTTTTTCCAAATACAGATATTTATCCTAATGCCATTTGTTCAGTGAGCATATCCTCTCCTACCTGATCCTGAAGCCACTTTTATGGGATATTTTGAAGTTCTTTTTAATACGTGAGTCTGTTTCTGTCTTTTTTATTCTGTTTTATTTATCTTTATATTTCTACATCCAAATCACATTAATGTAATAGCTACAGCTTCCAAGTATTTCAGAGAATATCTAGGAGAGACCTATCCTCTTACAATTCTTTTCTTTAAATCTTGGCTATTATAATGTATTTTCTTCATCATATGAAATTTAGCATTAAAGATTCATGAAATTCTTGCTGAAGCTTTATCCCATATTATGTTAAATTTATGGATTATTGGGAAAAATGGGTATTTTTTCAATTTCGAGTTTTTCCATCCAGAAACTTACAGTGTTTGTATTAACTTTGGTCTTTTTTTTGTTTTAAGTCCTTCTTTCATGATATTTCTTCATTCTTTTGTTTTTCTTGACAGGTTTTCTCATAGCCACTTTATAGTTTTGATTCTATTGTGAATAGAATAGTTTCTCATTATGTTGTGAAGTTATTAAGGAATTAGAAATAAATTGTTTGTTTGTTTTTTTGTCTATTGATCTTATGTCTGAGCCTCCTACTAAAATTCCCATTAGTTCTAATAGGTTTTCAGTCGACTCTCTTTAAGTTTTTAAATAGACCATCATCGGCAAATGGGAAGTTTGTCTTTTCCAATATTTATACAGCTTCTTTCTTTCTTTTTTTGCAATATTATTTGACAAGCACCTCCAGAATAATGTTGAATAGCAGTGGTAGTAAAAATCCTTGCTTTTTGTTTGAATTTAATGGGAATGCTCCTAATGTTTCTCATTTAAGTACGATGTTTGCTGGGTATTACAGGAACCTATTCTTTATCAAGTAAAGGAAGTTTTCTTCCAGTTTTTTTTTTCTTTTTTAAAAAAGTCACATTAAAAAAATTGCTACGTGGGGCATCTGGGTGCCTCAGTAGGCTAAGTGTCCGACTTCAGCTCAGTTCATGATCTCTCAATTTGTGGCTTCAAGCCCCACGTCGGGCTCTGCGCTGACAGCTCAGAGCCTGGAGCTGCTTCAGATTCTGTGTCTCCCTCTCTGTCTCTGCTCCCCTCCTGGCTCATGTTCTGTCTCTCTCCCTCAAAAATAAATGAACATTATTATTTTTTTAATTGCTACACTATGTACATAAAGTACACAAATCTTAAGGGTTCAGTTCACATTGAGGTTTGACAATCGCATTTACTCACTTAACCACCACCCAAAATAAGGTACAGAATGTTACCGTGACCTCAGAAAATTCCTTCATAACCCTTTCCAGTCAATTCCACACTTTCTCGGAGGCATCTGCTTCCTGACTTTGATCCCAATCGATTGGTTTTACCCGCCTTTGGTGTTGTTTAAACAGAAACACACACAGTAGGTATTCTGTGGTGTATGGTTTCTATTGCTCAACATCATGTCTGTGAGATTCATACTTGTTGCTGTATCAGTACTTGCTCCTTTTTATTTCTTTTTTTTTTTTAATATTTTTATTTATTTCTAGGAGAGAGAGAGAGAGAGAGACAGCGTGAGCAGGGGAGGGTCAGAGAGAGAGGGAGATACAGACTCTGAAATAGGCTCCAGGCTCTGAACTGGCAGTCAGCACAGAGCCTGACGCGGGGCTCGAACCCATGAACCACGAGATCATGACCTAAGCGAAAGTCGGACGCTTAACCGACTAAGCCACCCAGGTGCCCCGCTCCTTTTTATTTCTGACTACTATTCCATCATATACATACAGCACAATTTGTTTCCTATTTTCCTATTGATGGATTTGTTTCCAGTGTTTGGCTGTTATAAGTAACATTTCTATAAGCATTCTTATAAAAGTGTGTGTGTGTGAGTATGAGCATACACTTTGCTTCTCTTTGGTAAATACCTAGGAGTGGAATTACTGGTTCATAGGTAAATATGTATTTATCTTCTTAAGAAACTGGTAGAGAGTTCTCCAAAGTAGTTGTACCATTTTGCATATCCACCCACCATGTGGGTGTTCTGGTTGCTCCGCATCCACACCAGCAGTTGGTGTAGCCGGTCTCTGATTAAGCCATTCCAGTGTAGATGAACTGTTGTCTCATTGTGGTTTTGAGTAGTATTGCCTTGATGACGTTGAGCACTTTTTCATGGACTCACTGGCCATTCATGTATCTTCTTTCCTTAAGGGACTATTTAAATCTTCTGCCCATTTTTAAATTGGTTATCTTTGTGTTGTTGATTTTTAGGGGATATTTTTATATTTTGCATACAAATATACTGTCTATATACTGATACAGTGAATATATTGTCCCCCTCATACGTGGCTTAACTATTTTTTTAATGATGCCTTTTGAAGAGCAGAAATTTAAGTTTTGATGAAATCCAATTTACTAATACTTTATTAATATGTTTTTTGTCCCTTTCAAGAAATGTTGGCATACTCCTAAGATTTTAGAAGATATTTTCCTAATTTTTCTTTAAAAAAAGTTTTTTAAATGTTTATTTATTTTTGAGAGAGAGACACATGGAGTGCAAGGGTGGGAAGGGAAGAGAGAGAGGGAGACACAGAATCTGAAGCAGGTTCCAGGCTCTGAACTATCAGCACAGAGCCCAACGTGGTGCTTGAACTCATGAATGGTGAGATCAGAACCTGGGCCAAAGTTGGACGCTTAACCAACTGACTCATCCAGGTGCCCCATTTTCCTATGTTTTCTTAAGGAAACTTTGCGGTTGTGGCCTTTATAGGTACATGTATGATTCATCTCAAATTGATTCTTTTTAATCAGGATTTTTTTTTTAAACAAACATGTACTTCCTCCCTCAAAGATTCCTGAAATTCTGAATTTTAATGAATGGCTTGAGGCTGCTTGGTGAATCAGGCCATAGACTGAACTGTGTGGGGAGCAAGGGTTCTGTGGGCTAAGGCCATGACTTTGCCCTCTATTGTTCAAGAGTCTCTGGAGTTGAACTCTCTGCTGCGCTGTCAGGGTACCTGGAGCTCTACAGACACCATCACAGAAGACCAGAATGACGACCTTTTGACAATAAGGGAAAAATGGGAAAATAAGGAGGAACAAGATGTTTAAACCAGGATGTTTAAAATATTTAAATGTTGGATAGATATCCAAAGCAAAATGTCCTCTTTGGTAGGGAATTCACTAAGTCCAGAGAGATATAACCTCCAAGGCCAAATTTAGTAAGAAAACAAGCACGGAGTATAAACTGAGCAGTTCACTCACCTTACAAACTAATAAACACACTCTGAATCATTGAATTAATATCAATTCTGTGTCTACTATGTTCTTTCAACCAATATTGATTACACATCTACTATTTTCTGCTATGTCTACTATTGTCTACTATATGAAAATCTGGAAAAATATTCCCTTCCTTTTTCTCTCTTTCTGACTTCAGATTCCCAGTCATAAGATGAGATTGACATTTGTGTCCTAGAATGAGGCAGCTTTTGGCAGGGCTCACAAGACATGATCTGGGTTAGAATCCAAGACAGAGATCCACTTGGGACAAGGAGGTAAAATTCAGGACAGTTCAGGCCAATATAAGACATTGGTTATCTTATAAACAGGTGACATTTCAAAAAGATGGAGAATGTAATGAAAAATATTTTCTAATGTTTATTTAGTTTTTAAGAGAGAGGGAGAGACAGAGCATGAGTGGAGGGGGAAGGGGCAGAGAGAGAGAGACATAGGATCTGAAGCAGGTTCCAGGCTCTGAGCTGTCAGCACAGAGCCTAACACGAGGCTAGAACTTACGAGCTGTAAGATGGCAACCTGAGCCAAAGTCGGACACAACCCACTGAGCCACCCAGCCACCCCATTGGAGAGTTTCATTTTAAAGCAAACATGACAAATCTGCCTCTTGTTTTCTCGGGGTCTCTTTAGGAGATAAGTATTCTTTGTAGAATACTGTCCATTTTACCAGAACTAAAAGTTTGATGTGGTAAATAAAAGAGATAGAATATTCCTCTTATTATAATCTTTATTCTCTTTTTGTGACTTTTTCAAAGAGGAGTTTTAGGTTCAGAGCAAAATTAAGCAGAAAGCAAAGAAAGTTGTCATATACCTCTTGCCTCCACCCATGAACAGCCTCCCCATTATCCACATCCCCCATCAGAACGGTACTTCCGTGACAACTGATGACACTGACACATCATCATCACCCAAAGTGCATAGCGTACATTAGGGCACCCTCTAGAATGCGATGCACATTCTATGAGCTTGGACAAATCTGTGGTGTATTACCCACCATCATGGGATCATACAGAATAGCTTCACTGCCCTGTAAGTCCCCTGTGCCCCTCTTACTCACCCCTTTTCTCCCTGGTCCCCAACCCTTGGCAAGTGCTCGTCTTTTTACTCTCCCAACACTTTTGTGTTTTCCAGAATGTCATATAGTTGGAATCATACAACATGTCACCTTTTCAGATTAGCCTCTTTTGCTTAATAATATGCACTTAAGCGGGGCGCCTGGGTGGCTTAGTCGGTTAAGCGTCCGACTTTCGCTTGGGTCATGATCTCGCGGTTCGTGGGTTCGAGCCCCGCGTCGGGCTCTGTGCTGACTGCCAGCTCGGAGCCTGGAGCCTGTTTCAGATTCTGTGACTCCCTCTCTCTCTGACCCTCCCCTGCTCACGCTGTCTCTCTCTCTCCTAGAAATAAATAAAAATATTAAAAAAAAAATAATATGCACTTAAGATTCCACTGTGACTTTTCATGAATTGATGGCTCATTTCCTTTTAGCACTGAATAATATTTCCTTGTCGGTTTGTTTATCCACTCAGCTACTGAAAAGCACCTCGGTTGCCTCCAGATTTTGGCAACTAGGAATAAGCTGCCATATTCTCTTTGTAAAGTAATAAATATTTGGGGATTATATGTATAAGCCCCTGGATATGGTGCTTTTTTTTTTTTCTCCTTTATTTTCTCTTGACTCTCCTATGTCCTTTTTTTAAAGCTTATTTTTTATTTTTGAGAGAGAGCATGAGCAGGGGAGGGGCAGACACAGAAAGACAGGGAGAGAGAGAAGGAGACACAGAATCGGAAGCAGGCTCCAGGCTCTGAGCTGTCAGCACAGAGCCCAACACGTGAGGGACGTGAACTCACAAACTGTGAGATCATGACCTGAGCCGAAGTCAGATCTCAACCTACTGAGCCACCCAGGTGTCCCTCTCCTTGATGACCTCATCCAGATCCCTGGCTTAAATACCACTAGTATGTTGACTGTTCCCAAATTTATATCTGATCTCACACTTTTCTATCCTGCGCTCCAGATTTGTCTTTTCAAAGACCTACTTGATATCTCCACTTGGATGTCCAATAGTCACATCACGTCAACACGTTCAGAACTGAACACTTGTTCTTTCTTGCCTTCCTGAGTCTCAAATCCACTCTTCTTGTAGCTTTTTCTGTTTCTGTCTTAGCTGATGTTACTTCTGTCTTCCCAGTTCCTCGGCCCCCACCGGACTTCTTAAATACCTCTTGTACTCTCATATTCCTTATAACTAATCCATCGGGAAATCATGAAGAATATTCAGTACGTGGTATTCCTATGGAGCTCTACCATCTGACCCCTCATTCCAGGGCTACAGTCTGCTTTAAGCCACCACCACGTCTCCCTGAAGTGCTTTACTAGTCTCCTAAGGGTCTCAGCACTGAGCCTCCTTTGGCTTTATTATTATTACTGTAGTTTAAAATTATCACAAAGTTACAGAAAAAGTGCAAGTCCAGTACAAAGAACTTTTTCCTGAACCATCCGAGCCTAAGTTACTGACCTGATGCCTCATCACTTCTCCTCCCAAACATGTTAGTGTGTATTTCCTACAAACGAGGACATGATCTTATGTAACAGCAACGCACACGAAAATCAGGCAATTAACGATGCTATGTCTCTATAACTTAATCCTCAGCCCACATTTCTGTTTCACTAATTTGGCCCCAATAATGCCTTTCATAGCAAAAGGATCCAGTTTTATATCCTGGGCCACACTTAGTTGTCATGTTTCTTCAGACAACTGCAGTTTCAACAGTTTCTCAGATGTCCTTGACTTTCAAGGCATTGATAGTTTTGAAGATCACAGACCAGCTATTCTGTAAAATGTTTCCCAGTAAGGGTCTGTCTCATGTTTCCTCATAAATAGATTCAAATTATACAGCTCCACAGGAATATCACAGAAGTGAGCTGTGTTTTTCTCATTATGTCCTATCAGGTGGTATATGACTTCAATTTGTTCCATTACTGATGAGTTTCAATCTGATCACTTCATGTCTGCCAAACTTCTCCACCATCAAGTTATTATTGCGTCTTCTGTAATGAGTAAGTATTTTTTTTTAATGTTTTATTTATTTCCGAGAGAGGGAGAGAGACAGCGTGAGCAGGGGAGGGTCAGAGAGAGAGAGGGAGATACAGAATCCAAAACAGGCTCCAGGCTCCCAGCTGTCAGCACAGAGCCCAACGCAGGGCTCGAACCCAGGAACCGTGAGATTCATGACCTGAGCTGAAGTCGAATGCTTAACCTACTGAGCCACCCAGGCACCCCTGTAATCAGTAAGTATTCTGTATGGAGATACTTGACAACCATGTACATATTCCTCAACACACTTAACATTTATGTATTTTTTTTTTGTATCACTACAGACTCACAGTTTCCAAGTGTATTTAATTTTTAACCTAAATTTTTTTACATTTATTCTCCCATTTTTCTCTGCCTTACATATTGCCACCACTACTTATTTTAATGCTCGAATTGTCCCTAATTTGCTAAGTGGGAACTCTTTCCAGCTGGCTTCTAGATCCCTTGTCATGTGCCCATCAGTGTTTTTTTTTTTTTTTTTTTAAACACTCTCTTATTTTTTTGGCACAAGATGCTCCAGGTTGACCTTGTACTTGCCCTGTCTGGCCCTTGAAATCAGGCTTTTTTTTTCCAAAAAATGCTGGTTCTCTTTTGAAGCTACACCCCCCCCCCATTCTCTCCCACTCACGGCTGTGACCCCCCTCACCAGGCCGCCCTGCTGGGGAGCCCCTGCTTCCTCTGCTTTGGCTCCAACATCCTGCACCCCAGACGCCCTCCCAGCCTGTTCAGGCAGAGGCCTCTGAACATCCAAATCAGATCCTATCACTTCTCTGGTTCACCCCGAAAATGTCTCCGTCTGACTCAGAGTAGAAGTCAGAGCGCACAGCAGATGGTACAGGCTTCAGAGCGATGGAGATCAGTGCCCCCTCCCCTTCCCAGGACCCCTGCTCCGACCCCTTCCTGGCTCACTGCTCCTGGAACACAGCAGACCCTCTCCTGCTGCAAGTTTGCTTTTCCTCGTGGGAAGCTCCCTCCTTCAGGGAACCTATGGCCAGCACCCCCGCCCCCCACCCCCGCCTTCAAGTGTTCCCCGAAATCTCACAGTTTCAATGAGACCCACCTGTTTAACACACTGCAAACCTCCCTGTGCTTAGTGGATGTTTCTTTCCTTTAGTAAAAATGCAGAAACGGACTGGCTGGTCATGGAAGCCGACGCCCACAGGACAAAAAGAGAGGAATTGAAAGTTTGTGCAGGCAGCTCCCAGGAAGGGCAGGGGCCCTGGGAGCCAGTGGGAACAGTGGGAGAAGGTGCTGTGTCACCAGAGGTGACCCAGGAGCATGAAGGACAGGGTGTCCACACTCAGGAGTAAGCTGCTCCTTGGCCATCACAGCAAGGTGCCTGCATTGTTTGGGGGTGCACTCTGTGGTCCACCCAGGAAGCCAGAATTCGGTGGGACGGCCACTGGGGTGAAGGTATCAGTGAGCACATCCATCCGTCCAGGAAACCTTGGCCTTCTCATGGCATATGGAATGACATGGCATCCACACATTTGGTTGCTGAATATTTTAGGTGGGGTGAGATACCAGTTGATACTCTATTCATTTCCTTTCAATCAATTCAGCAAATATTTACTGAATACCAATTCTGGACTGGGCAGTGTTCTAAGTAATGAGGATACGACAGGGAACAGAACAAATAAATCCCTGCTTAAATGGAGCTTACCTTCTAGAAAAATCTGAGTAAGTTTTTTTTTAATGTTTTATTCATTTCTAGGAGAGAGAGAGAGAGAGAGAGAGAGAGAGACAGCATGAGCAGGGGAGGGTCAGAGAGAGAGGGAGTCACAGACTGAGCCGGCAGTCAGCACAGAGCCCGACGCGGGGCTCGAACCCACGAACCGCGAGATCATGACCTAAGCGAAAGTCGGACGCTTAACCGACTAAGCCACCCAGGCGCCCCAATCTAAGTAAGTTTTTATTCCTTCCTCCTTCCCTCCCTCCCCACTTCTTCCTTCCTTCCTTCCTTCCTTCCTTCCTTCCTTCCTCTTTCACATTCTTTCCTTTTTTAAAATTTTCAGCATAGAGGCTCATATATCCCCCACCTGTGAGTCAGATGTCAACAGTTTCCCATACTTGCTTCAGTTTTTATTTTTGTTTTCTTAAAGAAAAAACATAGAATATTGATTCAAAACTCTCAGTGTAGCCTCTGATTCATTCCCTTGTCATCTCCCCTTGCCCGAGCGCGGTAGAGAGAACTGTGTCCGATCAAAAGTCCTATGTTAAAGTCCTACCTCCCAACGTGACTTAGCTGGAGACAGGGTCTATAAGGAGGTAATAAGGTCAAAGGAGGTCATTAGAGTGGAGCCCTGACCCAATAGGGCTGGTGTCTTTTTCTTTAAAGTTTATTTATTTATTTTGAGAGGGAGAGAATGAGAAAGAGCAGGGGAGGGGCAGAGAGAGTGGGGGAGGGACAATCTCAAGCAGGCTCTGCACTGACAGCACAGAGCCAGACAGGGGCTCAGACTCAGCAACCGTGGGATCATGACTTGAGCCGGAATCAAGAGTCGGATGCTTCACTGACTGAGCCCCCTGGGTGCCCCAGGGCTGTGACTTCACAGAAGAGGAGAAAGGGAGCCCTTTTTTGCCAGGTGAGCAAGGTGAGAAGGCAGCATCTGGGAGCCAGGCAGAAGGCGCCTGCCAGCCAGGACTGTAATCTTGGACTTCCCAGCTTCCAGAACCGTGAGGAAAGAGATTTCTGTTGCGTTATCCACCCGGTTACGGTATTTTGTTGTGGAAGCCTGAGCAGAGTAAGGCACAGAAGGAAGTATGATTCTCAATTTGGTTTTATACTTTTACAGGATTTATTCCTTTACTACAACGATATGGATCCGTGAACAAGAACTCTGTAGTTGGTTTATTTGTTTGTTGACAGTTTTAAACACTTCTGATGAAGAGGATCATGCTCTACATACATTGCATATTCTAAAGAAATGGTCTGTTTTCATTAGAGCACCTTGGGAAATTTGGGGAGTTACAGTTGATTATCCCACAGAAAAACGTGCAATCTTTTGTATACAATTTAGGACAGTTCATCAACTGTGAAGGTCAATCAGAAACACCCCTAGATTAAGAACCTTTGCTCCTGTTATAATTTACTCTTCAGAATATTCAGCCTATAATATCATTAGTTCCCTAATCATGTAGAAACAGAATTAATTACGATCCTTGCTTACTGAGACGGCAAAATGGATTTAGATTTTGGAGACATTTGATAATAAAGATTAGGGACAAAAATAGTTTTCTTTTGAGTCACCAGAAGATTAAGTTATCTTCAAATTCCATTTTTCTCAAGTTTTCTAAAGAAGTGAGGTCCAACTGCAGAGAATCACACGGTAGTGGTATTGGCTTGATTCAAAGGAGTTAATAAAAGACAGGCTTCATTTCACCTGACAGGAACAGTTTGGGCTATTCCAAAGGAATAAACCAAACAACAACAAAAATAACGTCCCTATAATTTAGCACCTTGATTGCTACAGGTAAATATCAAGTCTCATCTTGTTGCCCTCTAAAACCTGAGGACACTCATCTGCCTCCCTGGGATACTGGGAAGCCGATTTTTTCAAAAACCTGGTGCGAAGTTTCTTGGAAAGGATGCCTAGTATAAGAATATAATTATTTTTTGGCATGCTGGTAGGTGCCTCTGTGCTGCTCTTTGCTTTTCTCTGATAGCAGCCGAATACTGTGAAAGATGTTCAAGGCCAAATGAACATTTACAGATGAATTACCACCTGCCATGAACACAGAAAGAAATACTGATGTTAAATAGAGCCATTTGAGAACCCAAGTAGGGAGTAAGAGGGTGGAACCCTGAGACCTGATGGGCCTGGCCAGCTGCCAGAGAGGCAAGGTTAACCTGTCCCACAGAAAATAACTCAGGTATGGAGTCAAGGGGGGTATTATCTGGGAATCACGTTCTTGTTCTGTTCAAATCAAGCATTGCCCATCCTCGTCCAGGAGTGCAGGGGGCTATGAGGAAGACACATGCTGAGATGAACTGTGGAACAAACAATTCCCAGGAAAAAAGGAAAAGAAAAAGACTATTGTAAAGACGAGAAATACATGAAAATATACATAAAGTCAGAGAGAGACACAAGTCTGTGGACAGGAAGACTCAGGGGAAACAAAGATCATTTTCATTTTTTTAAAAAAATGTTTTTATTTATTTCTAGGAGAGAAAGAGAGAGAGACAGCGTGAACAGGGGAGGGTCAGAGAGAGGGAGATACAGGCTCCAGGCTCTGAGCTGGCAGTCAGCACAGAGCCCAACACGGGGTTCGAACCCACGAACCGCGAGATCATGATCTAAGCGAAAGTCGGACGCTTAACCGACTAAGCCACCCAGGCGCCCCGATCATTTTCATTTTTTAAAGTTTATTTATTTTGAGAAAGACAGACAGCATGAGTGGGGGAGGGGCAGAGAGAAAGAGGGAGAGACAGAGAAAGGAGAGAGAATCCCAAGCAGGCTCTGCACTGTCAGCTCAGAGCATGATGAGGAGCTCGATCCCACAAACCATGAGACCATGACCTGAGCCGAAATCAAGAGTCAGACACTTAGGTGCCCCAAACATCATTTTTAGAGAGACAAAGCAACAGAGAGACTAAAGGCCAGAGACTGAAGAAACTAAATTACTAAAACATGTGGGAAGACAGGCATTCTGTGGGTTATTCTAATCGGTGATGGGTAGGTGGAAAGAACGGAACCGAGAGCCAGCATGCATCTTTGAGTCCATCTCTCTCTCTCTCTCTCTATCTGGGGGAGAGAGAGAGAGAAAGAGAGAGAGAGAGAGAAAGAGACAGAGAGAGAGAGGGAGGGAGAGAAAGAGAGAGAGAGACATCAATCTCTGGTGGGATATAAGAGAAGAGGTAATATTAATAAGATTTAGAAGGAGACAGATGGAATGAAGAGTGAGATAAACACACCTTGACTGATTGCTCATACAGCCTGTCTTCTTCTGAAAATTGGTAGAATGAAAAATGACTCCTCAAAATATCAAAATATATCCATTGTGTGTGTGTACGTATGTATGTGTGTAGGTATATATTATGTGTATACACACACACACACATACACACACATATATATATGTGGGGGAGAGAGAGAGAGCAGGAGTGAGAGATAGGGAGAGAGAGAGTGTACATACGTGCACAAGAGAGAAATTATCCTAGATTATCTTGGATTCACCCTAAATGAAAACAAGCGTATCCTTAAGAGAGGGAGGCAGAGGGAGGTCTGATACACACACAGAAGAGGAAGTCAATGCGGCCACAGAAGCAGACATGGCGATGATGTGGCCACAAGCCACGGAATGCCCGTGATGCCACCAGAAGCTTGAAGAGGCAAGGAACTGAATCTCCACTAGAGCCTGGAGAGAGCATGTCCCTATCAGCACCCTGATTTCTACCTACTGAAGCCAGTTTTAGACTTCTGACCTCCGGAACGGTGAGAGAATAAATTTCTGATTTTGTAAGCCACCCTGTTTGTGTTAATGCGTTACAGCGGCTGTAGGGAACAGATACAGGGACCACATGGAAAGTCAGCAGTGAGAATCACACAGCAGGGATCCAAAGATGACAAAGAAGATGACTCTTTGAATGAAGGTTTGAGAGCCACCAAATCCTGACAGATGCTGTGTTGTCCTCTTGGTCATCTGTGTGACGTCACCATGTGAGTTTCCCAAAGTGAGAGCATTTACCCTGCCTTTCAGTACAGTTGGAATTTAGAATAGACAATCGCCCATCGGTTAGGAAAAACTTTAAAGAAATACAGGGAGAAAGAATTAGAGAATTAGGAAAATCACCAATTTTCAACCCCTAATGAAAAAAAATTAAGTTAAGGATCTGGTAGAGGTAGTTTTAGTAGGGGCTAAAACTATTAGATTGGGGCGTCTCAAGGTCAGCTGCTTGCTGCAATCACTGAGGGGCTCTGGAAACCCCTCATGACCTCTATATCCAACCACCAGGGATTCTGAAACAACGGGTCTGGAATGGTTCTGGGCATCAGAATATTTAGAAGTTCCCAGGTGATTTCTAATCAGCAGCCCAGGTTACAAACCACTGCTGCCAAACTATCGTGCCAAGTTTCTTTCTTTCTTTCTTTCTTTCTTTCTTTCTTTCTTTCTTTCTTTCTTTCTTTCGTTCATTCGTTCGTTCGTTCTAATTGTACAAGGAGAAATGTAACTTACAATGGAAAGTTCTGGCTGTCCGTACCTCAACTCAGTGACCAAGTTTAGCACAGCTGTACTTAGAACCACCAGACATGTACGTTTTGTGTGCTACAATACACGACCATATCATCATGAGTATGAAATTGATGAGGTCCTTAGCTATGTGAAATTCCATGTAGAATTAAAGACTGTGACTCTGCGAAGCGCTACAAAGGAAAGACCCATAATTACAGGGGAGGGTCCGACAGGGCCAGACCTCGGACGGGGAGTCAGGACCACAGCATCTGGGGTGACACAGGCAATGACGAAATTCACACAACTGCTAGCCGTCTCTCTCAAACTTCCCTTCTGCCACATCCTCTGGCTACTTCAAGGTGGGGCCACAGAGACTGGGAGGCTTCTTTTCTAGGCTTTGGGCAAGTGTCTGCCACCCTCCTCCTTCACTGCTTCCCACCAAGGTGACAGAGCCCTGCCAAGGTGCCTGCTTCCCCCTGGAGGGCACTGTCACCAGAAGCTCTTCATTCATCATTGTGGCTGTGTCTTCCCATGGGGAGCGTGCCGGACTTGGGGAGGCATCAGCTTAACTTCAAGCCGTCTTGTGCTTGAATTCTTTTTCCGCCATTTAGCAGCTCTTTGACCTTAGGCATTATATAGGCTTCTCGAGCCTCAATTTTTCTCATCTACAAAATGGGAACAATAATACCTACTTCAGAGTGTAATTGTGAGAACAAAACAAGATGATGAGTACAGAGTGTCTAGGAAATGATGTGGCGCACAGTAGGCGTTTGGTGAATGGTACTCCTGTAGGTTCACCATCAAACTGGCGGGAAGAATGACCTGCCCAATGTGATGAGGGCAATTGTGCCCTCAGAACGTGTAGAAATGCCACCGCTGTGCATCTGTGTGTGATTACGTCTCCATGATGGCTTCTCCAAAGCCTAAAACCCCAAGTGCTTGGATGAGAAGATATTATCGGTGTCTGTGTACAGGATGCATCCTGTGATCACCTCATCTGTGAGTTCTGTCCCCATACCAAGCTTCAGGTGGAATTTCTTCCCCGTGCAGAAAGGGCCTCATTCCACACCAGCTTCTTTCACCAAACAATCATGGATTGAGCACTTCTCAGCAGTACTTACCATACTGCTGTGCTGTAAGCACCATGGATACAGTGCTCGTGCTCCCGAAGCTTACACCCAGTGGAGGTGACACCTAGGAAACTCCAATGCAAATAAATAATTCCAGATAAGTTCTGTGGGAAAAAAGTAAAACAGCAACTGGATAGAGAGTGAAGAAGGGCAAGGAGGATTTTCTTTAGCTAGAATGGTCAGGGGATTGTGTGTGTGTGTGTGTGTGTGCGTGCGTGTGCATGTGTGTGCACGCGTGTGTGTGCACATGAAGGAGAGACACTTCCACTGAGAGACTAGACAGGGAAAGGAGTCCCACAAAGATCGGAGGAAAGAGCTTTCTAGAAGGGGGCAACGGCTGGTGCAAAGGCCGAGGAGGTTTGATGCGGCTTGGGAGGCTTGCAGGACTGAAAGACGGCCAGTGTGAATGGAGCTGAGAGGTGAGAGGTAAGGTCAGGGAAAGACGCAGGGGTCAGGTCATTCAGGGCCAGGGTAAGGAGCTGGATTTTATTCTACTTGGGATGGAAAGCCATTGGAAGTTTGGAAGCCAGAAAACAAAAGCTCTGATTTTCACCTTAGAAAGATCACTGGCTGCTGGGTGGGGACTGGGCCGGAGAGGGATGAAGTTGTAGCGAGGCTGCCCAGGGAGAGGTTATCGTACCATCCAGGAGAGATCACGGCAGCCTGGATTAGGGCTATGGCAACGGATACATCACATGCTCGTAGGATGTGTGGTGTGCTTCAGAGCTGAACATCAGAACATACTAGTTAACACGATACGAGAAGAGAAGGAGAATAGGAATGAGTCCACAGTCAGAGAAAGACGAATAACCGTATGATTTCAGTCATATGTGTAATTTAAGAAGCAAAACCAATGAATAAACCAAAAAAGGAGACAAACCAAGAAACTCTTAACTCTACAGGACAAACTGGTGTCGGGGGGATGGGGTATGTGTGAAGTAGCTGACGGGGAATAAGAGCACACATTTCGCAGTGAACACTGAGCCATGTACAGAAGTGTTGAATCACTACCTGTACACCTGAAACTCAATACTGAATGTTAATTATACTGGAATTAAAAAAATAAAAAAATGACTGGATTCTCAGCCTAAGCAACTAATGGTGACTGGTGATGCCATTTGATTACATGGTTAAGACTTTTAGAGAGAGTGTATCTGGGGAATCCTGAGGCCATTAGATTAGACAGCACTGAAGCCACAGGAAGCACACAGATGGAGAAGTCACAGGTCCAAGGGCACATACCCAGGGCACCCCAACGTGCGGTGTGTCAAGTAACATCACCACCACAGCCCAGCAGCCTCCTGGCCCTCTGGGCCCCTTATCTAAAGCTCTCCTCTCCTTGTTGCTCCCAGTCAGCCCTGATTTGCCTTCATCTCAACCCCAGCTGCTCTTACAAACCGTCTTCTGCACTTTCTTGCACGTGGCCTCACGCGCTTCCTGTATCTCTTTGGTTTGCATTAGTCTCGTTGCCCCACCTCGATGGCCGCTTCCTGGAGAGCAGTGACTGTGCCTACTCAGTCCCTGGATCGTCTTCCCAACCGGACAGAGAGCTAGTAGGTGCTCAGGAGTCCGTGCTGACTGACAGGCGAAGGCCGCTAGGGAAGTGCCCCTGAGATCACGCTGGCGCCGCCGTGCCTGTGCCCGTCTCCCCGCCCGTGTCTCTCGGCACCTTCCCTCCATGGTGGTGCCACTAGGCAGGAAGAAACCATCGCCTCCCCTATCAGAGAGTAAATAAGTGCCAGAAAATTCCCCAGCCAGGCAGGTGGGCAAAGTGAAGTCCAAGGGAGTGACATTACTTTCCAGCAAGCAAACAAACAAACAAACAAACAAACAAACAATGCAATACAACGCAAGCGAAACCCAAACTCCACTCAGTCTGCCTGGTCGCATGGCCTGTTTGCTGAATGAGGCAAGCCAGTGTGCACACTAAATAGAGTTGTTCCCTATCACATTTCTAGAACACTGACATGACTGTAAAGGTTGTGGCTGAGCGTTTTCCCTCCGCTTCTCTTTCTTGCTTGAATGTTACAAGCTGCCTGCAGCCTTAAAGAGCTGTTGGATCATTAGCTGTAGCCAGAATGCTGGCTTCTCAAAGCCCAAGCTGCATCTGGTCAGAATCACAAAAGACAAAGAGGTTGGCAGAACAGAGGATAGCGAGGGAGGGAGGAAAATGGAAGGGAAGCCTGCACCGAAGCCGGGGAGCACAAAAGGAAGCTCGGCGCGGCAGATGTCAGGGAGGAAGAATATGACTGGTGAATGGGAAGGAGTTGAAACTATCAGCCACAGAGAGATGAGACTAGTCGAAAAGGAACAGAAAACCACAACATGGGACAGGGTTCAGAGAAGACAGTGAATGCAAAAATGGAAAGAACAGGTGGGGTGTGGATTGGTGGGGAAATTATGTGCTAAAATGGAAAACAAATACTAACTTTTTAGAATACACTTTTAAATACTTTAGGGTCTGTGGATTACTTGGCCAGGAATGATGAATAGAAATGCCTTGAATGAAATTAGACAGAATACATTATTAATTAGCTTTAGTGGTATAGCATGTGCTTGAATTTATTTGGAAAAGTGGAGATATTAAATAATATATAATTTGTATGATTCATTAAAGTCACAAGGAAGGAATTGTTTTTGGTTACTATAATTAACACAGACTTACTGACGTGTATGTACTTAGGTCAATCAGTGAGTTTTTGTTGATATTTCTGTTAGTAATGAGACTGAACTATGGACTCTATGGTGTGCCAAAACCAGCGTGAACAACAAAATGGAAAAGAAAGGAGTGGTTTCTTTCTGGGGACTTCTGTACTGCAGGAAATTCTATGTTCTTTGGCTCTGAATGCTGATTCTAAAACCTAAAATAATTGGGAAGATCTGGTCATGGTCAAAATGGAATTATAAAAGCGAAAATGCTTTACTACTGTTACTAAGAGCTCAGCCAATTTTTAGAGACAGATGAATACCCATGTATCCGTTTGGTATAGAGTCAGCAATCCAGAAGGCAGCAAGGTCCCATGGACCATCCATCCAAGGTCCACCCATGGCCTATCTGGGCTGCTGGAAATGGACAGTCCATTTCCTGGATAAGTCACATGAAGGAGGGTAGAGAGAAGATAGAATCATTGACCATAAACTAATCAGTTTTGTTTCATTCAAGCATTACTTTTGGCTCTTGCTGACACAAGTGAAATTAAGAAAGATATCACAAAAAATATTAGGTCTGAAATAACTCAATTGAAAAATGGGCTAAGGACTTGAATAGACATTTCCACCAAGGAAAATGTATGGTATATGGCCAATAGGTTTATGAAAAAGTACTCAGTGTAACTAATCACTAGCAAAATGGCAGTCAAAATCACTATATCATCTCCCATCTGTCCAGAGAGCTGTTATCAAAAATAAAACAAAACAAAACTCAAAAGATGACAAATGCTGGTGAGGATGTGGAGAAATTAGAATTCCTGTACACTACTGGTAGGAATACAAAATGGTGCAGACACCACAGAAAACAGTATGGAAATTCCTCAAAAACAAACAAACAAACAAACAAAACTACCATATGACTTAGCAATTCCATTTTGGGATATTTATCCAAAAGAATTGAAATTAGGATCTGGAAGAGATATTGGCCTTTCCTTGTTCACTGCAACACTATGTACAACCTCCAAGATATGGAAACAACCTAAATACTCATTGGCAGATGAAGGGATAAAGAGAATGTGGTATATAGATGCAATGGAATACTCTACAGCCTTGAAAAAGAATGAAATTCTGCAATATTTGGCACAATGGAGAAACCTTGAGAACATTATGCTAAGTGAAATAAGCCAGTCACAGAAAGACAAATACTGCATGATTCCACTGATATGATGTATTTACAACAGTAAAATTATTTCAAAAGCTAGTAAAATTATTAGAATCAAATTATTAGAATCAAATGGTGGCTGGCAGTTACTGAGAGGAGAGGGAAACAGGCATAAAGTTTCAGGTAATTACAACCAACCCCTCAGAAATACAAGCAATTATCAGGGAATACTATGAAAAATTATATGCCAACAAATTGGACAACTTAGAAGAAATGGACAAATTCCTAAACACACACTCACTACCAAAATTCACACGGGAAGAAAGAGAAAACCGGAACAGACCCATAATGAGTGAAGAAATCGAATCAGTGATCAAAAATCTCCCAACAAATAAGAGCCCTGGACCTGATGGTTTCCCTGGGGAATTCTACCAGACATGTAAAACAGAATTAATCCCAATTCTTCTCAAGCTATTCCAAAAAATAGAAGTCGAAGGAAAACTCCCGGACTCATTTTATGAAGCCAGCATCACTCTGATTCCCAAGCCAGACAGAGATCCAGCTAAAAAAGAGAACTAGAGGCCAATATCCTTGATGAATACGGATGCAAAAATCCTCAACAAGATCCTTGCAAATCGAATCCAGCAGCATATAAAAAGAATCATCCACCAAGATCAAGTGGGATTCATTCCTGGGTTACAGGGCTGGTTCAACATTCGCAAATCAATCAATGTGATACATCATATCAATAAAAGAAAAGATAAAAACCATATGATCCTGTCAATAGATGCAGAAAAAGCATTTGACAAAATACAGCATCCCTTCTTAATAAAGACTCTCGAGAAAGTTGGGATAGAAGGAACCTACTTAAACATCATCAAAGCCATCTATGAGAAGCCTTCAGCTAACATCATCCTCAACGGGGAAAAACTGAGAGCTTTCCCCCTGAGATCAGGAACACGACAGGGATGTCCACTCTCACCACTGTTGTTTAACATAGTGCTGGAAGTCCTAGCATCAGCCATCAGACAACAAAAGGAAATCAAAGGCATCAGAATTGGCAAAGAGGAAGTCAAACTTTCACTCTTCGCAGATGACATGATACTCTACATAGAAAACCCGACAGACTCCACCAGAAGCCTACTAGAACTGATCCAAGAATTCAGCCAAGTTGCAGGGTACAAAATCAACGTACAGAAATCGGTTGCATTTTTATACACCAATAATGAAGCAACAGAAAGAGAAATCAAGAAACTGATCCCATTCACAATTGCACAAAAAACCATAAAATACCTCGGAATAAACCTAACCAAGGATACAAGAGATCTGTATGATGAAAACTATAGAAAACTTATGAAGGAAATTGAAGAAGACACAAAGAAATGGAAAAACATTCCATGCTCATGGATAGGAAGAATAAATATAGTTAAGATGTCATTACTACCTAAAGCACTCTACACATTCAATGCAATTCCAATCAAAATTGCACCAGCATACTTCTCAAAACTAGAACAAACTATCCAAAAATTTGTATGGAACCACAAAAGACCCCGAATAGCCAAAGTAATACTGAAAAATAAAACCAAAACGGGAGGTATCACCATCCCAGACTTCAGCCTCTACTACAAAGCTGTCATCCTCAAGACAGTATGGTATTGGCACAAAAACAGACACATAGACCAATGGAACAGAATTGAGAACTCAGAAGTGGACCCAAAAGTATACAGCCAACTGATCTTTGACAAAGCAGGAAAGAATATCCAATGGAAAAAAGACAGCCTTTTTAACAGATGGTGTTGGGAGAACTGGACAGCAACATGCAGAAGAATGAAACTAGATCATTTTCTCACACCATGCACAAAAATCAACTCAAAATGGATAAAGGACCTGAACGTGAGACAGGAAACTATCAACACCCTAGAGGAGAAAGCAGGAAACAACCTCCTTGACCTCCACCGCAGCAACTTCTTACTTGACACATCCCCAAAAGCAAGGGAATCAAGAGCAAAAATAAACTGTTGGGACCTCATCAAGATTAAAAGCTTCTGCACAGCCAAGGAAACAACCCAGAAAATTAATAGGCAACCAACGGAATGGGAAAAGATAGTTGCAAATGACATATCAGATAAAGGGTTAATATCCAGAATCTATAAGGAACTCACCAAACTACACGCCCGAAAAACAAACAACCCAGTGAAGAAATGGGCAGAAGACATGAACAGACACTTCTCCAAAGAGGACATCCAGATGGCCAACAGACACATGAAACGATGCTCAGCATCCCTCCTCATCAGGGAAATACAAATCAAAACCACACTGAGATACCACCTCACGCCAGTCAGAGTGGCTAAAATGAGCAAATCAGAGAACTCTAGATGCTGGCGAGGATGTGGAGAAACGGGCACCCTCCTACACTGTTGGTGGGAATGTAAACTGGTACAGCCCCTCTGGAAAACAGTGTGGAGGTTCCTCAGGAAACTAACAATAGAACTCCCTTATGACCCAGCAATAGCACTGCTAGGAATTTACCCAAGGGATACAGAAATGCTGAGGCATAGGAGCACATGTACCCCAATGTTCATAGCAGCACTCTCCACAATAGCTAAAACATGGAAAGAGCCTAAGTGTCCATCAACAGATGAATGGATCAAGAAGATGTGGTTTATCTATACCATGGAATACTCCATGGCAATGAGAAACAATGAAATCTGGCCATGGGTAGCAACATGGATGGACCTTGAGGGTGTTATGCTGAGCGAAATAAGTCAGGCAGAGAAGGACAAATATCATATGTTTGCACGTACAGGAGGATTAGGAGGAACTTGACGGAGCAACAAGGGGGAGAAGAAGGGCGGAAATGGTGGGGGAAAGGGAGAGAGGCAAACCATGAGAGACTCTTGAATGCTGACAAAAACTGAGGACTGATGGACGTGGGGGGGAGGGGGGATGGGCATGGAGGAGGACACTTGTGGGGATGAGACTGAGTGTTATGTGGAAACTAATTTGACAATAAACTATTTGTAAAAAAAAAAAAAAAAAGTTTCAGGTAAACAGGATGAGTAAGTCCTAGATATCTGACCCACAATATTGTAGCTATAGTCAATAATACTGTACTATACACTAGAAAATTTGTTAAGATGGCATAACTCATGTTAAATGTTCTTACCATGATAAAATAAAGTCGAACAAAACAGATCAAAACAAAACAAAAAAGGCAAGGATCAAGCTTTTAAATTGATGCTACTTTTTTTTTTAAATCAAGAAGTCCAAATATATTTTAGAAATAAACATTTATTTAAAGGAGTGCAAAAAAATTAGATCTGAGATTTGGCACGGTTAGCTACAAAGTTATCTGCCAGTCTTCTGACACCAGGGAGCTAAGCGGCTTGTTCTGTGCCCAGTTTTAGATTCCTTGGTATACTCATCTATTCTCTGGTTTCAAGCCCCTTGGGAACTCTTTTTTAGGTGGTCATGGTCACCCTAAAATATGAAGAACACTGACCATGGCTTTGAGCTTGTTTAGGAAGCTCTGAAAATCCCCAAGGGAGGGAGGTGATAATAGTTCTTGGGAATGATGCATGATCCCTGGAATGAGCTTGCTCCCTCAGTAGCTTGGGACCAGTTGGGGCTTCGAACAATGAAAGACCCTGGATGGGGACTCCAGCACAGGGGAGTCCCCAGGGACCCCTGACAGTGCTGTCCGTTACTATGGGTGTCTGCTAGGCAGAAACGACTTGGGGGGGGGAAGGTTACATAGTCCCTTCTCAGAACTTTGGGGGAAGAGCATCCATGATACAGAAAGTAATACGAGTACAGCACATGCACACCCCCAACAGAAGAGCTGTGTGGCACCCGTCCATCTGTTGGTCAGGGACGGGCACCTAAGCCACAGAGAGGGTGAGAGATTTGTTCAAGGTTGCAGCCAGCCAGAGTGGAAGCAACACACCAAATGCCATCCAAAGAATGGCACTCGTTATGCACAAGCAGAAATACTTCATGCCTTCACAGGACAAAAAGGGGCCAATAAGATAATGCCCGTAACCCCCCACTCCCTGCCTTGACCCTTGGCAGGTGGCCACGCTATACTGCACTTTACTTACAACTTATCTTTTCAGACGCAGCCTCTTCTCCTCCTCCCGGGACAGCAGGTAGTGAAAGGGACACTCTCTGTAGAGAATGACCAGCAAGGCTTTTCATCAGAGCACAGGGACGTTGTGTTCCAAACAGCTCCACACTTGTCTTAATAGGCACGACCTTTACTCCTGGGACGCATTTTTCACTGTCAAGTCTGCCTTGTAGCCTGAATCAAAACAGTGATTCATTAGAGTTTTTCACATTCTCTCTTTCATTGCTAGACGAACCCCTGGGTCATTTATAGTTTGGACCTTGGCCCCTCTCCTCCTTTATTTATAAAAAAGCATGAACGCCCTCCCTGTTCATGGAGGGGCCTGGCGCACCGTCGTCCCATACCGTTTTGTTCACGAGGTCAGTATTTTTGTCTCCTCTCCTCACATAGATTATTTTTCACATATCTGATGAAAACGATGCTCACAGAAGACCCGTGAGGCCCTTGTCACTCTGGCTTGTGAATTCCTGGGTAGCCTTGTCTTTTGCCTGCCCACCTCTCATGTGGCCTGAAGTGTTTTTCTTGGGGAAGTGCAATTAACGGGGAGCAGGGAGTGGGTTTTGGCTCCGTCTGAAGACGAGCCATTAGCCACTGGAGGCACCTGAAAAACGAGTGGGCTGTTTCCAGTAGCGGGAAGCCTCTTGGCCTCTGAGGTGTGTGCACCGATCAATGACCACCCGTCAGGGACAACGTTAGGGAGGATTAGAGACCAGACTGGGGTGGTCAAGAGTGGCAAACGTTTGAGTATTTTTTATGCCAGGGATAAGGAAAGAGAACAGAAGTGAGACAGTCTAGCAGGTTGGGAGGGTCCCTCAGGCTCCTTTCAAGCTTGTTCTGTTATCTACACCCACATACCCAGACAAGTCTTAGAATAAAAACGTGTTTCTTAACATTTTTGACCTGGAGAGATCTTTAGGGATCATTTGTGCTGAGCTTTTTTTTTTTTTTTTTCTCTAATAGAAGAAGAGAATTTGGTTCCAAAAGGTGAAGTATTTTTTTCCCTAAAAGCAGCTAGTTGTTCTGCTGTTTATTAAACACACACACACACACACACACACACACACACACACACACACCTAGACATGTTCTATGGATTACAGAATACGCAGAACATTTACGGCAATGAAGGTGTTCTAAATTTCCCTCCTGAGTGGGGTTGGAAATTCCTACTTCTCTATCTGCTATTACAATTACAGTTTGGGAAAAGGCCTAATTTTGCCCTCCCCCCCCCCCACCAGTAGAACACCCTGATTCATGAGACATGGGAAGAAACTGGTGGTGGCGGCGTGGGTTTCTGGTGAGACCTCAGAAGCATCATCCAAGAGGAAATAGCGTAGCAACAAGCAGGAAGGTAGTGAGTTGTTTCCATGGTGTGATTTAAGGGGTTACCATGGTTACCATTCCCTGTGTCAGTGCCAGTCATCCTGCTGGAAGAAGAGTTTCGTTGCTTTGGGCCTTGAAGACAGGAGTAGTCCTAAGAGTTTTCTGTTCAAAAATCAGTTAAAGTTAATGTATCTAATTCTATCAGTTCATAGTTCACTTAACCATTAGCACCTTGACTACCTCCTAGGTACTAGGTCCATAATCACCTCCTTTAATTTGTTAGTTGATAGAGACTTACTTGTGAGGAAACCTCTGCAGGGAATGGTCTACAAACTAGGAGACTGGGGATCGGGTACCAGGATTGATTAGGAAGGTGAGCTTCGGGTTCTATGATCATTTCTGCTGTTGATTAATACTGTGACCTTGGGAGAGTTAGCCAGCGAGTGTTATGTAATCCCAAGGTTCTTTATTTGTAAAATAGGGATGATAATAATACCTCTTATGCTTATTTTTTAATCTTTCTTAAGTGTATTTATTTATTCCGAGAGAGAGAGAGAGAGAAAGAGGCAGAGAGAGAAGGAGAGGGAAAATCCCAAGGAGGCTCTGCACTGTCAGCTCAGAGCTGGATGCGGGGCTCGAACCCATGAAACTGGGAGATCATGACCTAAGCTGAAATCAAGAATCTGATGCTCAATTGACTGAGGCACCCAGGTGCCCCTAGAGTCAGTTTCGAGAACTGGTTAAATAATACCTGTCAGGTACTTGAGAGAGTGCCAGGCAGATATAAAATATTCCGTGAGTGGTAATTATTTTTGCTATAATATTAGAATTGAAGAAACAGACTTGAACAGGGGAGGGAAAAGGCGCCAAAGAAAAGTTATAGCCTCAAAACAGGGTTTCCCAAAGTCAACTGGATCCGGGCAGTCCTATCACCAGGGGAAAGAGTGTGTGTGTGTCGGAGCAGAGCCATGGAAAGCAGCCACGTGGGCTGTGCTGAAAGGCGTCCTCTCCTCCACACAAACTCCAGGAGGCCGGCGACGGTGTCCGCATGGCATCGGGCACGTTCGGTCTGTCTCCTCATCCCACCCTTCCTTGGAATTCCTAGCCTCTGGATAATCAGACATGGTGTCTCTTCTGTCAGGAAAACATTCTGCTCAGCTGGCCTGGTTTACTCTTCCTTGGCCTTCCGGTCTCAGCTGAGATGCAACTTTCCCTGGGAGGCCCCCACGAGGCTGGGTGGAGCCCGTGTTGTGTGCTTCCCCACAGGACCCTGCCAGAGAACTTTCCATCTTTACTATCACCGCTTGCTCATGCTCGTCTTCCCCACGAGCTTAGGAATGCAGTGAGAGTAGGAAGCAGCCTCTAGCATGGCGACCGGGGTTCAGAGTCACTCAGCAAGTTCTTATTACCTAAGTGAGTGAATGAATGAATTACAGGCTGAAGGCTGAGGGCGGGGACGTTGCTTTGGATTCACCCTCACGTCCCCACCTTACCCATCAAGGCACAAAAATAAGATCGTTTTGCTGATCTGACAGAAATCCTGGTCAGGATACTATCACTAGGGTTCTTCTTTTCCCTTGTAGGAAGAGTCCACAGCTTACTTAAATGTCGCAACGTGGAGGGCTCTCTTCCTAAACTTGAAAATAATGCATGTAGGAACCTTCTCTGCTTACCAAATGGCCGGTTGACCAGTATCTTGGGGCCTTATCAGATGAAGAAAGAGGTGTATCTGACTCGGCTGCTGGTGGACATGTCTTCCAAATCAATTTTTTCAAGTGCGGCATTAAATCACTGTGAAAGGAAAACTGATCTGGGTTTCTTCTCAGCTGGACGCTGTGCTATTTTGGAAACAAAGACTCTTCCATCACTTTCCCCCACGTTGGGACTTTTCCAATTGAGCACGTGATGACCTCCTCTTCATCAGTGGTCGACACAGGGTAACCACATATTTATCATTCAAACCGAGGCACTTCTGAGCTCCAGCCTGTGCCCTAGGCCTGAGTATGGTTCCTCTTTGTTTCATGGCTCTGGTAACTGAAAGAGGAATCGCAAACCTAACTTCCTCTACCACAGACAGGATTGGGAGGGCACACTTACGATATGTAGTTAAAAATTTTTTTTAATGTTTATTTATTATTGAGAGACAGAGAGAGACAGAGCATGAGCATGGAAGGGGTAGAGAGACAGGGAGATAGAATCTGAAACAGGCTCCAGGCTCTGAGCTGTCTGCACAGAGCCCGACGCGGGGCTCAAACTCACAAAGCACAAAATCATGACCTGAGCTTAAGTCGGACGCTTAACTGACTGAGCCACCCAGGCGCCCCTCCATATGTAGTTTTGGACACATGTGGGGTTAAGAGCCTTAGTCCAGTTGCTTTGCAATAGGACTTGGGAACGGAAAAAACAACAATGTTTGCTGTATGGGGTTTATCTTTCCTTTAAAAACTAATTTATTCTGCAAAGATTTCCAACTTAAAAAGAACACTTGCAAGTCAACTATAAACAAATGCGAGATCCCCCTCACCCAGATTCCCCAACTGTTAATATTCCACTGCCTTGGCTCCATTTCTCCCCCTCCTTCTGTGTGTGTGTGTGTGTGTGTGTGTGTGTGTGTGTGTGTGTGTCTTAGTCATGTGATTTGGAAAGAAGAGAGGGAAGTCCCTGCTTCTTATTAAAACCATGAGGGCAGTATCAGCAGGAAGGCCTGGGAAACAACCAAACAAGAAAGACTAGACATTGGAGAACGGAAGTATTTTTGTAGGCAACCTCTGTTTGCCAGGCACTCTGCTAATGGCTTTGCAAACATCCCCTCTTCAAATTCTTAGAGGAACCAACTGAAGTGGGCATTATTCCCACGTACAGACAAGACACCGAGGCTCACAAAGGATACACAACGTGTTCAAGGTCACAGGGCCAGGGTGTGGGCCGTGCCTTGAGTGTACCGTTTTAAAGCACCTCCTTCCACTACTGTCCATCTTGTCATTGCAAAAACAGTATTCCACTGGGAAATTAAAAGGTCCACCTCTGCCCCTCAAGCTGTGTGATGTCGGTTAAGCCATTTTACTTGATAGGAACTCAGCTTTCTCGACTGTAAAATGAGGGAGGTTATGTTGGAGTAGGCAGTTAGCTAGGTTCTAATAGGACACCTGGAGGTCAGCAACCAAGAAGTCGTGGCCGGTGATCCGGATGGTCAGAGCCTGCCCTGGCGGCTCTCCACAGGAAGCCACATCCATCCCGACAGCCCATGACAGGGAACACCCCCCCTACAACCAAATCAGGGAAAAAAGCGGAAACCCTGCTTCCTGACCCCGAGCAATGAATATTCCTCCCCTAGCTAACAACTGCCGATAAAAGATAGAAACCTAAACCCTGAGGATGCAGCTCTCTCTCTCTCTCCCTCCCTCTCTCTCCCTCTCTTTCTGTCTTTCTGGGTCTCACCCGCTCTGTCTCTCCAGAGTGTACTTTTTGCTTTAATAAACTTTCCCATTTGTGTTGCCCATCCGCTGTGCTGTGTCTGTCCTTGAGTTCATTCTGGTGACAAGACCCGGATGCTTCCGTGATTCCTCGGGGGCTGGATGCGTTGAGGCCCCAGGGTCCGGGTCTCCCCAGTTCACCCCGCAACACTTAGACTACCTTAATCTTAAGATTCCTTCCAGCCCCAAACTCTTTGAATCATTTAAGAAATGTAATATTTTTGCTGGCTCACTAACACTAGGTTTTTGAACATATTATGATGGTTTACTGTACGTATAGGAGAAATGGGACTTAGTGTATATTTAATTTGGTAGCAAAGTAGGTGTTTCCTCCTATCTGTCAGGAAGTCTACTTGGTAGCCTTTTGAGAGCTTCTACGGGTCCTTGACCTTTTGTTATTTTCCCCCCCTGCTGGCCACTATGCTTGGAACTTCCGTGGCTGGGATAATTCTGAAGGACAGAGGTTCAGAGAGCTTCTGAACAGTAAATGCAAAGAATGACTGAGGACTCTATTCCTGCTCACAGGCTTGGTTTTGAACTCACCCTTAGTGGCCTGGAAGTCATCTTGTCCAAGTGTAAGCTGTCCTAGGTGGCCCATTCCATCTTCAGATAGTTCTAAATATTATAAAAAAGAAATATTTCCTAAATATTTGACTTCCCTTTAGAAACTAGAGGATGCATACACACAGAGTTATGCAATAATGCTCCAAGAGGCCCCTAAAGAAGCCCACACAGTAAATACAGGGTGGTGCCCATTGTTTCAAATTTAATTGTTGGTGATTTAAAGATGTTTTGTGAAAACTTAAACATTGATGTCTTATGAAGCAACCTAAAAAGTCCCATACATTTTTAATATAGAACCTGGGAAGTACTGACAATCTTACCATTGCCCTGATCCTTCTGCCTTGCCCTCCCCACCCCTGGGAGGGGCGGATCAGGAGGGGAGCATTCTCTTTCTTCTGTCATTAAGGATGCTGGGGTGTGAAAGCTTGAGATGTAGGGATATTTAAGGAATAGAGCATAGTGCCTAGCACACAGCGTGTGCTAAAATATATAGCTATTATTGTTACTACTGTTCTATCAAGCTCAATTCTTTTTCTATAATTTCTCAACCTCAGCTCTAACTTCTTGGGTATTGTTTTGTTTCTTTACAAGAGGAATTCTTTTAGCATTTGGCATCCAGTGACGGCTGACCCAGCCTCCTCTCATTTATGTGAAATCTATCCCTTGGCTCCAAACATCATTGGTTTCAAATCTACTCCTTGGGAAGACAGTGACTCTAAAGCCACCAACACACGACCAGTATGTGACGGCAGCTATGCTCTCTCCTGAGACCTTTCTCTTCCGGACGAAATATTCCTATTCCTTCAACTCTTCTTTGTATCATATGATTTGTACATACGGCTTTACCAGGATGGTTCTCTTACCACCCTGGTGCTCCACCTTTCCTCCCCCCAAAGATACTCTATATCTTTCTCACAGAACCAGTCCAACAGCCTTAAGAGGCGTCTCCTTATTTGCGCTCTCTGTCATCAGCTGGAGGCTGATTGGCCTGGAGAATCTGTCCGCTGGTACTAACTGGAAAGTGATACAACCTATTAAATAGTTAAAGTTATTTGACTGTTCAACCACACTGAGGTATCACCTCACACCAGTTAGAGTGGCTAAAATTAACAACTCAGGAAACAACAGATGCTGGCGAGGATGTGGAGAAATGGGCACCCTCCTGCACTGCTGGTGGGAATGCAAACTGCTGCAGCCCCTCTGGAAAACAGTGTGGAGGTTCCTCAAAAAATTAATAATAGAACTACCCTACGACCTAGCAATAGCACTGCTAGGAATTTCTCCAAAGGATTCAGGAGTGCTGATTCATAAGGGCACATGTACCCCAATCTTTATAGCAGCGCTTTCACCAATAGCCAAATTATGGAAAGAGCCTAAATGTTCATCAACGGATGAATGGATAAATAAGATGTGGTTTATATAAGGGACTACTACCAGGCAAAGAAAAAGAATGAAATCCTGCCATTTGCAGCAATATGGATGGAACCGGAGGGTATTCTGCTAAGTGAAACCAGTCAGAGAAAGATAGATATCATATATTTTCACTCATATGTGGAACTTGAGAAACTTAACAGAAGACAATGGGGGAAGGAAGGGGAAAAATATTTATAGACAGAGAGGGAGGAAGGCAAACCATAAGAGACTCTTAAATACAGAGAACAAACTGAGGAGGGCTGATGGGGGAGAGAGGAAAATGGATAATGGGCACTGAGGAGGGCACTTGTTGGGATGAGCACTGGGTGTTGTATTTAAGCGATGAATCACAGGAATGTACCTTTAAAACCAAGAGCACACTGTATACACGGTATGTTAGCCAATTTGACAATAAATTATATTTAAAAAATAAAGTTATTTGTTCAGCACTCATTTCTTTCTTTCTTCATCTTCTGTTTCCTTTTTTTTTTTTTTTTTTAAGCAACCTGATTTCATTTTTAGGAAATATCTCTTCCCCAGCAGCTACTGTCTGTTGGGATTATAACCAGGAGTCCTATTTACTTCTCCCCAAGAACTGGGTAATGATGCTCACCAGGCCAATCTGCTGTTCTCTGCCTGGAATTTGAATCTTGAAAAGAAGGACAATAACGCTGAAAGTAGTTGGATTTTCTTCCCGCCCTAGCAAGGCTCGTTGATCATACTGTTCTTGGTATGTAGTTCCATGGCTCCAGCTTCTTCTGGCCAGTCTTCCGTTCTTTCTCTGAGCCTCACCTCCTTCTAGTAGTTCCCTTTGGTTTCCGCAGGCTGGACTTGCTATCTATCGCTTGTGATCAAATAAGCTTAACTACCACGGCACTGTCATGGTGGTGTGCCTCTCTACTGTGTAAATACTCTGCAACCTCTCTCCCTGAAGGTGTCTTTAATATTTATTCACACAATTTAAAACATTCTCAGTCTTCTGCCTTTTAGTTTTTACCATAATCCACTGGATTTCCAGGAGGCTGAATCCATGGTAGAGAAGTCCCAATGTGTCACCATCTCCCTCTCCTTCCAACAATATGATTCTGTAATTTTTACCAAAGAGTCAATTAATAAAGCATCTATTTTGCTTTTTTTGACAGAACGTAAAAGGTTAGTGGCCTTTTGGAAAGGCAAAATGTCTGCCTTTTACATGGAAAAAAGTCAGCTCAGCTGTGGAACTGCGTGTGGCGCACGGCGTCGTGTTCTCTTCTAAGGAAGAAGGAGGATCGGAGGAGCAAGGATCACGTGCAACTGCCCACCAGTCAATGCTCTGCAGTTCGGTCAGATCTCGTACCGCTGCTGCTGTTGAAATGACCAATCGAACGCGGGTATCCAAGCATAAGGTTAAAATCAGTTCTCGCGGGAGGGTGAAGGCGGTGTCAGTAAAGTGGCCAACATCCAGCTTGTCCTTGACCCCATCTGGCCAGACAACTTTTATGCACTGAGGTCTGCACTTTTCTCCTTCAAGTTCAGATTTTTGCTACTGCAGTTTCGTACTCTTTCCCTGCTGATGAGAGATCTCGGTCAGACACATGCCTGGGATTGCCAGCTCCTTCCTCTGGGAAGTGCATGCTGAGACAGAGTTTGGGGTGCAAGGAGCTTCGTGGGGGTTCCCATCTGCGGAAGCAGGAATGGGAAGGAAGCAGGACTGAGCAGGGACGGCCTCAGGCCACCGTGCAGATCGGAGAGTCTGCTAACCCAGTAAGGCGCTCCTGTTACATCCGGAAAGCTTGCTGATTTCAGCAGTCCCGCTTTGGGCAGATGCCGCCGGGCCCTGTATCCTCATCTCGTGGATGAGGCAGGGGACTGCCCCAGAAGACAGTGGCATCCGTTCACAGTCCGCTGACCCTGAAATAGCTGTAGCCTGCCGTTATTGAACTTCTTGCAAATGAATGGAGATCCGAGCAGCAGACTCCCATGGCCATAACACTGTCCCTCTGAATTGTGCTGAATCCATGTGTGACAGAATTGCTCAGCGCATGCACTCTGGGCCTGGGGCAGGTTTGCATCCCAAGTTCCAACAATCCTTGCTCACGTGTGATCTTAGAAAAAATGTTAAACCTCTCTGTGCCTCATACTCCTCAACTTCAAAGTGGAGATAAAATCATCAGTAACCTTATAGAATTATTGTAAAGCACTTAGAAAAATGCTTGACATGGTATATATATTGTATGTAAATTATATACAGGTAAAATGCTTGCACTGTATGTATTTGCTATTATGTGTTTATTCATTGAATGTCAACTCCAAGCCAATCCCATTGATTGATAGGTTTCAATGACCCTCTCTGAATTAGCTGAGTTGTCCGTGAAGCTATGATGACCATTTACCTTTCACTGAAAGTACATCTGAGAGACCTGGGGGACATGAACTATTGCCCCAATTACTAATCAGTAATAGTGTTGTGATCAAGGACTTAGCTCATGTCTTATGTGCAGACTTTATTGTTTCTGGTTTTTGCTTTGAAAATTTTTTTTGGTTTTAATTTTAGCTCTATTGAGGTATAATCGAGATACAAAAATATTGCACATATTTAATGTATACATGTCGATGAGTTTATACATATGCATACACCTTACACCCATAATACCATCACCACAATGAAGATACCAAACATATCTATCACCTCCAAAAATTTTCCTCTGTGTATGCATGTGCGTGTGTGTGCGTGTGTGTGTAAAGAACACATAACATGAGATCTATTCTTTTCCATCTGGAACTGCACAACACTGTATTGCTAACTATAGGTACTAGATTTTACAGTGGGTCTCCAGAATGTTCTCATCTTATATAAGACAAGCTTTACACCCATTGAAAAACAATTTCATATTTCCCCCATTATACACAGAAGAAATAATCTGGCAAATTGCAATACAGCAGAATAACAGCATTAGATTTTCATATTAGGCTGTCATGATTAATAGCACATTTTCAGAAACAAAACTCTATTCTAAAAAGAGGAGAAAGAAGGAAGATGTGCAGAAATCTCTACACAGAGAGAAGACTCAGGATCAACTAAAACTCACTCAGTTCTATTGAACAGGGAGTCAGACCATCTGAATTCTAACCCAAGCTTTTCATAATGTCTTTGGATGACCCTGGGCCAAATCATATGTTGTTTCTCTGGGACTTAGCTTGCTAATCAGTGACTTCTATGATAATTTAAACTTTAATACTTTGTAGAATTTTGGAACAAATTTGTAGAATTTTGGAACAATATTTTTTGGGGGGTAGGCTTGCTACCCAACATGAGGCTTGAACTCACAACCCTGAGCTCAAGAGTCTCATGCTTTTCTGAGTGAGCCAGCCAGACACCTGCTACTCAGTAGAATTTAGAGGACAGGACAGTGGCATAGCTTTTTGGGAGAGAAAAAAAATAAAGCAGTATTTGTTGTTTTGATTCCTTTTCTCCCTCTACTCATTACAAAGCTGTGGAGGTGAGACAAATTGCCCTGTAGTACCATTTACAATAAGAAGTAAAGTAGATGGTAAATCACTGAACTAACTTGAGAGAAATAAATCTTTGTTAAGAATATTATTTTCAACGGCTTTCTTGATTCAGCCCTAGTTTGACATGTGAAGTTAGGTGGGGCTTACACTGACTTAACCAGGCTCACTTGAGAATCTTTTGCAACAGAAAACGAGTAGCTACAGTGATGATTATTTTTTTCTTCATCTTTCAAGCTCATTATCTTTCTTCCCATGTCTGCCCACTGTTTTTTGGTCACTGTGACCAACAGGGTAGATCCATACATAATCTGGGCTTTCTGTCTCTTATGTTAAACACAAATAAACAAGGGCATAAAGAAAAAGAACAGTATTATAAAGTGTGATTTTATAAACGCGCTAGCTGAGAGCAAGTAAGTGTTTGCTTTAATGGTATCCTAACATTTAATTAATTAAATAAGTCTTTCAGTCACCCAATATCGGGTTAGCCCCTGAGCCTAAGCACTATGGTAGGTGCTTAGATACAGTAGTGAGTAAAAATACACCTTTACCCCAAGACAGAGTCAGACAATGGGAAGGTAATTCACAAGGTCGTAAACATAAGGGAAATGTACAGACAGCTCCGAGAATGTGAGGCTGGCGGGGTCTGGGCTGAGCTGGGCCAAGAGGGCAGGGAAAGTTTTCTGGAGGCATTGACTTTTGAGCTCAAACAAAGCTTAAACAAAAAAGTATAGTCTATTCTGCTCCCCTCACACGTGTTTCTGTAAGTCTGATCAGCTCACACATGACTGGTAAGTTGGAGAACGGTGTCTGTATAAAGTGAAAGTCACACTCTTTGACGAGGTAGATTTCCCCAGCATTTTAACTGTAATCAGGAAACACAGCTGAAGGCAAAATCCGCTCACAGAGCTGCACAGAGCGAAGTGTGAGAGAATACGGCACTGCACGTGTTACCCATCCGTCCTGTTACTCGTCTCCCAGCCTGGACACATGCTCTACTTTAGAAGTACTTAACTGGTGGCCCGTTTGATCTTTGAGCATTTGCCCTTTCTGTCTGTAAATTGGGAAACTCAGTCCTTCACTCCTCTTCATCATAAAAACTTGAGCTTTGGGAGAGATTCCCATGTTTATAATAGCATTGCTTTATTTAGGAGGAATAATGTCATTTCAATGGGACTGGTATTTTCTACGGGGATAATTATTGTTTTTTGTTGTTTTTGCTCAGATGAGAACATTGCATAGATTCTGAGTTGTGTGTCCCAGTTTCATTTTCCTTTAAGATTTTGCAAGGGAGTATTTTCAAGTACCTCACAGCAGAAACACCTCTATTTAAAAGCAAACTCACAATTGAAAATTATATGCAACAACTATTCATTTGTAAATAAAACTTGTTTTCAAAGAGCTCACTGTAGGCATGTTAAATCTCAGCTTTTTTGGTGTGTATCTTCAGTATACGGCTTTTACTTCACTTTTGGAAATAACTGGGACATAAAGAAGCTATTTGACCTACTTACGGTGACAATGTGAGCCATGCACTCTAAGTTCACAGGATGGACTTTGATAAATGTCACCATCTCAAAAGGTACCTTCATGCTACTTCTTGGTCAATCGTCCCCACCCCCATCCCAAGTTACCACTGATCTCTTTTTTGATCACTATGGATTAGATCTGTCTTCTCTAGAGCTTCCTACATCAAGCAGTCGGAACTCAGCAACAGCGTCTGTGGCAGGTACTAGTTGGCCTGATGACTCCTGCACAGACTGGGCCAGTGAGGTGACATGAACCCAAACAAGTTCTTAAGCAACTGCCAATGTTCCAAAGTAGTTGTACCTTATTACGTTCTCCCTGGCAGTGAGTAATGGTTCCAGTGGCTTCACACCCTCACCAACACTGTGTCTAGATGGTCTTCATACTTATTTTTTAATTTTTTAAATAGTTTATTGTCAAGTCGGTTTCCATATAACACCCAGTGCTCATCCCAACAAGTGCCCTCCTCCATGCACATCACCCCCTTCCCCTCCCCTCCACACTCATCAGTCCTCAGGTTGTTCTCAGCATTCAAGAGTCTCTCATGGTTTGCCTCCCTCCCTCTCCCGCCAATTTCCCCCCTTTTTCTCCCCCATGGTCCTCCCTTAAGTTCCTCCTAATCCTCCTATACGTGCAAACATATGGTATTTGTCCTTCTCTGCCTGAGTTATTTCGCTCAGCATAACACCCTCAAGTTCCATCCATGTTGCTACACATGGCCAGATTTCATTCTTTCTCATTGCCATGTAGTATTCCGTTGTATAGATAAACTACATCTTTTTTTAAAAAAAATTTTTTTAATGTTTTATTTATTTCTAGGAGAGAGAGAGAGAGACAGCGTGAGCAGGGGAGAGAGAGAGGGTCAGAGAGAGAGGGAGTCACAGACTCTGAAACAGGCTCCAGGCTCTGAGCTGGCAGTCAGCACAGAGCCCAACGCGGGGCTCGAACCCATGAACCGCGAGATCATGACCTAAGCAAAAGTCGGACACTTAACCGACTAAGCCACCCAGGCGCCCCAATAAACCACATCTTCTTGATCCATTCGTCTGTTGATGAACACTTAGGCTCTTTCCATGTTTTGGTTATTGTTGAGAGTGCTGCTATGAACATTGGGGTACATGTGCCCCTATGCATCAGCACTCCTGTATCCCTTGGGTAAATTCCTAGCAGTACTATTGCTGGTCATAGGGGAGTTCTAGTGTTAATTTTTGAGGAACCTCCACACTGTTTTTCAGAGGGGCTGTACCAGTTTACATTCCCACCAACAGTGTAGGAGGGTGCCCGTTTCTCCACATCCTCGCCAGCATCTAGAGGCCTCTAATTTGCTCATTTTAGCCACCCTGACTGGCGTGAGGTGGTATCTCAGTGTGGTTTTGATTTGTATTTCCCTGATGAGGAGGGATGCTGAGCATCGTTTCATGTGTCTGTTGGCCATCTGGATGTCCTCTTTGGAGAAGTGTCTGTTCATATCTTCTGCCCATTTCTTCACTGGATTGTTTGTTTCTCGGGTGTGGAGTTTGGTGAGTTCCTTATAGATTTTGGATACTAGCCCTTTATCTGATATGTCATCTGCAACTATCTTTTCCCATTCTGTCGGTCACCTATTAGGTTTATGGATTGTTTCCTTTGTCGTGCAGAAGCTTTTAATCTTGATGAGGACCGAATAGTTTTTTGCTCTTGATTCCCTTCCCTTTGGGGATGTGTCAAGTAAGAAGTTGCTGCGGTGGAGGTCAAGGAGGTTGTTTCCTGCTTTCTCCTCTAGGGTTTTGATGGTTTCCTGTCTCACGTTCAGGTCCTTTATTCATTTTGAGTTTATTTTTGTGTATGGTGTGAGAAAATGATCTAGCTATATGCTTCTGCATGTTGCTGTCTAGTTTTACCAGCACCATCTGTTAAAGAGGCTGTCTTTTTTCCATTGGATACTCTTTCCTGCTTTGTCAAAGACTAGTTGGCTGTACATTTTTGGATCCAACTCTGAGTTCTCTGTTCTATTGCATTGGTCTATGTGTCTGTTTTTCTGCCAATACCATACTGTCTTGATGATGACAGCTTTGTAGTAGAGGCTAAAGTCTGGGATGGTGATGCCTCCCGTTTTGGTTTTCTTCTTCAATATTACTTTGGCTACTCAGGGTCTTTTGTCGTTCCATACAAATTATAGGATAGCTTGTTCTAGTTTTGAGAAGTATGCTGGTGCAATTTTGATTGGGATTGCACTGAATGAGTAGATTGCTTTGGGTAGTAATGACATTTTAACTATATTTATTCTTCCAATCCATGAACATGGAATGTTTTTCCATTTCTTTGTGTCTTCTTCATTTTCCTTCATAAGTTTTCATCATACAGATCTCTTGTATCCTTGGTTAGGTTTATTCCGAGGTATTTTATGTTTTTTTGTGCAATTGTGAATGGGATCAGTTTCTTGATTTCTCTTTCTGTTGCTTCATTGTTGGTGTATAAAAATGCAACTGATATCTGTACGTTGATTTTGTACTCTGCAACTTTGCTGAATTCTTGGATCAGTTCTAGTAGGCTTCTGGTGGAGTCTGTTGGGATTTCTATGTAAAGTATCATGTCATCTGAGAAAAGTGAATGTTTGACTTCCTCTTTGCCAATTCTGATGCCTTTGATTTCCTTTTGTTGTCTGATGGCTGATGCTAGGACTTCCAGCACTATGTTAAACAACAGTGGTGAGAGTGGACATCCCTGTCGTGTTCCTGATCTCAGGGGGAAAGCTCTCAGTTTTTCCCCGTTGAGGATGATGTTAGCTGAGGGCTTCTCATAGATGGCTTTATGATGTTTAAGTAAGTTCCTTCTATCCCGACTTTTTCAAGAGTCTTTATCAAGAAGAGATGCTGTATTTTGCCAAATGCTTTTTCTGCATCTATCGACAGGATTATATGGTTTTTATCTTTTCTTTTGTTGATGTGATGTATCTCATTGATTGATTTGTGAATATTGAACCAGCCCTGTAAGCCAGGAATGAATCCCACTTGATCTTGGTGGATAATTCCTTTCATGTGCTGTTGGATTCGATTTGCAAGTATCTTGTTGAGGATTTTTGCATCTGTATTCATCAAGGATATTGGCCTGTAGTTCTCCTTTTTTGCTGGGTCTCTGTCTGGCTTTGGAATCAAAGTGATGCTGGCTTCATAACATGAGTCAGGAAGTTTTCTTTGATTTCTATTTTTTGGAATAGTTTGAGAAAAATGGATATTAATTCCGTTTTAAATGTCTGGTAGAATTCCCCAGGGAAGCCATCTGGTCAGGGCTCTTATTTTTCGGGAGACTTTTGACAACTGATTCGATTTCCTCACTAGTTATGGGTCTGTTCAGGTTTTCTATTTCTTCCTGTGTGAATTTTGGTAGTGAGTGTGTGTTTACGAATTTGTCCATTTCTTCTAAGATGTCCAATTTGTTGGCATATAGTTTTTCATAGTATTCCCTGATAATTGCTTGTATTTCTGAGGGGTTGGTTGTAATCAGTACATTTTCATTCATGATTTTGTCTATTTGAGTGCTCTCTCTTTTCTTTTTGAGAAGCCTGGCTAGAGATTTGTCAACTTTGTTTATTTTTTCAAAAAATCAACTCTTGGTTTCATTGATCTGTTCAACTATTTCTTTGGTTTCTATATTGTTTATTTCTGCCCTTATTTTTATTATTTCTCTTCTCCTACTGGGTTTGGGGTGCTCTTGTTTCTCTCCCTCTAGTTGCTTTAGGTGCGCTGTTAGATTTTGCACTTGTGCTTTCTATAATTTCTTGATATAGGCCTGGAGTGCAATGTACTTTCCTCTTAGGACTGCCTTCGCCGCATCCCATAGAGTTTGGATTGTTGTATTCTCATTTTCATTTGTTTCCATATATTTTTAATTTTCTTCTCTAATTGCCTGATTGGCCCATTCATTCTTTAGTAGGGTGTTCTTTACCCTCCATGTTTTTGGAGGTTTTCCAGACTTCTTCCTGTGATTGATTTTAAGTTTCATAGCATTGTAATCTGAAAGTGTGCATGGTAGGATCTCACTTCTTTTATATTTATTGAGGGCTGCTTTATGTCATGGTATGTGATCTATCTTGGAGAATGTGCCATGCGACTTGAGAAGAACGTGAATTCCGTAGCTTCAGGATGTAGAGTTCTAAGTTCTAAAAATATATCTATCAAATCCATCTGGTACAATATGTCATTTAAGTCCATTGTGTCTTTATTGATTTTCTGTCTAGTTTTTCTATTCATTGCTGTAACTGGAGTATTAATGTCCCCTGCTATTAGCACCTTCTTATCAATAATAGTTTTCCTGTTTGTGATTGTTTTATGTATTTAGTTGCTCCCATATTTGGTGCATAGACTTTATAATTGTTAGTTCTTCCTGATGGACAGATCCTGTAATTATTATATAATGCCCTTCTTCATCCCATGTTATTGTCTTTACTTTAATGTCCAGTTTGTCTGATATAAGTATAGCTACTCCAGCTTTTTTTTTTTTACTTCCTGTAGCATGATAGATATTTCTCCATCCCCTTACTTTCAATCTGAAGGTGTCCTCCTGTCTAAAATGAGTTTCTTGTAGACAGCAAATAGATGAATTTTGTTTTTTTAACCATTCTGCTACCCTATGTCTTTTGATTGGGGCATTTAGTCCGTTTACATTCAGTGCTATTATTGAAAAATATGGGTTTAGAGTCATCGTGTCCTTCGTGGTATTCGTGCTTGTGGTGGTGTCTCTGGTATCTTGCGTTACTTGCAACATTTCTCTCAGAGAGTCCCCCTCAGGATTTCTTGTAGGGCTGGTTTAGTGGTGACGAATTCTTTCAATTTTTGTTTATTTGGGAAAACTTTTATCTCTCCTTCTATTCTGAATGACAGGCTTGCTGGATAGAGGATTCTTGGCTGCCTAGTTTTTCTGTTCATCACATTGAAGATCTCCTGCCATTCCTTTCTGGCCTGCCACGTTCCAGTAGATAGGTCTGTCACTACTCTGATAGGTTTCCCTTCGTGTGTTAGGGCCTTTTTATCCCTAGCTGCTTTCAGAATTCTCTCTTTGTCCTTATATTTAGCCAGTTTCACTATGATATGTCATGCAGATGATCGATTCAAGTTACGTCTGAGGGGAGTTCTCTGTGCCTCTTGGATTTCAACGTCTGTTTCCTTCCCCTAGACTGGGGAAGTTCTCTGCTATAATTTGCTCCAGGACTCCTTCAGTGCCTTTCCCTCTCTCTTCCTCTTCTGGAATTCCTATGATACAGATATTATTCCGTTTGATTGTATCACTGAGCTCTCAAACTCTCCTTTTGTGTTCCTGGATCAGCTTATCTCTCTTTTACTCAGCTTCCTCTTTTTCTATAATTGTATCTTCCTAATCACTTATTCTCCTTTCTGCCTCTTCAATCCGTGCATTGGACGCCTCCATTTTATTTTGCATCTCATTTATAGCATTTTTTAATTCATCACAACTATTTTTAAGCTCCATAGTCTTTGTAGCAATAGTTTCTCTGATGTCTTCCATGCCTTTTTCAAGCCCAGAGATTATTTTTATGACTACTGTTATAAATTCTTGTTCAGTTATTTTGCTTATATCTATTTTGAGCAGTTCTTTAGCTGTCAATTCTTCCTGGAATTTCTTTGGAGGAGAGCTCTTTCATTTTGTCATTTTGGTTAGCTTTCTATCTCTTGTTAGTTTTGAAAGCTTGTTATGTGCTCTGCACCTGTGAGTGCTGCTGTACTAAAGAAGGCTTTTTGATTGTCCAGGTCTTGTCCGTTCAGAAACTGTTCTTTGAATGGTATCTCTTGGTCTCTCTTGTTGAGACCTTGGTTATTTTATTTTCCTACTTGTAGTGGTATTTGGGACTCTCCACCATGTGTACCCTGGCTTGTTTCTTGAGGTAGCCCTGGAAAAGAAAACAGACAGACAAACACACAGGGAACAAAGGCACACAAACACACAGATAAATTCAACAAACACACAAATCGAAAGGGAAAACAAAAAAGAAAAGAGAAAAGAGGAAGGAGGGAAGGCGAATAATAAGAAATAAAAATACATAAAAAAGAAAAAAAAAGAAGAAAAGAAAAGGAAAAAAGAAGAAATCCAATAGACAAACGACAGTCTAAAGCATGTAACCAGATTTCCCAGCTACAAATAAATAGCCGGGTGTATGTAGTTCTGGTGGAAGAGCATATAGAAAGAGAGAAATGTCAGGGTGTGGATGAAGCGAAATTGGAAATGAAATGAGCAGGCAGAAGGAATAAGAGGCTTTTTTCAAAGAGCGACAGAGTGGAATATGGTTGGAGAAGAGATGAAAGAAATGACAATGATGCTATCCAGAGAAAGTATATAGTCTGATTACTCCAGAGAGAAAGAGATGAGTAGGTAGGTAGGTGTAGAATTTATATCTAGAGAATGGATTAAATGTGACTATTTAAGCAAGCCAGTGACTAGAATTAATCAGGGCAGTGCATCCATGTTGGTCTTGCCCTGGCTCCAGTAAGAAAAACAAATAATAAAATAAAATAAGAGTGCAGCTCTCTAGCAGGGATGGGCGTGGTTTGGTCCAGTGCGTCTTGTGGGAGTCCTGCCTTGGCGGTTGTGGGGAGAAGAGTGGCAGCACCCCAGTCCCTTCTAGAACCAAGCTTTGCAACTCACTCTTTTGGGTGTGTAAACTGCCTGTGCTGGGGGCACAGCCAAGGTGGGTCATGCTCTATATCCCAGGCCAGGCCTCGTTTCCAGATCGCAGTCAGTGTGCCCCACTGAAATTGCCCAAAATATAAACTCACAGGCGAGCCCCTCAGAGTGGTTTCAAGCCTCTCGCCTTCCCCCTGGGGATCGAGCCAGAAGCTGCGCTGCTCCTGTCTCCTCCAGGTCGGGCTGGCGAACGAGGAGCAGTTTCACCCGGGGTCTCCTGGGACACGTGCGTCCGGCCTAGGGTCAGCTGGACAGCAGGAAACTTGTCTCTCTGTATCCCGAGCAGAGGTTTTTCTCTTCTCCAGCGACAGCGACAATGTCTTGAGCAGTTTCGGCCACTCTTTCCCCCCTAGACTCACCGGGGCTCCCCGCAGAGGGGGATCTCCCCTCCCTCTGTGTCTCTGGTCTTGGCCCAATTTTATCTTCCCCAGTTTGCACTCATGCTATAAGGTTTTCTCAGCAGACTCTGTCTCCTTTTCCTCCCAAACTCCTGGATTCTGTAAGGGTTCCTATGGCTTCAGGCCTTCGCTGTTTGAGAGATGGGGGTGAGTGAAATGTACAGAGCTACCTACTTCTCCACCATCTTGCCTCCCTCTCCAAGAAACAGCTGGTTCTCATAATTTTAGACATGAAAGATTTGTCTATTTCTCCTTTACATTCTGTAGATTTTCACTTCAATAGTTTTCAAATTTTTTAAATCAAACATACACATGTCCAACACTGGTGTGACTTACTGATGAATTGACTCCTTTATTATGATGAAATATCACTTTTTATCTCAAGCAAAATTCTTCTGAAATTTGCTCTGATATATGTTTTCTATTGGTGGCTCTAAAGTTTGCAATATGCAAATGCACATAAGATTATGCCATGTCACATATAATCCAAGGATTGGACAAGAGAGTGTTTTCATTCTCTCCTCCTGTTCTTTGTGCTATTGTTGTTCTATATTTTACATCTAAACATACTATAAACTCTAATACATTGTTATTAGTTTTGTTTTAAATGCTCACTTATCTTTTACGTAAATTTACAATAGAGAAAAAGGCACTTTCTACATGTACCTATATATTTATCATTTCCAGAACTCTTTATTCCTTTGGGTAGAATCAAGTTTTCATCTGGTATAATTTTCCTTTTGTCAAAAGCACTTACTTCAATATTTCTTGCAGTACAAGTTCACTGGTGGCACTTCTCACGGTTTTTATTTGCTGAGTTCTTTATTTTGCCTTCACCTTTGAAAGATTGTTGTCACATATAAGGTACTAGGTTTTTTTTTTCTTTTTTGTCTCTCAAGCACTCAAAAAGTGTTGCTCTACTGTTAGGGTAGCCGGCCTCCAAGGTGGCCACCCACGTCCCTCACCCCCACCCCACCCCGGTGCTCATATATCTGTGTTGTCTTGTCCCACGCTGAACCAGGGCTGTACCCCATGTGATCAAGAGAATATGACTGGAACTGCACCATGTCGCTCCTCAGACTGTTGCGGTTGTCATCGCACCTTGCCCCTTGGTTCTTTGGGGCACTCATTCTGGACGCAGCCACTCACCGTGACACATGGATGTCAAGCAGTCTCACAGAGTGGGCCACTTGGAGAGAAACGAACTGGTCAGTATCAGCTTGATACACTTGGGAGTGGATTCTCCAACCTCTGTGCAGAAATCGCACGCAGCACCCAATAAGAGCTGTTGAAATGAGCCAGTCCCAAATTGCTCACACACAGAAATTGTGAGAGATAATGTTATTATTGTGGTCTAAAGCCACTGGTTCTGGGGTGATATTTAAGCTGCATAATACAATTTTCTTCTGGCCTGCATAGTTTTTGATGAGAAATGTACAGTCGCTCTTAATTTTGTTCCATTCTATGTAATGTGCCTTTTTCTCTTTAGATGACTTTAGGATCTTCTCTTTGTCGCTGGTTTTCAGTAATTTGATCGTGTTGTGTGTGTGTGTTTGTATGTGTGTGTGTGATTCTTGCTGTTTGTTGAAATTCTAGGGTGCATGTATTTATAGTTTTGAACAAATCTGGAATATTTTTGGCCATTATTTCTTCAAACACACGTATATTAGACTGTTAGAAATTTCCCCATGTGTCACTCAGGGTCCAAATTTTTTCCTCATTCGATTTTCTTTGTTTCATTTTGGACAAAGTTTTGTTACAGCATCAAGTTCACCAATCTTTCCTTCTGCAATGTCTAATTTGAGATTAACACTATTCAACGGATATTTTCTTTTTCATCTCTAGAAGTTCCATTTGGAAGTTCTGACATGTTCGTCTTTTCTTAAGCCATTAAGCATATTGAAAAAAAAATTATAATACCTGTTTTAGTATCTTTGCTCATTAATTCCATCATTTCTGTTATTTCTGAGTGTATTTCCATTAATTTATTTTTTTCCTCATTGTGAATCACATTTTTCTTCTTCTTATGTTTATTCTAGTAATTTTTTTGGATGCCAAAATGGTGAGTTTTACAATTATTGAATGCTGGACTTTATTGTATGTCTTTAAAGAGTTTTAGACTTCATTCTAGCATGCAATTAAGTTACACACAGGTTAGCTTAAGGCTCTTTTTAAAACTCCTCAATGGTACATATCTAGAGTAGTTTTTCTCTGTCCTACTACAAGGCATGAGCTCTCCAGGATCTTGACTAAATGCCCTACACATTCATCAACATCTCTTTACTCTGGCTTTTGGCAATCTGAAAGATCCCCACTCCTGTGTGAGCTCTGGGACTCATCTTGCTTCAAGTTGCCTGGTAATTACTTATTCCCCCAGAAGTTAATTTTTCCTGGCCTTGTGGAGTTTTATCCTATGCCTGTGAAGGCTGGTATTCAGTTCACACTTTAAGCAGACTGCCAGACACATTTCTGGTGCTCTTTCTCGAAGCATCTTCTTCTTATCCGGTGTTCTGCCCTGTGAATTCTGCCCATTATAATTTCCTCAAACCTGGTCTGTCTCCTCAAGTCAGTGACACTTCTGGGCCCTGCTTGGGGTCCCCTTCGTTGGACTGCCCTCCAGAAACTGACTGAAAGCAGAGGTAAGTGTAGGGCTCACCTGACTCATTTTCCTTCTTCTTTTTTTTTTTTTAAATGTTTTATTTATTTCTAAGAGAGAGAGAGAGAGAGAGAGAGACAGTATGAGCAGGGGAGGGTCAGAGAGAGAGGGAGTCACAGACTGAAACAGGCTCCAGGCTCTGAGCTGGCAGTCAGCACAGAGCCCGACGCGGGGCTCGAACCCACGAACCGCGAGATCATGACCCGAGCGAAAGTCGGACGCCTAACCAACTACGCCACCCGGGCGCCCCGACTCATTTTCCTTCTTGAAGAAACCACAGTGCTGTGCTACCTGTTGTCCCATATTGCAACGGCTTCTGTTGTTATTTTTTGGTCCATTTTTCCAGTTGTTTGTGGTGGGAGGGTAATTCCAGAGCCCACGACTACCTCACGCCCAGAAGCGGAAGTTCTAACCAAAATGTCCACATTAAGAAAACCCTAAGACATGAAAAATCGTCACGTCTTTCACAGGCCCCCACAAAGACACAACCTTTGTGATGTAGCACAAGAGCACCCTGATGCAACTCGAAGTGGTGCGCACTCTCTGTCTGCTGGTCAGTCCTCTCACTGTACTCTGGCTCCGAGTCTTATTTCCAGAGTATCCCTCAGAGGACAGGGAGGCCAGATTTTCTGTGGCAAACGTGTAGATTCTAGCGGTACGGGTTCCATGTGCTACCTTGAATTCAGGGTTACTCTTTGTCTTAAGAGACTGTGCCTTTTGGGGAGCCTGGCTGGCTCAGGGTTGGGGTTGTGAGTTCAAGCCCAATGTTGGGTGTAGAGATTACTTAAAAATCAAATCTTAAAAAAAAAAAAAAAAACAACATATTGTGCCTTTATGTGGTACTGGACTTAGATGCTGAACGACTTCGCCCCAGCACAGCGACAAGACTTCATGCTCCTCACCGTTCTTACTCTAGGCAAAGAGAGCCCTGGCTGCAGCCAGAGAAGGGTTTCCAGTTGGGGTGCGGTTGTTCTGAGAGTGAAAATGACTCTTTTCCTAATAATTAGTAAGAATAACAAAATAATAACCGCCACTACCACCACCCTCATAAATAGTTCACTAATAGCAGGAGTACTAGATAGAAATCATTATGAAGGATGTATGTTGAATAAATGCACAAGCCAACAAATCTTATCACTGATATTCAGTGAATGCTGGACTATAAAGGATGATGAAATGTCGGCACAAGATATGCCCCTCTTGTGTGCATGCAAGTCTCTTCACTAGCCTAGGAGGGTCCTTTTTATCGAATCCATTCCACTGTCTAACAAAACAGCTGGGCTTTGTTGAGCACCCACGTATGTGCATTTACAACTTCTATTAAAAGCATTCTCTCATTTCTAGATGGCAAAAAATTACAGCACCATAGGGGTAATGCAGCTGAATGAACTAAGCAATTTAGATTTCTTATTTGTTCATTAGCCTAGGATTATTTTATTTTCCTTTTCTTCCTTCCTTCCTTCCTTCCTTCCTTCCTTCCTTCCTTCCTTCCTTCCTTCCTTCCTTCCTTTCTTTCTTTTTTGGTAGCTTTGCACTATAGAGTTTCATAGAGATTTCCTGTTTGGGGGGAAAAATCCCAGAAGATTAACTCACGCATAGAGGGAAAAGACTATTTTCCTTTAAGCATTATTCAAAAGAAACTCATTATCTTTAGAGAGCTAGGAGAGTTTGCAATGACCTCCCAGGCTGAATTTGTAGAAGCTTCATAGGATGATTTGTGATTGCTCTAATTTTTAATTTTAATAAGCTTCTGTAAAATATTAGAACAAGATACACTGCAAAATATCATTGTAGCCGCTCTTTGGTTAGCTGCAAGTGTGTATCAGAACTGAATGCTACTTTTAAGGTCCATTGGCTCTATTAATTTGGTTCTGTTCCCCATAAGTATACAGTTAAAAAGGAAAAGTTCTATTATTTGCATATATGTCAAGACTCTGTTTCATCTCTGTCATCACAAATGAATGGTGGATGTATTAGAAAAATAGAGGGCATGTGACTTCCAGAAAAATAAGAGGCCTTTCTGACATGCTTCTCTGGGTGATTAGCTATAAGATTAGAAAAGGGCCACTCATTTTTATAAACTGGAAATGGGGAGAGCACAGAAGAAACTCTTTAAGTAATACATTGATGTAATGCTTGGAAACAAGCTCACATTGGGGCAGCGCGTTGTATCATTCGTTTGTTGTGAGGACTGAATGAATTAATATATGAAAGGTGCTTCAAACAATGGCTGGTGGGTAGGGAAAGTTCTCTAAGGGTCATTTCATGTGATTACATTGACTGGCACATGGCTGGTTGCTTCCAAGGTCAGTTATTCATTGGAAGTGGGGAAGTCTGTTTTCAGAGCTGTGACCATTTGGATCATAGGATGTCATGTCATTTTATCACTAACCTGGGGACCCATGAGTAAGCCTGCAATGACTGACGTGATCAAGTCTTGCCATGCTTAAAAATTTGTTCTGTGATTTATCTGTATCTCACTTTGGCTACATTTTTTTCTGTCTTTTTCTTGTGTTGTCATAGTCCTTCAAACAGCCATTCAAGATGAATAAAAAAAGATGATGAAGGCACCTGGGTGGTTTAGTCAGTTGAGCATTTGAGTATGGCTCAGGTCATGATCTCATGGTTGGTGAGTTCAAGCCTCCTATCTGGCTCTCTGCTGTCAGTGCAGAGCCTGCTTCAGATCCTCTGTCCACCCCTCCCTCCGCCCCTCCCAACCACATGTGCTCCTCTCTCACTTTCTCTCTCTCTCTCTCTCAAAAATAAACACTAAAGAAAGAAGGTAAAAAAAAAAAAAAAAAAAAAAAAAAAA